>NC_136997.1:10557705-10695205 GCF_032717465.1 Coenobita brevimanus
TTTCTAAGACAATTTTCTTCCATAGCATTTTCGACAGAAAGTATGTTTTGCTCCTGAAGGTTAGGTTAGGTTAGGTTATCTTCAGGAGTAAACTAAAAATATTTTGCGGCGAAAGTGCCATAAAAGAAAAGTGTCTTAGAATTGTCTAAAACAACGAGAGAACAGATTAAAATATCGTACTTCTGTTTTTGGCTGAAACTATAACTTTACCACTTAACTTACGAATACATTCTTTGCAGCTAAGCCTTAATATCTGGATTCATTTATCTCCATAAAATATACTACGGTCAATGGCGAATTTTTAAAAGTCGTTCATTATAACAGCATCTGCAGTACCTATGTTGGTGTTTGTTCCACCATACAGTGTTTTACTGTCTCTTAATCTACGAGTAAATTAGGTATGCCCACTGCACCCCCGCACCCCCTTAAAAAAAAAAAAAAAAAAAAAAAAAAAAACTTTAGTTTCCTCGAAAGTTTCAAAACACTCATTCTTTTTACTGACGTGAATTTTAACAGGTAGAGGGGAACTTCGTCGATGCCAGGCAGTCTTATATAGGCTATACCCGTCCATGTCCCGGAGAGGCTCGGGGACGGGTATTGTTTTCACTCAGTTTTTTGTTTGTCTATTAGTTTGTCTGTATGTCTGTTTGTCTGTTAAAAAAAAACTTTATGCGCAAACTACTGGTGCGATTTTTACTAAAGTTACAGAGACGATGGGATATGACCTTCTGATCACCTAATTAAATTTTGGTCCAAATTAGGCCAAGGGTCAGGCTGTAGGCCCAAAGAATGTAAAAAAAAAAAAAAAAAAAAACAGGTTGGGGTATAAATCGTTTTTTCGCCATAACTCCTTTTAAATTCGTCATATCGACTTGAAACCAAACCCTAAAGACGCATTTTTCAAACCTGCATCCTATAACATGCCTCATTACATGAGGGAAGTCACCCCCCAGTTAGCGGTAGGGGAGGGTCAATGTCAGGTGAGTCGGGCCTAAACTTTCAAATGGCCATAAAATCGTAAATTTTCACTCGCTTAACTCCATATTTGGTATGTGACGTCTTTGACTAGATACCCTGTTGTGTTCATACGTCAGCACAAAAATGAATGCCGGGGACGGGTTTGCTGTGCCTTGGCACAGCTTCTTGATATAGATTCTCTCTCTCTCTCTCTCTCTCTCTCTCTCTCTCTCTCTTATAAATAATAAATATAGATTAGAAAGATAGAAAGGTAGACAGGTAGGAAGGCAGGTAGGTGGGTACATACACAGACAGACAAAAGGAGATAGAGGGATAACAGATAGTGGGTTCATACATAACGCTACTCACCACCGGATGGTTCCTCGCCTTTGAGCGTACAGATTAATCAGCGTTATCAATATCTGCCAAGTATCATTTACTACTTCCCTACTGCCACTGACTTACCCACGCCCAAACAGGCAAACGGAACCGTCCTCACTACACTAAGAGACCCCTGGTATTGGCTCTGCTGGAGTGAGAGATGGATAGGAGAGTCTAAGGTATGGCGTTAGATGGGGGAGAGAGTCAAGAGTAATGAAGCTTAGTGGATGCAGCCAAGGCAACAACAACGGAGAAGCAAGTGGAGGTGGAGGTGGAGAGGCAGTGAACGGAGGTGACAAAGTATACATGAAAGAGAAAAATAGAAGAAAACGGGAAATGAATAACAGAAAAGGACACAACCAGAATTAGGAACGGAAGGTATTAGTTGTGGGATGTACAGCACCTCAAGAGAGAGAGAGAGAGAGAGAGAGAAGTATTAAGGAAAGCAAGTCTCAAAAAAAAAGAAAAAGGTTTCACTCATTTGTTACAGAGTCGACAATAATTCTGATAACTGTTCCATAAATTAAGAAACAGAAAAGCCACAAGAAGTTGCGATGTAGATATGGAGTTTAAGTTCTTTGCTCAACCACACTTCCGTTATCAATGCCGACGATGAGTCGCTTGTTTAGTTCCCAATTTTCCCTTAAAACACGATCCAAGACAGTCAGTGTTACCTTCAGATCCAATACACTGCTGGCCGAGCAGGAAGAAGGGGAAAAACAAATTGTGTTCATCATTTCGGCCTGCCTGGTCATCAAACTCGGGTCCTTCCTGTTGTGGGGTCAATATGCTAACCAGTAAACCACAGACTTCAATGAGGCAGCAGTAAAATGGCATAAAACAGGAAGAAAAGGGGAGAGAGACGAGGTAGAGGGAGCAGGAGAGAAGGCAGAGGGAGGGGGAGAAGAGACAGACGAAGAGAGAGGAAGGGAGAAAGAGACACTGGGAAGGAAGGGAAGGGGAGGGAGAGAGAGGGTAGAATATGGAGGGGCACGGGAGAGACAGAGAGAGGGAGAGGGAAGGGAAGGGGAATGGGATAGAAGGCAGATGGAGGACATGTGAAGGGACGGAGAAGGAGGGGGAAACACAGGGAGTTAAAAGAGGGAGGGAGGAGAGGGATGGAAAGGAGGAGAGGCGGAGAAATAAAGAGGCAGGCCTATGCATCATGAGGAAGAAGGGGGCAGATAAATGGGGACGGGATGCAGAGGGAGGGAAGAAAGGTAGAGGGAAGGAAAGGTAGGAGACGAGAGCTAGTGGAAGTGGGAGGAAGAAAGGAGGAAAGGCAGTGGGAAAGAAATGGAAGGAAAGGATGGGAGAAGGACGGGAAGGGAGGAAGGTTATAGGAGGCACAGCGATGACATTAGAAGCAGGAAAAGCACAGTGGAGGCCAGACGGGGAAGAAAGATATATTGCAGAGATGCAAGCAGAGGGAGAATGTTATACCAAAGGTCAAACTGAATGATTGATGAACCAATGAGTCAACAAGCTTTCTCTCTCTCTCTCTCTCTCTCTTTCTGTCAGTCAGTCAGTCTGTCTGTCTGTCTGTCTGTCTCTCTCTCTCTCTCTCTCTCTCTCTCTTTATATACATTCATTTATATATCCGGCACATGTGGGTGATTGCTCTAGTAGGATTTTCTCTTTGCTGTTGAAGTTCAGCGCTTCGAAGGCTGCCTCGAATGATTAATATATAGCCGTTCTTAATGGCGGGGTTATTAATGTTCGTGTACAACTCTTACATACCTTAACATTTAGTATTTTTCAACGATAATAATCCATAACTGATATTACGCGGAAAAAACTGCTGGCATTACTGTGGAGTTTCATGTCTCTTCACACACTTGGGGGATATCTATATATATATATATATATATATATATATATATATATATATATATATATATATATATATATATATATATATATATATATATATACACTTGTCCTTACCCGAAAGAAAAAATAATGCTAGACTACGAAATAGTCTTTCCATAACAAAATGTTTGCTAATACCATTATCCATGTTTTCATACTGTTATTGAACCCAGACAAACCATTTCTGACCAAAGACTCGAATATTGATTTTCGCCTTTTTTTTTTTTTTTTTTTTTTTTCGCGTGTCGTGCCTCCCGACAATTTACTGCCGTCCTCTCGCGTGCGATTGCCAAAATATTTGTTTGGTATTTTTCTGACCCTCTCGGGACTTATGAGGATTAGGTTGATATGTATTACCATTGTCGTGGAAGAAGCGAACAAACGTACATACAAACATACACATTCAAACTTGTCCTTGGCATATCTATCTATCTATTCGTCTATCTATCAATGTATTTATCTATCTATCTATCTATCTATACAGTATATATATATATATATATATAGGGAGCCTCTGTGGTACAGTGGTAGAGTATGCGTTTCATACGCGGGTGAACCGGGGTTCGTGCCCCACCAGGGTAATAAACTTGCGATTGTTCGCCCGGCCACGTACTGCATTGGCGGACACAAGGGGTGCTATGGTTGAACCAGTGTCACTTACTATAAAGTATTTTGCACCCAGTCGGCTTGCGCGGGCTGATTACACTTAATTCACAGACTACACACACATCCAAAGCCACTCCAACACTACAGTTACACTTACAAGCACTTCTCACCCTATATACAATCTCTACCAGACAGCCTAAGCCACTTGGTAGAGATATATTGGATGTATCGTCCCGACTTCGGTCGGGATAGGCCGGTCCTGCAGTGGATACTCAAACAGATGATGGTGATGATGATCTATCAATCTCTCTCTCTCTCTCTCTCTCTCTCTCTCTCTCTGTCTATATATATATATATATATATATATATATATATATATATATATATATATATATATATATATATATAGATGTATATAATGAATTTGATTAAGGATTTCATTAATCCCTTCAATACAAGTTTTTCCTTTCATTTGAAGTAGATTTTATGGCATTAACAGGAATAACTTCCTAATTTTTTTTTTATCTTATCCAAGGAGTTAAAATGTTTTATAATGATGATACAAGCAAAATGTTAAAGTTAATTATAAAGATGTCTGAGGAGTATGTGTGGAGTGACGCGTATGGATCGGGTGCGAAATGATGAAGTGCGAAGGAGAACTGGAGTTGTTCGGGAGATGGCTGGTAGAGTTGAGCAGAGGGTGTTGCGATGGTTTGGGCATATGGAGAGAATGGATAATGAGCGATTGGTGAAAAAGATAACTAGATCTGATGTGAGAGGTGTAAGGCTGAGAGGAAGACCACGAATAGGATGGATGGACAGTGTGAAGAGAGCGCTGGATGCGAGAGGGATGTCTGTTGAGCAAGGAAGAGTGGCTGTGCGTGACAGAAATAAATGGAGAGAAATTGTGAATGAATAAGTGATGACGCAGCCCTGAGGGGATATTCTCCCGCATTTGGTCTGATCAGCTAGTCAGGTCAGGTGCGGGTAAGGGGATGGGTCTGTTATGCTGTGGCAGGGGTAAACCAGTTCTGCTGTCGGGCCCTGCTGTGGATGTCACTGCTTGCATTGCGCAGTTGACCCTTGTGCGGTGTGATGCGGTGAGGATCTGTCCGTTCTCCCCTTTGGGGCTAAGATGCGAATGAATGTGTTTGAATGGATGAGTAAATGGAGAGTGAGTCGTCCTGTCTCGGCTACCTCCCTTTCCTTGGGGGAAGCAGCCTAGGTATATAGATAGATAGATAAAGACAACAATGGTGGGAAGTGTGTGTGTGTGTGTGTGTGTGTGTGTGGTGGGGTTCTTTATCCTTGTATGAGGTACAACTATTATCCAACTACAGAAAAACATATCCAAACAAGACGCTGTGCCAAGGCACAGCAAACCCGTCCCCGGCAATCATTTTAGTGCTGACGTATTAACACAACAGGTTATTGAGTCAAAGATATCAAATCTGGAGTAAATCGGGCGAAAAATGACGATTTTAAACCCATTTGATCCTCCTATAGCTAACTGGTGGGTGACCCACCTGAAGTAATGGGGCATGTTATGGAATGCAGATTTGAAAGATACACCTTTAGGCTTTGGTTTCATGTCGATATAAACAATTTGAAAGGGGTTATAGCGAAAAAAATACTTTTTGTTTTACTTTTAGTTTTGCATTTTGGGGGGCCTACAGCCTAGGCCTTGGCACAGTTTGGCCCAGAATTTAGTAAGGTAGTCAGCAAATCACGGGCCATCATCTTCATCTCTGTAATTTTAGTCAAAATCGCGCTGGTAGTTTTCGCGTAAAGTTGTCAACATAGACAAACAAACAAACAAATAGACAAACCAAGTGAAAACAATACCCGGTTAAATAAATATTAGCCACAACTTTTGTATTAATAAAACAAATCCAGAATAAGAGAAAAAAATAAAATACATACCCAAGATTATTTTTTATTTCCTTATTATCAGTTCATTCCCTTTATGTGCAAATTTGCATCGTTCTACAAAGCTTCCTTGGAGTGCTTTAGCTTGTAAGGAATAGCCTCTACTTGTTTATTTATACAGCTGTTTGCCAAAGGATACCGTATGCAGGTGATCTGCTCTCCATTTGTCTAACTTCTAACCCCCTCAGACTCACATAGCTCACTTGCAGCTGGGTGTAATTGTCTGACTTTGCTGGAATAAAACAGTAGAGTTGCTCTCATAAAGAAACGGCTAACTATAAAACATTAACTCATTCAGGCTCCTGTGACTCACTTCCATCTGAATATTATCATCTGAGGTCAGCTTAAATACAGTACTTGAGTTCTTCCGTAGAATGATAAAAAATGAGATGTTAATGATAATAGTATTAACTCTGGCACTGTCCTATTACACACTCATCTGAATAAAATCATTGGTGTTAAGCGGAATAGAAGACTATTGTTGTCCAAGTGATGAGTGGCTTAACAATGTATAAATCTTTCTAAATGCCAAGTCAAAACAGGTGTTATCAATTTAAATTTTGTTACAGGTTCTTGCCGGTTATAATATTCGTCTATGGAAATCTTTACAATTTAGAGAATTAAAATTATTTTGATGACTCATTCCTGGGTCACAACACACGTTAAAATGTTATTTTGGCCTACACCCGGTAATATTATCTAGTTCAGAACGTTTGTACTCCTTAGTGGGTTAATATGAAGGCTGGATCACCTACTAAAACCGTAAGGTCGGTAAGTCAGTGAATTTGCATCTCTCTCTCTCTCTCTCTCTCTCTCTCTCTCATCTGTTGTATTTTTCCAACATTCTTTCCTCCTGTTTACCTCACTTTTTCCTCCTTACCATAAGAAGAGATAGAATTATTTAGGGTGACACAGAAGTATACAAGAACAAAGATTACACAGATTTATACGGTCTTAAATTAGTGGTTCAACACTAAAGTTATTTGAGAGATAAACATAAACCCACCCAGAACAATACCCTTACCTCACCCATACACTACAACATCCTTATGCATCTCACAAACCACAGAACACTTACCACACCCACACATACAAAACCCTCACTCATCTCATACACATCACACTTTCACCACAGACACACATTCGTATATTCTTACTCCATCCACATAGTCACAGTCTCACCCCATCCATGCAGCCACACACAACACTGACACATTCCTATTGAACCTTACCTACACTATCACACTCTCACCCCACACTGCCCTACCTTCATACACACTATCACACCCTTCCCATAACCATACTCTCACGCAAAACAAATCACAGCGTAACTTACTAAGTACTCGACATCCGAAATTCCGAACCTAATGCAATATTGCGTCAGCTGATGTAATCGTAACTTTCCTGTTGGACTTTTGACATAAGTATCATCGTCGTCCTAGTAACACAACCACCAATATTAACAGGACCTGGAGAGATCTAAAGCTCGGACTTTCGATTTCGTTACTATGAATCAGAAAAGTAAATCATGGGTAAAATATCATCCTTCCTCTTCTTGTATGGCTTCAGGCTCATCTGGAGCGAACTCAGAGCACTGCAGACTGAAGCTGCTCTCCTTAAGCAGTCCACCAACCCCATTTGTGGGGGATAAGGAGGTAGTTGCATAAGGAGGGAGCTGCATAAACTCCCGGTTCTATCTGTGCCGCCATGCGAAAGCGTCTTTTTTTCAGCATCCCCTCTCCTTCTCGTCCCGCGGGATACACGACACAACATTATCATACAGTATAAATACGAGTACTAAACTTACATCTCCAGACCAATACAAAAAGAAGGAGGTATCCAGCCCTCTAAGCACTTAAAGTCTCGTATCTCTGTTTTCTTTTACACTCAAGGAGTTTGTTTCTCTCTCTCTCTCTCTCTCTCTCTCTCTCCTGCGACATTTTCACGTTCATATAAAGTTTGTCTGTTCACAACCAAAAATGAAATTATAATTTAGGAACACTAGAACGTAACTAGTCTACACTCAGTCTCAGAAAGTTGTCTTTAGTTATGGAAATGATGATCATGTAGGGCAATAGGTCAAGACAAATGTGATAAGTAGCGCAAAAGTCAGAATAATATTGTTAATCTCTACTGTATGTTATCCACATCTTCAAATCTTTAAAGAACCTTCCTCCACATTCTCATTTCACACACACACACACACACACACACACACACACACACACACACACACACACACACACACACACACACACACACACACATTGTTCTAGCTCTAAAACACTTTTCGTACTTACACACATACAAGTATTCAATCCCTCATGAACATGTATTACAAGTACACATTCACCTAATTTTACACCGCCCACGAACACATATTAAAATGCACCGTGTGGAACCTTACGCCTTCCCCAGAAACATGCACACATTATGCACTTCTTCCTGATCCCCTCTTCTCTGTCATCAAAATACGATCAATATATACATCAATCCCTTGCTATTTCACCATATTCGTCTATCCCTTGCCTCCTCTCTCCCTGTTTTTTTTTTTTCCTCTAAATCAAATTGGCCTTATATCCAGTGGCTTAAGGTGGAAAATGACGAGTTGATGAATGCGCTTTTGAAACTTTTTAATGTGGCTTGGGATAATGGTGGAATTCCAGATGAGTGGAAAAATGGAGTGATTATAAAAATACCAAAAAAAGGAGATTTAAGTGTGTGTGGCAATTGGAGAGGGATAACTTTGACACCTGTAGTTGCAAAAGTCTTTTCCAAAATCTTGTTGAACAGAATAGAGCCAGTAATTGATAAAATTTTAAGAGAAGAACAAGCGGGATTTAGAAAAGGTCGAGGTTGTAATGATCAGATTTTTATTGTAAGGCATCTAATGCAACAAGCTAATGAGATGAAAATGACACTTAGTATGTGTTTTGTGGATTTTGAAAAGGCGTTTGATAGCGTTTCACGTGGAGCTATGTTGAAAATTATGAGATTCTATGGTATACCAGAAAAGTTTGTAAATATTATTAGAAGCCTGCATGAAGGTACTTTTTGTAAGGTAATGGTGGGTGGTTCTTTGAGTGATCCATTTCAAGTTAGGTCAGGAGTGATTCAAGGAGGAGTTCTTTCGCCATTGTTGTTTGTTTTGGTTATGGATTATGTTATGAAAAAGGTTGTAAGGAGAACAGGTGCAGGAACTAACTGGAAAGAAAATAAGAAGCTGATGGATTTGGACTATGCTGATGATATTGTACTGATTTGCGGAAGTATTTACGAGATGCAGAGGGTGCTTGATTGTCTGGTGGAGGAAGGAGAAAAAGTGGGATTGGTAATAAATTGTGGAAAGATTGAAATTATTAATATGAATGTGGAGAACCAAATCGATTGTGTAATTAGGAATGATGTGGTGAAGAATGTAGAAAACTTTAAATATCTGGGAACGATTGTATCATCTAATGGATCATTAAACAATGAAATTGAGGAGAGGATTAGACAGGCTTGGCGAGTTGTTGGAATGTTGAAATCTGTTTGGAATAATAATATGCTTTCGGTACATACTAAAGTGAAAATTTACAAGTCCATGGTTAGACCAATTTTAATTTACGGGCATGAGTCATGGTACAGTACAATTGCAACAGATCAGAAAGTATTAGGATTTGAGAATAAAATACTGAGAAGGATTCTTGGGGTAAAGTGGCAAGACAGAGTTACAAATGAAATAGTAAGGGATATTACGAGAGTGGAACCAGTTAATGAATATGTGAGACTGTCTCGCTGGAAGTGGCTGGGGCACATATACAGAAAAGAAGGTAGTTCAATACAGAATGTGCCAAAGTGGACTGCTGGAGGAAGAAGAGGTAGAGGTAGGCCGAGGGAAACCTGGTTGAGGACAACGAAAAAAGAAGCAGGAGAAGAGTGTTGGTGAGACCTGAAGGAGATGGCAAGAGACAAATATTGGTGGAGAGAGTTCATTGATGCCCTATGCATCCCGTGGGATGCCACAGGAAATGATTGACTGATTGATCCAGTGGCGGGAGGAGGAAAGGGGAAAGGCTAGAGGGGGGGGGGGCGGAAAGGGAAAGGGGGAATGAAGAGAAGGGAAAACGGAGAGAAATGTAGAAATGGTAGAATTTCTCTTTTCTTCTCTTTCACAGAACTCGATTTTCAGTCCGGTCAGACTCCTAAACATGTTACTGTTGTCCCCCTCCACCCAACAGTACAATGGGAACTTGCACTTAACATTTACTGGTGCAGGTTGTATTACAGTACGATGTATTGTACACCCACGAGTAAAAGTTCGCCGACAGTCCCTGCCAGTCATATGTTTCCAAACATAGCCCATAGAGGGCGTAGTGCTCGTCCACCACAGTAAGGGGGAAGGGAGAAGACGGATATGGGGAGGGGGAGGGAAGCAACGAGATGGGAGGGAGAGGGAGACAAGAAGACAGGGGAGGGAGAGAGTGTGGCGATGGTAGATGCCACATATCGGGTATTTATTGTTATTATTATTATTATTATTATTATTATTATGTGTGGCATAAGTATAAGAAAGAGGGACGTAGTCCAGTGTTAGACCTTAGAAAACGGCTGACTTCTTTTGTATATTTCCTGACTAATTCTAGACGATTTTTCTTGTGTGACGGAAGCACTAGTGATGTCCAAAGGTTAAAGGTTTGATGAAGTCTAGCAACCCATAAACAACGGTTTGAATTTGATCCAGACGATGAAAGACGCCACAAGGAAATTCCCATCGTGTAAGGGTTAAGGAAGTAAATTAAACATACCAGGTGATGTGAAGGTAGACTGCGAGGTAGAAGGACGTAAACTAAGAGGCAAGGAGAGAGAGAGAGAGAGGGAGAGAGAGAGAGAGAGAGAGAGAGAGAGAGAGGGAGGGGGGAGGGAGACAAGGAGCTAGCAAGTGAAGGACGTAACGGGCAATCCTAGTTGCCACTCGGACTGAAGGGGATTGGTTGACCACTTTGCCGTATGGCAACACCATTGGTCGAACAGAGATGGTATATTGTCAAGCATCAGTAATGGAAAAAAGCAACATTTACCCTGTCTTTTGACAATCAAAATAATAAAGATTATTACATTTAATAACTTTTAAAGTAATTATCATAAGTTTATTTATCAGCTTCCTTCATTTATTAGGTATGTAATTATATGATTCTCAAATACTTACCACTAAGCTAGGCATTGCCCTGTACGTGTTTCACTTGCTAACCCCTCGATCCCCTCCCCTCTCTCTTTCTCACTCTCTCTCTCTCTCTCTCTCTCTCTCTCTCTCTCTCTCTCTCCTTGCCTTTTAGTTTACGTCCTTCTACCTCAGAGTCTACCTTCTCATCACCTGACACGAATAGATGTATTTCTTACTTCCTTAACCCTTACACGATGGAAATTTCCTTGTGGCGTCTTTCATCGTCTGGATCAAACTCAAACCGTTGTTTTTGGGTTGCTAGACTTCATCAAACCTTTAACCTTTGGACATCACTAGTGCTTCCGTCACACAAGAAAAATCGTCTAGAATTAGTCATAAGAAATACAAAAGTCAGCCGTTTTCTAAGGACTAAACAGGGACTACGTCCTTCGTTCGTATACTTATGTCACACATAATAATAAAAATAATAATAATAATAATAATAATAATAATAATAATAATAATAACAATAATAATTATGTGAGGGTTTGGTGGTAGGTGGGGCGCTCACCATCCACTCATTCGATGCAGTGCTGCTCTCGGGTGTCTGTCCTTTCCTCTCCTCCTTCCTTATTTACTTCTTTCCTCTTCTGTCTTTCTTTATTCACTCTTTCTTCATCCTTCTGCCTACGGGTGACTTTACACTCCCTCTTCTGCCTTTCCTTCATTCTTTCCTCTTCTTTCTGCCTATGGGTGATTCTACACTGAGTGACAAGCAAAATGTACACCAGGAAACTATTTACTGTACTGGGTGGTAACCATATAACCAAATTATGGCGCCGGGTGGTTAAGTGCTTACGGTGCTCCAGTCGGACTGAGCCGGTGAAGGTTTATATCCAATGGATGGTTGGGGTTCATTGCTCTTGTTATGCCACTCAGGGATGAGTGAGGCTGGTCACTTTCATCTTAAATATTTGTCAGAACCAACCTGCCTAGTCCCGGGCATCTACGCTCCTCATGGGGCAACGTAGGAGTGGATGATGGATGAATGGATGAACAGTACTACTACTACTACTACTACTACTACTACAACTACTACTACTACAACTACTACTACTACTTATTATTATTATTATTACTATTATTATTATTATTATTATTATAAAAATATTAGTAATAATCATAAACACCCTGTATATGACATCTACCATCGCCACAAACTCTCCCTCCCTGTTTTCTTGCCTCCCTCTCCCTCCCGTCTCGTTGCCTTCCTCCCCCTCCCCCTATCCGTGTCCTCCCTTCCATCTTACTCTGGTGGACGAACGCTGCGCCCTCTATGGGCTATGTTTGGAAACAAATCCCTGGCTGGGACTGTCGACGAACTTTTGCTCGTGGTGTACAATTCGAACTGAAGGGGTATGTATAACCTTTAATAATTTCTTCCCTGGAATGTTTTCCCAATTTGAATTCAGTCTTTCGGTAGGAAGAAGAATAAGTACTCAGTGCAATACCCGCACTTTACAATCGGTCAAAAGGCCGGTATACACCAGCAGTTGGTATTTTGATTCTGGAGTTTGGTAATGAAAAACAAAAAGGTTGGATAAAAACTTATAGCCGTGATGAAATTAATATTACTAAGATTTAACAATAGCCTACTCAGCCCTGCATTATCTCTCAACACACGTCGGGTTTCATTCTCTCGGGATTTATCATGGAAAGATCTTATTAGTTCTCTTGAAAAATCCTCTTCCAAAAGATTAGGTGTGCCAAGCCTACTCATGCCTTCCTTACCCCCGCACAACTGTTCGCTTTATACTGTACAGCGGTTTAGTCGGCCCTGTATATATTACTGCTCTCACGTGTGGGGGTGCTCTCCACACTGATCTCTTTTTATCAAGGTAGAGACATGGGGTTCTCATTAACGTCCTTTCTATTACTGACTCCCTTCAACCTCTGTCTTTCGCCGCGCTGTTGCATCTTTATCTCATTTCTTTCACTGCTCTTCTGAAGTGTCAGCTTGCATCCCTCCTCCATTACGGAGGACGTATAACACTCGCCTGAGAGCAATCTCTCATCCCTTTTTCTCTCCAAATCTCTATTGCAAAAACTAACCGATACTCCCAGTCCTTCATATATGCAACGAGCGAACTCTAGATCTGTATTCTTTTTTTTTTTTTTTTCTATTTTCTTCTGCTTATGACTTCTAATCATTTAAACGCAATATGTCCAGGGCTCTCGAAGTGAATTGGTCTTGAACTTGGCCCTTTTTTTTTCTTGGAGGGAACAACCTTACGGACTTCTTCCCTCTTGGTTCCTTTTTCCCTGCATTTAAAAATTCTTGTTCCTGAGCCACTGTTCCTAAAGACAGCTGATGAGCAACTCGCTTGGACACGACAGGGGCCGGCTGGTCGTGTGGAAGGACCTTAAGTCTTGTGTCCATGACCTTTGACTGATTTCTCTGACAATCGAATTGCTTCATCCTTGCCCGACCCTCAACCCATCTACCAAACTTTGTTATTAAAGTTGGATACAAATGTTGAAACTAACCTTACCCTGTGACCTTTCCCTTCGACCTATTGTTCTGAAAATAGAATTATTAGATCCCCGATTAACCTTAATTCGTTTCATAAAGTTTGCTTCAAATCTAACCAAATTCATCTGTGTTAGGGAACCAAATCTTTGGCCTTGCCCTTGACCTCTGCCTTTGACCGATTGTTCTCAAAACTGAATCACTTTACCTTTTCCTGCCCATCAAACCTTCGACCAACTTTGGTCAAAATCAAATCAAAACTGTTAGAGTTGGCTTCGGCCTTGTTTACTGATCAATGAGCATTTTCCTGCCATAAATCAGTCATCTGCTTCCCTTATGGTCGCCAATCGTTATGCAAGATTTGGTGCAGTTTCATCGAATAATTCATTCAATATTGCGGTATTTTTCAGAATGACAGAAGGACGGACAAACAGACAGTAATGGTAGAAACGTAAAAAGGGAAATAAATTGAAATATAATTCACACAAATTTCTGAATATTGTAAAGAACCGAGATTTGCCAGTTAGGTGCCGAGGTGTCTCTCGACGTTTCACGATGTTTACGGTGGTTTTGGTACAAGGCAGAGTTGCCAGTTTGCCTGCTGTTTGTGAGCGTAGTTGTTTCGTAAGTTATATATTAATTTTTGTGCTCTTTTTCTCTATAATGTTTTATTTAAGTGATTGCTTGTTAAATTATGTAATTTAAGTTCGTATGGTAAATGATTTAGAGTGTTGTGTAATATAGGAAAACTCTAGCATATTTAGGCTGACCATAGGAAGAACAACTCACTGGGCAACGTCCTTCCTGTACTGAACTACTGCTGTTGGAGTTTGTGGCAGTGTGGGACGAGGATGTAACACTGGTGTCAGGAGTGGGATAATTTCAGTGCTGCAGTGAGTCTAACCATCGACATGGAAGCAGAAGGTGTGAAGACAAGATCTCGAGCCGGGCAGGAGGAGGAAATTTCGCTGGCGACAATCGTGAAGCTAATACAGGCACAAAATAAAGAGCTCAGAAACGAATTTAAAGAACTGTTACAAGAATTACAGGAAGAGAAGAAAGAACTCAAAGAACAATTACAAGCACAAAGTGTCCAATTACAAGCATAGAATGAAGGACTACAGGCCCAAAGTGAAAACCAGAAAGAGCTCAGGAACGAAATCAAACAATCACAAGCACAGAGTGAACAACTACTGTAGAGGCACAACGTGAAGAACAAAAAGAACGTTATGAACAACTTCAAGAGGCATTATAGGAGAAATAGAGGGAATTACAACTGAGGATGCAAGGACAACTGGATGCTTTCATGGGGGAAATGAAGGAAGAACAGGAAAAATTGAAGGAAGAGGTATATGCTGAGCTATGGCAGCAGAAGTATGCAGTAAGCAATAATGTGACTGAGTGCAAACAGCATGTAGATGACAACTGAAGTCAATTAGTGAGGAAATAGTGATGGAGTGCAAATAGCATGTGGACAACCAGCTGAGGATTAGTGAGGGAATAGTGATATAGTGCAGACTGCACGTAGATAAACACCAGAAGCATGTTTTTTTTTTATGCAAGGAAGAAGGAACCAAAGGCCATGAGCCCACAATAACAGTTCCCTCCAAGAGAAAAACAAAATACAAGAGATAGCCAAAGTCAAGATGTGATCATATCGAGATGCCTGGACACACTGTGTTTGAAAGACTTGAGATCATAGGAAGCAGGAAATACAGACAGAGAGAGACAGTTCCAGAGTTGACCTGTTGCATGAATGAAGGACTGGGAGTAAAGGCTAACTCATGCATTAGAGAGTTGGACAAAAAAAGAATGAGAGTCTGTTGCTAGACAGGTGCTATGCGCCCGTTGCAGAGGTGGAGAAATGCATGCAGACAGTTCAGAGGAGCAGTGCCCTTTGAAGTAGCGATAGAAAAGAGATAAAGATGCAACAGTGCGGCAAAGAGACAGAGGATGAAGAGAATCAGTAAGACGAGGAGAAATAATGAGTCGAAAAGCCTTTGACTCCACCCTATTGAGAGGAGCTGTATGTGGGGAGCCTCCCCACACATGAGAGTTGTACTCCACACAGGGGTGGATAAAACCCCTGTATAGAGTCAACAATTGTGCAGGGGTAAAGAAGGAAAGAAGTCGGCTTAGCACACCTAATCTCTTGGAAGCAGATTTTACAAGAGATGTAATATGATCTTTCCAAGATAAGTCCCGAGTAAATGAAACCCTAAACATGTTTAAGGATGATGCAGGATTAAGTTGAATATTATCAAACGTTAGTGGGCATACCTGTGGAATATTTTGTCAGGTTGATAGGTGTAAGAACTGAGTCATAGATGCATTAAAAACAACCAGATTATTTTTACCCCAGTCAGAAATAAGAACCAAGTCAGACATTAGGTGTGCCATAGCTTCATCCCTTGTTTGTTGAAGTAACTGCTGGGATGAATGTTGCGGGAACCAAATGGAAAGGTGAAGGGTGGAGTCATCAGAGTATGAGTGGATAGGGTTAGACATACAACATAGAAGGTCATCGATTAATAAAAGGAAGAGAGTTGGTGGTAGGACAGAGCCCTGAAGAACACCACTGTTGATAGATCTAGGAGAAGAACGATGGCCGTCTACAACAGTGGCTACAGAACGACCAGAAAGGGAGCTAGCGATGAAGGCACAGATAGAAGGATAGAAACCGTAAGAGGGCAGTTTGGAAATTAAAGATTTGTGCCAGACTCGATGGAAAGCCTTTCAGATGTCAAGTGCAATGGCAAAGCTTTCGTCGAAGTCCCGAAAGAAGGATGACCTGGAGTCTGAAAGGTAGATGAGAAGATCACCATTGGAGCGTCCCTGACGGAACCAATACTGACGATCAGAGAGAAGATTGTGATAGAAAAGATGCCCTTAAAATTTTTCTATTAAAAATTGACTCCAAAACTTTTGAAATACAGGATGTTAAAGCAATTGGACGATAGTTAGAGGGTTGGGAATGATCACCCTTCTTTGGGACTGGCTGAATGAGAGCAAACTTCCAGCAAGAAGGAAAGGTACAAGTTCATAGGCAAAGGCTAAAGAGTTTACCTAGGCAGTATGTAAGCACAGAAGCATAGTTCTTGAGGACAACAGGAGGGACTCCATCAGGCGCATATGCCTTGTTAGTATTAAGGCCAGTGATGGCAGAAAATACATCAGCTGAAGAAATTTTAATGTCAGCCATGAGGAAGTCAGAGGGGGGAAGTGATGGAGGAACAGCACCGTTATCATCTGTGGTGGAATTAGACGTGAAAGTCTGAGCAAAGAGATCTGCTTTATCAGAAGAAGAAATACTACAGAACCATCAGAGTAGAAAAGAGGAGAGAAGGATGATGAGGTAAAGTTGTTAGAAAGGTTTTTGACAAGGTGCCAGAAGGAGCAGGAAGAATTCAAGTTGGAGAGTTGGGAGCATTTAGTACAGATGAAATTATTTTTAGCACAGCGAAGAACAAACTTAGCACGATTCTGGGCAGAAACATAAAGATGATGTGATTTAGGGGTGGGTTGGCTCTGCTACCTTTTATAGGCCCTCTCCTTGTTTTGGACAGCATTAGAACAAGCGTGATTAAACCAAGGCTTTCTTGCGTTAGACAAAGGATATGAGAAAGGAATGTATGCTTCCATGCCCGAAAAAATAACCCCCATAATGCGTAAGGCACACTCAGATGGCTCCCGGCCATGGAAGCAATAATCATTCCAGGGAAAATTTAAGAAATACTGCCTGAGGACCTCCCAATCCGCAGCTCCAAAGTGCCACAGACGACATTTCTTTGGAGGGTCCACAGGCTGTACTGGAGTGATAGGACAGGTTAATGTGATATGATTGTGATTGGAGGAGCCCAAAGGAGAGAAAAGATTGACAGTGTAAGTAGAAGGATTAGCTGTAAGGGAGAGGTCAAATATGTTGGAGCTCTCTCCAAGGCACTCTGAAATATGGGTAGGGTGCTGTACAAGCTGCTCTAGGTCATTAAGGATAGAAAAGATGTAGGCTTGTTCACCAGGTGGATCAGTGAAAGGAGAGGAGAGCCAAAGGTGGTGTTGAACATTGAAATCTCCTAAAATGGAGATTTCAGAGAAAGAAGAAATGGATAGAATGTGTTCCATCGTAGAAGTATGATAGTCGAAGAATTTTTGATAGTAAGGAGAATTAGGGGATAAGTAAACAGCACAGATATGTTTAGTCAGAGAATGACAGGAAAGCCGAAGCCCGAGTGTAGAGGATTCAGAAGAATCGAGTTCTGGAACAGGAGAGCAAGATAAGTCATTGCGTATATAGACACAACATCCACCTTTGGCTTTGAAATGAGTATACAGTAGAGGAAGTAGGAGGATACAGAAAGGGGTTTGCTGTCAGTTTCCTCAGACAGCTGAGTCTCAGTTAGAAAGAGATGGTGAGGTTTAGAGGAGGAGAGGTGGTGCTCAACAGGGAGAAAGTTAGAGGAAAGTCCGTGAATGTTGCAGAAATGAAGAAGCGAATCAGACAGGTGACCATGTGAAGATAATTAGTGAGAAAATTGAGGTTGTAGAGAAATATTGCACTGCTGAGCCTCACCTTAGTGTACAGGGAACATATGAAAGGAATGGATAGTGTATGGTGAATCTTGACGGATCCCAAGTATCTAAAGGTAGCATTACAGGGTTGAATAGTCGGAATGTAGGAGATTTAAGTCCTGGCCTTAATTATGGTGCCCCAGTTTTTAGGCCCAAAACCATTGAAGTGCATGGCTATAATGGGGGTCCAGTTAAAAAGAAACCTCAGGAATCTGATAGTACAGTATCTTGGGAAGCTTACCGTGCACAGTTTGAGTTACCTGCAGATCAGAATGGTTGGGATGATAGGCAGAGGGCAGTGCAGCTTGCTATTAGCCTTAAGGGTGCCACAATGAAAATTCTGGGCCAGATGTCAGTCATGGAGAGGAACAGTTATCAGTCCCTAGCAGAAGTACTGGAACATAGATATGGAACCATGCATCAGACTGAGGTTTACAAAGCAAGATTCTGCAGCCATGTACGGGTTCGAGGAGAATCCCTACAGCAGCTTGTTCATGACCTGGAGAGTATGGCATACAAGGTGTACCCTGGAGCAGCACCTAACCTCTTGGCTATTCTACTGAGGGACCAGTTTACTGATGCTCTAGAGAGCGCAGAGTTGAAAGTGCAAGTGAAGCAGGCACAACCCAGAAGCATGCAAGGAGAACTAGCCAGGGTTCTAGAATTTGAGTCCTATGTCAGGTCCAGTACATCCACCTTTCAGGCAGGTCGTAGTGCAGGATTCAAGGCAAAAAAGGGGCAGGTATGTGAAAAGGAAAAATTTGAGGGAAGTTGCTGGTACTGTGAAAAGCCAGGACACAGAAAAGAGGACTGCCACAAGTTGAAGAGGGAGAAGGAGAACACCGGAGGAGGCTGCTGGTTCGGCGGGAAGTCGGGGCACAAGAAGGAAGATTGTCACGAATGGAAGAAGGAACAAGAACAGAGCAGTGTAAGGAAATCTTCAGCTGTAACAAAAGCATGTTGGACATGCAGTGAGGTGGGACACGTCAGTCCCGAGTGTCCAAAGAAGAAAAAGGATGATAAGAAGAAGCTTGCAGAAGACCAGAAAGAAGCGGGAAACTAGTGGAGGCTGTTGTCAAGGAGCATCCATCAGCCAACTCTTCCCATGTAGCCCCACCACTGTGAAAATGCAAGAGGATGGCAATCGATAGTGTGCGAATGGACGGAAGGATAGATGGAAAGAAGCATTCCCTGGTGATTGATTCAACCTCAGAGCAGACTTTTGTGAGGCCTGATGTGTTACATCATCGGTATTTACCTGAGTCATCAGAACAACTGTGTGGCGTAACTGGGCACTTTGCAGAACTGAGGGGATCCCTGGATGTCCTGATTGAAGTGGCAGGGCAAGAGGCTATTCTACCAGTCTACGTGGCTGACATGGAGGATCCTTGCCTTCAAGGTCTGGACTTCTCTATGTCCATGGGATGTGAGCTGGACTTCTGCTCCATGAAGATGAAGGTTTGGGGAAGGTCGGTTCCCACCACAGCAGTGAAACGTACTAGTCCTGGTGGCGGGGTGAGGGCGCTCCGTATTACAGTGATACCCACAAAATCAGAACTGTTGCTCCAGTGTAAGGTGAGTGGCTCTTCTGACAGCTGTATAGGGATAGTGGAGCCTGATATACGGTGCAAGACGAAGGCCAGGGTGATGGTGAGGGGAACGCTGGTGGAAACAGGTGCAGATGAAGTGCCGGTTGTGGTGGCCAATTTCTCCTGTGAGCCACAGAAGATCAACGAGGGGGAAATTGTGGGACTGTGCCAGGCTGTGGAACCTGAGTGGCATCGGAGGAAGGCCTGTAAAAGGAGCATAGTCAAGGAAGACAGGTACGTGCCAGACCACCTACAAAACCTCCTCTCAAGGAGTTGTCAATGCCTGGATGGTTCACAAGTGGTAAAGATGAGGCAGCTGCTGATGGAATTTGCTGATTTCTTTTTGTCTTTTTCACAGGAGTCCTAGACGTGAGGTGCATTGATCTGGTGGTGCATAGTATAGACACCGGGGATCACCGCCCAATTAAACAGCCAGCAAGGAGGATGGCACCAGCCCAACGGCAAGAAATAGAGAAGGTGATGTAGAATCTCCATAGTCAAGGAGTAGTAGAAAAGTCCAGTAGTCCTTGGGCATCAACAGTGGTTCTGGTGAGGAAAAAGGATGGCTCAGTAAGGTGCTGTATAGACTATCGAGCCCTGAATGAAGTGACAGTGAAGGATGCATACCCCTTGCCAAGAACTGATGACACCCTGGATGCACTATCAGGTGCTAAGTGGTTCTCCACCCTAGACATGATGGCAGGATACCACCAGGTCAAGGTTGCCGAGAAGGACAAAGAAGAGACAGCCTTTATGGCAGTTTAAAGTGATGCCATTTGGCCTATGCAATGCCCCACCTACTTTTGAATGCCTCATGGACCGTGTACTTGAAGGCCTGCACTGGCAGACTGCTCTGAGCTATCTGGACAATGTAATTGTGTTTGGACAGACTTTCGACCAGGAACTGGGGAGGTTATCAGAGGTGTTGAACAGGATCCGCGCAGTGCACCTCAAGCTGAACCACAAGAAATGATACTTGTTTCAAAAGGAAGTAGAGTACCTGGGACACATTGTAGGTGAAAACAGCATCCATACTGACCCAGAGAAGGTGGCAGCTGTGGAAAACTGGCCAGTTCCAACCTGTGTGAGGGAGCTACGGAGTTTCCTGGGCTTGTGAACCTACTATTGGCATTTTGTCAAAGACTTTGCAATGATGGCTGCACTTCTTCACAGGCTGTTGGGGAAAAGGCAGAAGTTTGCATGGACAGCAGAGACTCAGGAAGCCTTTGATGAACTCAAGCATGCATTGGCAAGCTCTCCAGTATTGCCGTTCCCAGACCAGAATCAGCCATTTATCTTGGACTGTGATGCTAGTGACCATGGTATTGGTGGAGTCCTGTCACAGAAGAAGGATGACAAGGAGTATGTGGTTGCGTGTTACAGAAAGCTCAGCCCACCAGAGTGGAACTACTGTGTGACCCAAAGGAGCTCTTGGCAGTGATGAAGAGCCTTGATTTCTTCCATCCCTACCTGTATGGGTCAAACTTCATCATCAGGACGGACCATGCAGCACTCAAGTGGCTGAAAACACTAATGAATCCAGAAGGACAACTGGCACGCTGGCTCAAGAAGCTAGACCAGCATAATTATGAGGTGCAACACCATCCTGGATGTGTACATGGCAATGCTGACAGCCTGAGTCCGGAGTGCTGGAGGTGTAGTAAAAAGGAAGATCATGGTATGAAATGCAACCGTAGTGCAATGACAGGGCCAGCATTAGATGAAGACCTGAAGAGGATGCAGATGGAGGATGCAGATTTACAACCAGTGAAAGAGTGGCTGCAGCAGAGTACAGTGCAACCATCTTGGGAAGAAGTTTCCAGGTTAAGCCCTGCGACCAAGAGCTACTGGAGTCAGTGGGACCTTCTTCACTTGAACAATGGGCTACTGGAGCATCAGTGGAAGACACCCAACGGCCTCAGCAAGTATTGGCAACTGGTGGTTCCGAAGAAGATGAGGTCTGAGATCCTGGATGAGTCCCATATCCAAATCACTAGTGGACACCTGGGAGTGAAGAAAACTCTAAGCCAGCTGTGACAGAGGTTCTACTGGATCGGTATGCGTCAGGATGTTGAGAAGTGGTGTCAGGCCTGTGATGTGTGCTGTGCCAAGAAGGGACCCAAGAAACATGGTTGAACCCCTCTCCAGCTGTACCAAGTTGGTGCACCAATGGAAAGAGTCACAGTGGACATTACCGGATCTTTGCCACTCACTGAGAGAGGAAACCGGTAGATATGCATCACCAAGGACTACTTCACAAAGTGGCCAGAAGCCTATGCTATCCCTAATCAAGATGCTGCGATTGTTGCTCAAGTGTTGGTTGATCAGTTTTTCTGTTGTTTGGGGATGCCACAAGAGCTACATTCAGATCAGGGTAGAATCTTCGAGTTTGTTGTGTTCCGTAAATGCTGCAAGTTATTAGGATCAAGAAGACCAGGATGACCCCACTAAGGCCACAGTCAGATGGGATGGTGGAGAAATTCAACTGGACCCTGGGACAAGAACTGGCCAAGTACTGCACTGATGGACAAACAGAGTGGGACCAGAAGTTACCTGCGTTGCTGATGGCATATCGGTCTGCATTCCATGAGTCTACCGGCTACACCCCTGCAAAACTGATGTTTGGCCATGAGTTATGCTTACCCGTTGATTTGTTAATGGGAAGACCACCTGCTAAAGAGCTGCCTACAGACACCTCCAGCTATGTGAAACACCTTTAGGAAAGGCTGGCTGAGGTACATCATCAAGTGTGAGGAGCCCTCAAGTTTTCAAGAGAAGTGATGAAGTGCAAGTATGATGCCAAGGCAAGTGATGTAAGCTTCAAGGATGGTGACCAAGTCTGGTTATACAATCCTTAGCGTAACAAGGGACAGTCATCGAAGCTGCGGAGATCGTGGGATGGGCCTTACATTGTGCTGGATCGCCTATCAGACATAACGTATCAGATTCAGGGAGGCAGGAAACCTTGCCCAAAGGTGGTACACGTGAATCGTCTGTGGCAGTACCATGGGCCAGGACAGTACAGCTGGGACATCTCCGAGGAACTGTGCTCACCCACAGCCGAGGATGTTGAGGAGGACCAAGGAGTTGAAGTGCATGAGGATGGTGACAGTTCCCCAAGAGAAGAAGCAAATCAAGAAGAGTACCAAACCTTCCTGGAGGAGTGGACTGTGTGGAGGAGCAAGGACATCATTAGTAGCGGAATAGAAGAGGACCTGATAAGTTGATGGATTATTTTGTGGATAGTTAGATGTTTCATTAAGATTAAGGTTTGTGTTTGAATACAGTACACTGTGTAGTTTTGTCGGGACGACAAAGAACTAGGGAGGGGGTAGTGTTGAGAAGCAAGATTTGCCAGTTAGGTGCCGAGATGTCTCTCGACGTTTCACGATGTTTACAGTGTTTTCGGTATGAGTCAAGAGTTGCCAGTTTGCCTGCTGTTTGTGAGCGTAGTTGTTTCGTAAGTGATGCAATAATTTTTGTGTTCTTTTTCTTTATAATGTTTTATATAAGTGATTGCTTGTCAAATTATGTAATTTAAGTTCGCATGGTAAATGATTTACAGTGTTATGTAATGTAGGAAAACTCTAGCATGTTTTGATGTCCCTTAGTTGGTAACTGTTGCTGCTAGGGGCAAGTACAAGACCAGCGGGTTCCAGAATTGTGGAGAAGTAGATGATTCTCGAACAATGCAAGATTATATAAGGATGGATAAGAGACTAGAACGAGTTCAGTTGGTTTTCGGTTCAGTTTGAGTGAAATTCAGTCGGTTTTGGTTTTTGAAGTGTTGCTGGCAAGCATTGAGTGTAATTACTGTCAGTGATGATTATTTTCGGTACTTGTGAAAAACTGTGAAGTGTTGTCAAGCAATAAGTGTAATAACTGTGAAGTCTTGTTAAACATTAAATGCAACTTCAATCAGTAGGGTGTATAGCTCCAGTGCTTGTGAGAACAGTGAAGAGATTTTGGAAAGCATTAAGCGGAATTATTTGGAAAATAAAGACTGAAGTTTAAAGAGCCAGTGTTTATTTTCGCCTCAGCTGATCTTGTGCACTATACACCTTAAGGCTGACCACAGGAAGAACAACTCACTGGGCAACGTCTTTCCTGTACTGAACTACTGTTGCTGGAGTTTGTGGCAGGGTGGGACGAGGACGTAACAATATGATACGATACACTCAATACTCTAAATCCCTAAAATACCACGCTAAAGGAGGCCATTAAAAAATTCTTAATGTATAGGATTAGGGGTATATCGTCAGGTGCAACGATATTGGGGGTGGGTGTGTAGTAACAAGTGGTAGGTAACAGTAAAATATGACAACAAATATATTATACATGATGCGAAATACATCTGTTTATATATGGGTAAGGCGCAAAACCTCCTGAAATCTTGATATTATATTCATTATTAATGGATATAATGGATTTGATGATACTACTCCCTCGCACAAAACATGACGAGCCTGTTACAAACGGTACGCGTGACTACCATGTCCATCATTCATGCATTTGGAAATTCACAAAACATAGTAAATATTTTAACTTTGGTGTTGATTTAAGGATCTTGCGTGCTTCTGCTTATTATTAAACAGTCTGTGAGAGCCCAGAAGAGAGTGGGGTGGGGGTCAAAGTTGTGCTACATAATATTTTTGGGGCGGTTGGTCTGGTGCTACCACAGTGTAGAGACTCAAACATTGTGTTCATACGCAGCTTACTCCGCCCCCATAATATGGCTTCTACTTTTCTTTGTGTCTACGTCACTTGGAAACTGATTCTACCCCCCCCCCCCCGTCTCTCTCTCTCTCTCTCTGGTGACATTCCGCCTTAATCGTTTGTCTATTTATTTATGATTATCTTTAAATATTTGGGAATATGTTTAAATGTTCAATCTCCAAAGCTTCTCGGGAAAAGTTACTAGCCATGTATTATTTTATGGATTGTGAAACAGACAATACAGTGAATTGCTGTACGTTCTATAAGAAAACACCTGACAACTATTACTACTAATCATACCTTGTGTGAATGTCAGGAAACATTAGTGTGCAACTATTTACGATACCAAAATTGTGTGTGTGTGTGTGTGTGTGTATGAGAGAGAGAGAGAGAGAGAGAGAGAGAGAGGCCGCATTTGTGGGTATTTACCATGCTAAGTTTCAGGGCAATACCTCTCTCTCTCTCTCTCTCTCTCTCTCTCTCTCTCTCTGTAACTTCCTAACATTTCTCTTTTATCGGTCGGTATTTTCAAGGGTGTGAATTAAATTAAAGTTGTCACAAGAATTATTGTCAAATACATAGGCTAGGTCGGTAGTATTAATATTTTTTTGCATTCACCACTTGTTTCGTCATACCTAACCGCGTCACTCATATTACAGTGAATCTCACCATTTCATCATGGAAATCGTATAAATAATTGTATGGTAAATGAAGGTATAGTTATGGTGCACTGATAATGCCCTAGAGGTACGCTTGACGTGACTGGGTCTACATTCATTTATTTAGCCTGTTACAAACACCACTTGGGTTCTTGGTGATAATGATTTGCCTAGTGACAGGAAAATCCTTTCAGTGTCTTACGTGAACATTTGATGCTCATAACTGAACACAAATCCCCAAATAATTATTAATCTTACTGTAGTCAGTTATTTTTCACCTTAAAACTATTCACTCACTACATAGCTACTGTACCTTGTTGTTTAGTGGGCAGATTTTGCTCAGGGACTGCTCCTGACTTTAGCAGTCTTCCTCTGGTTGGTGGTGGTGTTCTCAGCAACTCGCTTTGCAGATCTTTTGCATACTGTTGCAACCTGAAATGCATTTCACAGACACGGCCATAGGGAGAAACCTTGTCACTTCGTCCACACAAATGAATCTACTTTTGCCTGTTGTTTTTATCATTTGTCGTGCGAAAGCATCTCAGAAACTTGCCATCAGATGTCTTCCCTGAACACCCAAACACAGTGCACGTCGTGAAAAGTATTTTAAATTCATGAAAAGTATAAAATAAAGCAGGCTATGCGCCACAAATGGCTGGTAAAAACACACTATTGTCCTACTCTGTGAGTGAGGCAGGTATCCACGTGACGTCATGGTTCAAGGCGACCAATCATAGATGACCTGCGCAAAACCAACCTTATTTTGGTCCAGAGATGAACACACTGTTTGAGTCTCTACACAGTGGGTGCTACGGAGAGTTACAGAGGCAGGCGTTAAAAATTTCAGTGAAAAAAAACCGTTACATAATTTTGAACGGCTGTTATATACCTAAACAAACCAGAGGTGGGAAGTCTCAGGTATATTTAAGTCAGCTTCCTCTTCCAAATCAAATTTTAATCTACAGGAACAACAGAGATTTTCCTGTTCTCTCCCTTTATCGTAATTCCTACAAAAACTGAAAGTCTTTAATGGTAATGTCCCTCTCGCAAGTGTTATTTCTTACTCTAGATGGAACAAAAGTATGAGAAGATACTACACTCTCCTTGTTGTTCCTGAAGTAAAATTCCAAATTTTGAGAATTGATCGCAAATACATGAACATCTGAAAATCCTACCCCAAGTCCGCACAAAATCAATGCACCACTTGATTATAAGAAAACATACACTCACACGTCCAGAGACAATTCACATAGCCAAATTATATATATATATATATATATATATATATATATATATATATATATATATATATATATATATATATATGATCATCATCAGCCATTACAAGTCCACTGCTGAACAAAGGCCTCCCCCAACCTTCTCCACGAATTCCTTGACTGAGCCAATCTTTGCCACGTTTTCCCTGCAAATTTCTCTATCTCATCTCTCCACCTCCTGTCTGGCCTTTTTCTGCTACACTTACCATCTCTTGGTGTCCAGTCAGTCAACCTCTTGCTCCATCGATTATCCCTTGTTCTTGCTACATGGCCTGCCCACCTCCATTTCTGTTCTTTTATAACTAATATAATATCTTTGACTTTAGTTTGCTGTCTCACCCAAGTTGATCTTTGCTTGTCTCTTAAAGATATTCCCAACATTGACCTTTCCATTGCTCTCTGAGAACGAATTAATTTATTTTCCATCGATTTTGTCAGTTTCCAAGTCTCATAACCATATGTCATAGCTGGAATTATACATTCGATATATACCTTTCGTTTCATACAAACTGGCAAGCTATTTTTCATAATGTCTCTATGTTTACCGAAAGCTTTCCATCCAACTGTAATGCGTCTTTTTATTTCGCTATCATTATCTTTCGTTAATTTTAGTATTTGTCCCAGGTAATTGTACTCTTCAACCTCTTCAAGAATTTCTCCACTTATTCTTATGACGCTCTTTGGTGTTTGAGGATTAAACATTAGTTTTACTCTGGTTCATCTTTAGCCCATATATATATATATATATATATATATATATATATATATATATATATATATATATATATATATATATATATATATATATATATATATATATATAATCATGAAGACAAAGTACAGGTATATACTGTATGGAGTGCCGAAATCACAGAAACAAATAATTATTCTCTACCACAGTAATTCAGGAGCGTGGGTGCACACACACACACACACACACACACACACACACACACACATATATATATATATATATATATATATATATATATATATATATATATATTGTCAGGAAAAGTAGTACCAACGTTGTGATGTACAGCATCTTTATTATTAATCGAAACGTTTCGGAGACACAATCTCGATCATCAGTGGATCTAAAAGTTTACAAGACAACAATCATCGATCAGTGTCAGGAGAAATAAAAAAAAAACGTGTAAAAAACATAAACTAACATAAAAAAGAAAAAAGCGGGAAGCAATATAAAAAGGGGGTAAAGCATAAAAGTAGCATGTTTAATCCTTGCAAAATCTGAAGATCAGGACAAAGGCTAACTATGCTAAACATATATATTAAAATGCGACCCAGTCCCAATAACTCGACTAGCGCTACCCAACTACTCACGCAATAACTACTTTTAACAGGTCAACTCCTACATTTTTTATTTCATTTTTTAATATATATGTTTAGCATAGTTAGCCTTTGTCCTGATCTTCAGATTTTGCAAGGATTAAACATGCTACTTTTATGCTTTACCCCCTTTTTATATTGCTTCCCGCTTTTTTCTTTTTTATGTTAGTTTATGTTTTTTTAAGTTTTTTTTTTTTTTTTTAATTTCTCCTGACATTGATCGATGATTGTTGTCTTGTAAACTTTTAGATCCACTGATGATCGAGATTGTGTCTTCGAAAAGTTTCTATTGCCAGACGCCTCAATCCCGTTTGGGGTGGCCACAAACAAATCGCCTCCAAGTCGCCCTG
Source organism: Coenobita brevimanus (assembly GCF_032717465.1). Taxonomy (NCBI): domain Eukaryota; kingdom Metazoa; phylum Arthropoda; class Malacostraca; order Decapoda; family Coenobitidae; genus Coenobita; species Coenobita brevimanus. The sequence goes on from NC_136997.1 coordinate 10,585,634, forward strand.
TCCCCCGCCATTTCACTGCCCTGCTCCCAACTCACACCCCCCTCTCTCATATACCTCTCCACCGAAACGTTTCGATTAATAATAAAGATGCTGTACATCACAACGTTGGTGCTACTTTTCCTAACAAGACTAAGGTTCCCAAGAGGAAGATCTATTCCGGATATATATATATATATATATATATATATATATATATATATATATATATATATATATATATATATATAGGTAGGTAGGGGCACTTACCATCCGCTCACTCGATGTAGTGCTGCTTTCGGATGTCTGCCCTTTCCTCTCCCTCCTCCATTCCTTCCTTCCTCCTTTCTCTTTCCTTACATCATTCTTTTCACGTCCTTCTGCCTACGGATGACATTACACTCCCCCTTTTGTTTTTCTGTTCTTCATTCTTTCCTCTTCCTTCTGCCTGTGGTGACTGAACACTGAGTGACAAGCCGAATGGTTTCCTGTACACCAGGAAACCATTTACCACGCTGGGTGGTAACCATATAACCAAATTATGGCGCCTGGTGGTTTGGTGGGTACTTACGGCAAATCCAATCGGATTGACCCGGTGATAGTTTATATCCAAGGGATGGTCAGGGTTATTGCTCACGTAATACCACTCATGGATGAATGAGGCTGGTCGCTCTCTTCTTAAATGTCAGGACCAACTTGCCAAGCCCCGGGCTCCTATGCTTCCCATGGGGCAACGTAGGATTGGAATATATATATATATATATATATATATATATATAGATATATATATATATATATATATATATATATATATATATATATATATATGGTAGGGCTAAAATACATCCTGAATTTCAAAGGTTAATAAAAAAAAAAAGACATTAAAGGTGTTATTCCAAATATTATTTTGCCATCTAAAAGCACATCTTTTACAATTTATTATGACATATTTCCGAGCAAGATTTAAAAACAATTGTGTTCACTTAGGTTATCTTGAAAATTATGTCATCTATTTTTTTTCTCCTATGCCAGGAAGAAGGAACCAGAGGCCACGAGCCCACAAACTGTTTCTTCTAAGAAAAAATGAATAAATAAAAAAATAAATAGAGTCAAACTCAAGATCCGATTATTTCGAGATGCCTGGACACACTGCGTTTGAATGACTGGAGATCATAGCTAGCAGGAAATACAGACAGAGGGAGACAGTTCCTGAGCTGCCCTGTTGCATAAATGAAGGACTGGGAGTAGGTAACGGTTAACTCATGCATTAGACAGTTGGACAGGAAAGGGATGAGAGTTTGTTGCTAGACGAGTGCTACACGCCCGTCATAGAGGTGGAGGGATGCAAGCAGACAGTTGATAGGAGCAGTGACCATCGAAATAACGATAGAAAAGAGATAAAGATGGAACAGTGCGGCGAAGAGACAAAGGTTGAAGGAAGCCAGTAAGAGGAGGAGAATTAATGAGACAAGAAGCCTTTGACTCCACCTTATTGAGAAGAGGTGTATGTGGGGAGCCTACTCACACATAAGAGTTGTACTCCACACAGGCAAACAAAACCCGTTTATAAAGTCAACAACTGTGCAGGGGTAAAGAAGGTAGGGAGTCGACTTAGCACACCTAATCTCTCGGAAGCAGATTTTACGAGATTTAATACGTTCTTTCCACGATAAGTCCCGAGTGAATGAAACCCCAAGCATGTTCAAGGATGATGCAGGATTAAGTTGAATAATATTAAACAGTAGTGGATACTCCTGTGGAAGATTTTGTCGGGTTGATAGGTGTAAAAACTGAGTTTTTGATGCATTAAAAACAACAAGATTATTTTTACTCCAGTCAGAGCTATGCCCAAGTTAGACATTAGGTGTGCCATAGCCTGATCCCTTGTTTGTTGAAGTAACTGCTGAGATAGACGTTGCAGGAACCGAATGGAAAGATGAAGGGTGGAGTCATCTGCATACGAGTGGATATGGTTAGCTGTACAGCGTAGGTCATTGACAAATAAAAGGAAGAGAGTTGGTGACAGGACAGAGCCCTGAGGAACACCACTTTTGATAGATCTAGAAGAACGATGGCCGTCTACAACAGCGTTATAGAACGACCAGAAATGAGGCTAGAGATGAAGACACAGATAGACAGATAGAAACCATAGCAGGGCAGTTTGGAAATTAAAGATTTATGCCAGACTCGATCGAAAGCCTTTGAGATGTCAAGTGCAATAGCATAGCTTTCGCCAAAGTCCTGAAAGGAGGATAACCAGGAGTCTGAAAGGTAGGTGAGAAGATCGCCAGTGGAGCTTCCCTGACGGAACCCATACTGACGATCAGAAGGAAGGTTGTGATAGGAAAGATACTTTAAAATTTTTCTACTAAGAATTGACTCAAAAATTTTTGAGACACAGGATATCAATGCAACTGAACGATAGTTAGAGGGTTGGGAATGGTCACTCTTCTTTGAGACAGGCTGAATGAAAGTAAACTTGCAGCAAGAAGAAAGGTACAAGTTGATAGACAAAGGTGAAAGAGTTTACCTAGGCAGGATGTAACCACAGAAGCACAGTTCTTGAGGACAACAGGAGGGAGTCCATCAGGCCCATATGCCTTGTTAGTATTGAGGCCTGTGATGGCAGAAAATACATCAGCTGAAGACATTTTAATGTCATCCATGGGGAAGCCCGAGGGGGGAAGTGATGGAGGAACAGCACCGGAATTGTCAAAGGTAGAATAGGAGGAGAAAGTCTGAGTGGAGAGATCTGCTTTATCAGCAGAAGAAATAGGTACAGAACCATCATAGTAGAAATGAGGAGGGAAGAATGATGGGGTAAAGTTGTTAGAAAGGTTTTTGGCAAGGTGCCAGAAGGAGTAGAAGGAATTCAATTTGGAGAGTTGAGGGCATTTAGTATGGGTGAAATAATTTTTAGCAGAGTGAAGAACAGACTTAGCATGATTCCGGGTAGAAACATAGAAAAGATGTGATTCAGGGGTGGGTTGGCTCCTGTACCTTCTATAGGCCATCTCCTTGTTGTGAACTGCATTAGAACAAGCGCAATTAAACCAAGGCTTTCTTACATTAGCCAAAGGATTCGTGAGGGGAATGTATGCTTCCATACCCGAAAGAATAACCTCTAATGTAATGCGCAAGTCACACTCAGATGCTCCCGGCCGTGGAAGCAATAATCATTCCATAGAAAATCAAAGAAGTACTGCCTGAGGGCCTCCCAACCTGCGGCTCTAAAGTGCCACAGTCAACGTTTCTTTGGAGGGTCCACAGGCCGTACCGGAGCAAGAGGACAGGTTAAGGTAATAAGGTTGTAATCGGAGGAACCCAATGGAGAGAAAAGATTAACAGTATAAGCAGAAGGATTAGTTGTAAGGAAGAGGTCAAGTATGTTGGAGCTCTCTCCAAGGCAGTCAGGGATATGGATAGGGTACTGTACAAGTTGCTCTAGGTCATTAAGGATAAAAAAGATGTAGACTTGTTCATCAGGTGGATCAGTGAAAGGAGAGGAGAGCCAAAGGTGGTGGTGAACATTGAAATCTCCTAGAATGGAGATTTCAGAGAAAGGAGAAATGGATAGAATGTGTTCCATCTTAGAAGTGAGTCAAAGAATTTTTCATAGTCAGTACAATTAGGGGATACGTAAACAGGACAGATATATTTAGTCAGAGAATGACAGGAAAGACGAAGCCAGAGTATAGAGAATTCAGAAGAATCGAGTTCAGGAACACGAGAGCAAGCTAAGGCGTTGCGTATATATACACAACAGCCATACTTTGGCTTTGAAATGAGTATAGAGAAAGTAGGAGGATACAGAAAATGATTTGCTGTCAGTTGCCTCAGACAGCTGAGTCTCAGTTTTGAAAAGAAGGTGAGATTTAGAGTTGGAGAGGTGGTGCTCAAGAGAGCAAAAGTTAGAGAAAAGGCCGGGAATGTCGCAGAAATAAAGATGAAGTGAGTCAGACAGTAGTTCAAGGCAGCTCGAGTTGTCACCAGGAGAGGGGCAGATGGTAGGGGCATTTATGGGCCCCCTCCCTGGGGACTCCAAGGTTATGTATTGAGATCCCATTGTCACGGGGGATGTAAATTTAAGAATTAAAAATGCTTGTATTATTTGAAAGTAGATACAAGGAATTGACTTGTGAAAATCAAGTAGTAAGTTTTACTTACTGCCGGGTTATTTCGCCGATTCTCTAAGGGCGAGAATTTTATAAACTTTCTCAACAGTACACAGCAGAGACTAATCGCTCACGAATGCTGATTTTAAGTACTGTTAGCCTCTTGAGAAAGTGACTCCACCCCTGACAATCAATAACTAATAATAATAATAATGGACAGGTTCTTGCCGGTGCTTAATTCCTGGCTGGCACAATGGATTTAAGTTTGATACAACAGATCTGGCCTAAGTACCAATTATGAATAATGTAAGGAGTTTGTGCAAACTAGGAGCGGCAAACTAAAATAAGCTTAATGTGGAAAAATAAAACATGATTCTAATTACATTAAGCTCAAAGAAAAGAACTGTACATTTACTGATTACAATAGAATTAATTTATGTTATATGAGTCTCAAAATGAATTCAAAAAGGGAATTCACGGTCACAGAGGGACTCATGAATTCAAATAACAAAGGAAATACACTCACTCACTCATTCAAAAGCTAATTCTGACTTAAGCCCAGAAAAACGAATGGAGTCGCTGCCTGGAGGGTCGCACAAAGGGATCCACGTGGATAGAGTAGGAGGATGAGTAAGGCTATGTGCCCCGCGGCGTTTGCCCCTTCTTGATGATGATGATTATATCCTTTTGTACGTTGTTTTTGCAGAGTATGGCGATATTAAAACGATTTATATCAAGCAGAAGAGGACAGGAAGTTCTAATAAGCCAAATAAATCGCTTAGGAGGAAGTGTTAGGGAGCTCCCTTAACCGATGAGAATACCAGCCTAAGACTAAAGAACTGACTTATTATATGAAACCTTAAGAGTACTCGTCTGATAGGAAGGAGAAATTGCAGCAGTAAACCATAAATTCTATAGGGGTTGGCGGAGGCATGCGTCCTCTGAGTGCATTCTAGTTGTGTCAGTGAGCCGTGGAAAAAGAACTACGTTGCTCTACAACTGGCTACCATGCTTATTGTGTTCTTGGCGAAAACTTAGCCTTAGAAAACTATTAATCCTTTCAGCCAGAGATTGCCATACTTTATTTATTTATTTATTTTTATCATTTATTTATTTTTGCCTTTTCCACACAATTCACTTTACTGGGGGAAATTTGAACAGATATTGCCTTGGAAAACCCCATTGCTGCTCTTGACCCTTCTTAACGTGTAGTATACTCGTCTTCTTGTCTTGTGGCAGCTTTGAGAGAGAGAGAGAGAGAGAGAGAGAGAGAGAGAGAGAGAGAGAGAGAGAGAGAGATCCATGACAGCAAACTATCGGTATTTTGTTGCTCTCAGGTGTTGGGTGACGTGGTGCTAAATCTGGGACACCTGCAGAGCGCCTTCATCTTGCTGGGGTTGGGCCTGGCGACTGCATTAATCACCCTACTGATGGAGAGACTCATCTAGCCTACCCTCACCACCCCACCCAACCCTACCTAACCTCATATAGCCTACCCTCGCCACCCTACCATACCATGCCTAACCTCATATAGCCTACCCTCGCCACCCTACCTAACCCTACTGATGGGGAGACTCATCTAGCCTTGCCTTTCCCTTTGCTCGTATCTCAACCATCGCTTTCAAATATTTTTCAAACACTCGAGAAGCTTAAAGCCTTGTGTTGTAACTAGGATGGCTAAGGAAGTACTTTGGGACAGGTCTTTTCCTGAATTTTGGCCAAGTTCGTGGACTAAATATTTGTAGGAGAAGCAGATGTTCAGGAATTTAATCTCCATATCATATGTACAGGAAAAAACAAAAACAAAATAGAGGTAATCGGTCAAAGATGGACAAGCAAACCAAAATGGCAGGTTGGTGTAATGTCCCTTCTATGCCTGGACACCTAATCTGATTTCAGCTGAGCATGAGATGAAAAAATTACTGAACAGCTCCATGTCGCCTTAAAAGAAATATATAGATTAGGTTCAGTGTAAATAATTCTTTACCTTCAAGCAGACTTACAGAATTTGAGGGTCGTTATGCACTTGATTGCTTCTTTCTTCTGTGGTATCTCAACTCCCAGTGTAGAATGTTACGCTTCTTTATTTCCTGTTGATTTATTGTTAATTTGTTCACTTTTAGTATCCAAACATTTTTTTTTTTCCCTTATGTTATAACTCAAGGTAGTATAAGATATTTGAATATGAACTATAATATTCCTTCGGCAGTCACTTCAGTTCTGTACCATTTTTCGGCTCAGACAGATAGATTGTCGCTTGGAAGTAATGTATTGAAGGCATTTATTTATTTATTTATTTTTTTACATTTTGCAGAATGAGTGGAAGCTTGTACACTGCCAATTTCATACCTAAATGATGAAGCAGAGAAATATCTTGACTTGAAAACATTCGTTGCAACACTCAGCCACGTAGAAGGATCTCGCAACAACATGAATTTATAACAGTTTTGGCCTAAATCTGCCAAAAGAAATATAACAGCAACAACCTTCATGGTGTTTCAGTTAATGCAGTCGATGTTCATGCTTCATTAGTAACTTTTTTCAGCCAGTACATTTGCCACAAATTCTACCTTAGAATAAGTCAGCCAGAACGTCCTTGTACTGGAACTTGACTCTCCAGAAATAGCTCCACTTAAGATACAGACTAGATTCATAAAATCCATCCTATTTACCAACCAACAAAGCTCCAGGTCCAGATGGAATTCCTCGCATTGTTTTGAAAAAGTGTTCCCCAGAACCTGCCTCTGTTCTAGCTAAACTATTCACATTATGCATAGGTACTTCTTCATTCCCTAATTCTTGTAAAGAAGCCAATATCCACCCAAATCCAAGGAAAGGAAGTTCCTCTGACCTCTCTGATTACAGATCAATAGCTATGACATCTTCTTTTGGTAAAGTTTTTGAAATTATAATTAATAAGCACAATGTTAAACATCTTGAATCCAACAACTTAATTAATGACAAACAGTATGGTTTTCGCCACGTAAGATCCACTATTGATATACTCAGTCTTCTGACTCACACCATCCATCAATCAACTGACCAACATGGAAACACCCATGCAGTAGCCCTTGATATTCTTAAAGCTTTTGACAGGGTGTGGTACCGGTCCCTTCTGTCCAAACTCCCTTTCCATGGCTTTTCTCTGGTTTCCTCATATCTTAGCGACAGGAAGATAAGAGTAAAAGTAGACGATGTATATTCCAATATATATATATATGAGAGGCAGAAGAGAGAGTTATATGTGGAAAGGAAGAGAGAGGTGAAAAGATTAGTAAGAGAGAGTAAGAAGAGAGTGGATCAGGAATTTGGAAGGAATTTGAGTGTAAAGTGGAGGGACTGTAAGAAAATGTTCTGGAGAGAAGTGAAAAGAGTAAGACAGGGTGGAAGTGAAGTTAGCAGGGGAGTGAAAGATAAACATGGTAGATTACTAGTGGAGAAGGGAGAAAAAGTGAGCAGATGGAGAGAACACTTTAAGGAATTGTTGAACGTAGAGGATGGAAGTAATGCGAGTATAAGTGGCTGGGGAATGGCTGGGAGAAGGAGGGAGGTGAGAAGACAGGTAGAAATCAGTAGGATAGAGGTTGTGGAAGCAATGAAGAAAGTTAAATCGGGGAAAGCCCCAGGAATTGATGGAGTGTGTGGTGAGATGCTGAAGCATGGGGGAGAGATAGTAGTAGAATGGATGTGGAAGATGTGCAGATTGGCCTGGGAGGAAGGTAGAGTCCCGGAGGATTGGAAGTCAGGTATAATTATTCCCTTGTACAAAGGAAAAGGGGAAAAAGAAGTGTGTGGTAATCATAGGGGCATTTGTCTTCTTAGTATAATAGGAAAAGTGTATGGTAGGATACTTATAGACAGAGTTAGAGAAAGAACAGAGAAATTAGTTGGAGAAGAACAGGGAGGCTTTAGGAAGGGAAGAGGTTGTGTAGATCAGATATTCATTCTTAGATCTTTAATGGAAAAGTTTCTAGAGAAGGGAAAGAAGTTGTATGCGGCTTTCATGGATTTGGAGAAAGCATATGACAGGGTGGATAGACAAGGATTGTGGAAAGTGTTAAGAATATATGGAGTAGATGGGAAGTTGTTGAATGCTGTGAAGAGTATGTATGATGGTGCTAAGGCTGCAGTGCGTGTGGATGGTGAACTAAGTGAATTTTTCTCTTTGAAAGTTGGTTTGAAACAGGGATGTGTCATGTCTCCATGGTTGTTCAATCTGTACATGGATGGGGTAATAAAAGAGGTACAAGGTAGGGTAGTGGATGTTGGAGTGGCCCTGGTGAGAGAGGATAGTGTTTGGAAACTCCCTGTACTGTTGTTTGCAGATGATACTGTGTTGTTGAGTGAAGATGAAGGGGAGCTGCAAGGCTTGGTGGATGAGTTTGAGAGAGTGTAAGAAACGGAACCTAAAGGTGAATGTAGGGAAGAGTAAAGTGATGGTCTTTGAGAGAGGTGAAGTCAGTGAATGTATAGCGAGGTTGGATGGTGAGGAATTGGAAAATGTGAGTACGTTTAAGTATTTGGGTAGTGTGATGAGTAAGGATGGAGGTTTGGAGGGTGAAGTGCTTGAAAGGGTACAGCAGGGAAGAAAGGTTGCTGGTTCCTTGAAAGCAGTGATAAGAAACAGGGAAGTGAGCATGGAAGTAAAAAAGTTACTACATGACAGTATTGTGATACCAACTCTAACGTACGGAAGTGAAGCTTGGACGTTGTTGGAAGGACACAAGTCAAGAGTGAGAGCAGTGGAAATGAGTTATTTAAGAGGAGCTTGTGGAGTCACGTGGAGAGACAGGCTGACGAATGAGGATATAAAGGAGCGTTGTGGTGTTGATGTGGATGTGATAGGAAGCGTTGTGAGGAACACACTGAGGTGGTTTGGCCATGTGGAGAGGATGGAGGGTGAAAGACTGACGAAGAGAGTGTATGTGAGTGAGGTGGAGGGTGGAAGAGGGAGGCGCAGACCGAGGATGAGATGGAAGGATGGGGTGGAGAGGTATATGAGAGAGGGGTGTGAGTTGGGAGCAGGGTAGTGAAATGGCGGGGGACAGGGCGACTTGGAGGCGATTTGTTTGTGGCCACCCCAAACGGGATTGAGGCGTCTGGCAATAGATATATATATATATATATATATATATCTATATATATATATATATATACCCCCAGAGTTTTTTATATATATATATATATATATATATATATTGCCAGACGCCTCAATCCCCTTTGGGGTGGCCACAAACAAATCGCCTCTAAGTCGCCCTGTCCCCCGCCAGTTCACTGCCCTGCGCCCAACTCACACCACCCTCGCTCAGATACCTCTCCACCCCATCCCTCCATCTCATCCTCGGGCTCCCCCTCCCTCTTCCCCCTCCACCTCACTCTCGTACACTCTCTTCGTCAGTCTTTCACCCTCCATCCTCTCCATATATATATATATATATATATATATATATATATATATATATATATATATATATATAAAGATATATATGTATGTTACAGACAGATTGTGAAATTAGTCATTTCGTGAATTAAGATTAGTTTAATTTAGGTTTATCTAGGTTAGGTTAATATAGGATAAGGTTAGGTTAAGGTTAGGTTAGGTTTGGTTAGGCTAGGTTCATTTAGGCTTAATAGAGAAGGGAACGGTAACTTCCAGCATAAAGTCACTCCGTGCATATGACACCCGCATATCACAAGGATCAGTTCTGGCTCCAACCCTTCTCCTAATTCATATTCATGATCTCTTATCTGTCACTCATAATCCCATCCATTCATATGCAAGTGACTCAACACCACAGTTCATTTACACCTAATCACCCATCACAAAGTTTAATATCTCTAACTCACAGCTCAGTACAGCAGACTTCATAAGCCAAGACATATCTAAGATCAGAGAATAGGGACAAAATAATATTGTATCATTTAACGCTAGGAATGCCAAACATATACAGTTTACTGATAGACAGATATTGCCTAATTCCTATATTACCTTCAGTGCTACCAATATTACCATCTCTAAAACTATTGAGATTCTCTGTGTTTCACTTTACAATGCCCTCAGCTGGACCATTCATGTTAGTTCATTGCTAAGACTGTTTCAAAGAAACTTGGATTACTGTACAGAGTCCGTAACTTCTTCACTGACGAGCTGTTGGCTATAATTTACAAAAGTCATGTGTGCTCTCAGCTGGAATATTGCTCACCCTTCTGGAAATGATGTGGAGAAGTTGCACAAACATAGCTGGAGAAAATCCAAAACAATGCTGTTCGAATTTTAAATAGCCTTACTATTACAAATGAACTACCTCCCCTACAAGTAAGAGGGAATGTTGCTTCCCTTGATTTATTTTAAAAGACACTTTTATATCAAATGCTCAGACGAAGTTGCATCCATCGTGCCACCTCTCCACGCCTTCCTCCGCGCTACACAAGCATCTGGTAGTGCTCATGACTGAAGTGTCACACTGTCACATCGCAGAACTTCAGCCTATATGAATTCTTTTATTCCTCTAACTGCATCTCTTTGGAACTCGCTTCCCCACAGTGGTTTCCCCCAAAACTTCAACTTACGGCGCTGAAGTCCAACTGTTACAGATTATTTATGAATGGAGGATACCAGTAACCAGGTGCACGGATTATTCTTTTTATTCCTTTGGTTTCCATTCCTCTCCTCTATTATTTAAAAAAAAAAAAAAAATGAGAAGAATGCATTGGAAATACAGATTTTTATTTTATTTTATTATTTTTCCCTTTCATGCAAGTCTCAGGAATAGAATTACTTCACAATGCAGAAAAAAGGAATTCCAATTTTTTCTGTCTTTACAGTTTGAAACGCGAACTGAAATTCTGAAACATTCACCAGTAACTTTTTATGTCCGTGTTTCGTTGCTGCTATTTGTAATGCAGCATGAAAGTGGACTTTTATTTAACATAAATTACAGCGTACATTATTCAATATCACCCTGAACAAAATAGAGCGAACAACAACGTTCAATTTAAAACAGTCGGTCACCTGTGTAAGGTTACTTTTTTCATTCTGTTCCCTGCCTTCTCTTTTGGGCCACTCTATATCTAATAAGTAGGAGCCCATCATCCACTCACTGGATGTAGTGCTGCCTTCAGGTGACTCTACAGTGAGTGGGAGCTAATGATTCATTGCAAACCAGGAAACCATTTACTACGCACAGTGGTAACCATGTAACCAAATGACGCCTGGTGGTTTAGCGGGTAAAGCCGCTCCATCAGGACTGAGCCTTATGACTATATATCCAAGGATGATTAGGGTTTGTTGGTCACATAATGCCACTCAGGAGAGAGTGAGGCTAGTCACCCTCGGCTTAAATATCTGGACTAAGAAGCCTAGCCGTGGAGCCCTACACTCCTGAGGAAACGAAAAAAGAAAAGATGATGTGTAACTGGAGAGAGTCCATTTCGACCCTCGACCTTGGCTTCAATGTTGGTGCCATAGGGTTACCTCTCACTCTTGCTAGCATTCAAGCCACGCAGCTGGAGAAACAATGTTAATTTTATTTTAGTAATCTTATCTAAACACAACTTTACTCAGCTCAGGAGAGATATGCTGTACTGAAAGGGTTAATTAAAGCTAAATCTAATTATAATTCAGTTTATTTATACAATCTAGAGATAATTTTATTTAATTTAGGAAATATCTCTTTCACTGAAGGTTTTAATTAACCATCAAACCTCTTCTCTTCGTAAATTCTTTCTTAGCTCTAGATACACGCTGGTTCATAAATACCACTCCACTGTAAACTCAACTTTTGGAATTTTGTGTTGTGGAGACGAATCAGTTTTATTGTGTGGGCTCGGGTGTGGCAGTGGGTGTGGGAAATAAGTATATAAATAGTACAGGGTGGACATTGGTAACGCTGGCTGAGACGTCCCCGCAACACACCAGAAATTGCCCGGTGGAGTGGAAGAGCGGCGCTATGTATGGACCACCCTGGATAAGTTTCAAAAGAGTGATGTGGTTCTTGGGGCGATGACGTTGTAGATGCAGTTTGTCCTTTTACTTTTTTATTTGTTTCGTATTCTCAGATATACCTAATGAACTTTTTGATCATTGCATCAATATCAGCCAATAATATTCATTTTGGGGGCCCTAAGGATGAGAGTCTTGGCCTAAAGAACCCACACACTCGCCCAGTTTTCCATGAACAGCCCAGTTTGTTCAGGCGACCGCACAGGCTAACCCGAGCGTGGATGAGTACGGGGCCCTCTTGGAACTCTCTCAGAATGTTTCACCTTCGCTTACTGGTTACGGTCCTGTTCTTTCTCGTTTGAGCATACCAACTTTCCAGCCAGTCCTCTGCCTACCTCGTCTGCTTACTCCATCTCCGAGGTTGCCAGTTTGTTATCATAGCTGCTTGTCTGTTATCTTTCCTTCAAAATGTTATCTGTTAGTGAATATTTCTACTTTTTTACTGTATTGCTTATATTTTGAACATATTCCGTCAACCAAGAGGGTCTGTTCTTTTCCATCAATGTGATCGTTTAGTTTCGTTTCGTTTATAAAGGCTCCAACTTGCTTGCATCCGTTGGCTTTGGTCACTTCATGGCGGCTCCTCACGTTGCTCGATCTCTGGCAGCCACTCTTCAGTCTCTACTCAGAGTTATTTATTCCAGCTACGAGTGTGAGACAGAACGTTTTCCTCTCCACTCTTCTCTTATCCCTGTTAAATATGAGTACGAGGGCCTCTGTCAAATTATCATAATAGCGAATCTATTTAATGCTTTATTCAGAAACAAAATAAATATATAAAAAAAAATTCCCCACAGTGTTACGTATAAGGTCATTCTTCACGAAAACTGCATAAAGTTGGGAAAAATAAAGGTTATTGGATTTTGTTGTTCTTTTTGTTTGTGGTGGTGACGATGGTGGTGATGTGAGGGTGATATTCGCTAGCAGTGTTGGATGGATGTTGAAGTTATGTGCTGGTTGCGGTGGTGATGTTGGCTGTTGAGTGATGATAAGTAGCATTGGTGGTGACAATAGTATTAGTAGTAATAGTAGTAGTAGAAGTAGCAGACCCAGGTTCATTTGAAATGCAAACTCAGTGAACTCTTGGCTGAAGTTGTCCCTATCCTGCAGCCACTATCCTCGTTAATGGGGGGATAGGGACAGGACTGAGTGACGTTTGTAAAACCAGGTAGCGAAGCCACCCTGTCATATTGATGCAACCACATGGAGGCTCTCCTTTCCAGCACCTGATATTAAGTATGCAGTGCTGGTGGTATTGGTTGACTGTAGTTGGGCTGGCTGGATGTTGGCACTGCGTGTTGGCCGAGTGATGTTGGTGGACTGGATGTTGGTGATATCGGTCAGCGTAGTTAACTGGTGCTGATGGGAAAGCTTTGTTGGCAAATCTTCGTTGGCTTTTAACAATGCTCTCTAGTAGTTTGAGAAGGGCAGCCAGAACAACACCCAGACCGAGTACCATGAAGGCGCCTTGTAGATGCTAGTGGTGGTGGTGGTGTTGCTGTTGGTGATGGTGGTGAGCATCATACTGACTCCACAACACACTCCAGCAGCAGGGTAAAGACAGCCAGAACAACACCCAGACCCAGTGCTATGAAGGCTCCCTGTAGATGCTCCAGGTTCAACACACCCGTCCCATGAACCTGCACAGAACAAGAACAATACGTGGACTCATTTTGGTGTTTGTCACCTCAGGGGAACTCAGAACTATACTTCTGTTATCTTACAAAACAAGGACAGTCTGAATACTCATTTTCGTATTCATATCACCTCTTGACAATTCAAAACTATATTTCTGATGCCTTGAAAACTGACCAACTACTGTACTTATTCCAATCTCCGTTTTCCTTTCAGTAATCGTCTGGTCCTAATTATATAAAACTGTGAGTACTATTTCTTAGTCCCTATATTTCTCCTCTGCTATCCTTGTCAGATTATGTTCAGGTAAGGTTATGCTTGGGTGATGATGATAAAGATTTCAGTTCATTAGGCGACGACTAGGGAAGACTATGGCACTCTTAAGATTATACTGATAAGGTGATGATGATGATGATAATGGTCTGATTCGTGCTGCTGTGATGATAATGATAATGATGATGATGATAATAATAATAGTCCTGATTCGTGCTGCTACGGTGATGATGATGATAATAATAGTCTTGATTCGTGCTACTACGGTGATGATAATAATAATAATAGTCCTGATTCGTGCTGCTATGGTGATGATAATAATAATAATAATAGTTCTGATTCGTGCTTCTACGGTGATGATAATAATAATGATCTAATCTGCACAGGTGAAGGTTAAAAACAAAGCCGTGCAACAAAACTTACTTGCGTGGTAGGTACGTCGATACTGCTAACGTGCATCTCATATATTTTTCCCATTATGCCTGTTTCCACGATGCGCTGAAGGCTGTGCGATATTAGAGGGGTGAAGGCTGTGTTGCGGCGCAGATACCATGTCATGTGGTCGTTGTAGAGCTGTGAGGGTGGATAAGGGTTTGGTGAGAGAGAGAGAGAGGGTTTATTAGTTTCACACACACACACACACACACACACACACACACACACACACACACACACACAAGCACACACACACACACACACACACACACACACACACACACACACACACACACACACAGAAAGGAGAGAGTCTAATAAACACACACACACACACACACACACACACACACACACACACACACACACACATAGGAGTTCCATTTATCTAGCTAGTATTTTTGTAGAACTGAAAATTGCTACCCATTTCTAATATTGTCCCAAGACTTACATAAACATACAGTGAATTTGTTGTGATTATAGTGAAAGCAAGTACTTTTTTTTAACAAGAGAGAAAATGAGAAAATAACTGCTGACCTCATTCGCCTGACTCTCTCCCTTTATCGGTTATCCTTTATCAATTATCTTTTATCAGTTATCCTTTATCAGTTATCCTTTATCAGTTATCCTTTATCAGTTATCCTTTATCAGTTATCCTTTATCAGTTATCCTTTATCAGTTATCCTTTATCAGTTATCCTTTATCAGTTATCCTTTATCAGTTATCCTTTATCAGTTATCCTTTATCAGTTATCCTTTATCAGTTATCCTTTATCAGTTATCTTTTATCAGTTATCCTTTATCAGTTATCCTTTATCAGTTATCCTTTATCAGTTATCCTTTATCAGTTATCCTTTATCGGTTATCCTTTATCGGTTATCTTTTATCAGTTATCCTTTATCAGTTATCCTTTATCGGTTATCCTTTATCAGTTATCTTTTATCTGTTATTCTTTATCAATGAGACGTGAAAATACCTACTGAGCAAAAGGTAGAATGATAAGGCATAGACAGGTAGAGTTTTTAATAATTATCTTCTTTGGTTATCATCTCCCTCTCTCTCTCTCTCTCTCTCTCTCTCTCTCTCTCTCTCTCTCCTGAGCTGACTAAAAATCGTCATGTGTTAGCAAGAACATATTGTAAGGCGTCGTCATTGTGTGTACGTGTGTGTGTGGTGTGTGTGTGTGTGTGTGTGTGTGTGTGTGTGTGTGTGTGTGTGTAAGAGGTCTCTCAAGATGAATAAAAATAGTCGGAGGGAAACAGGATAAACGTGGAAAATGCTAATGTTATAGGAATTTTTTTTTCTCATCCTATTTTGAGGTCGAAGCAAGCGTCGACATGATTATAATTAATTTTGATGTTTTTTTTTTATTACTAATTTGTTTAAGCCATAAACAAATGGATGCCTGGTGGTCTAGTGGGCCAAGGGGCTTCAACCGGATTTAGCCCATAAAGATTCAAGCCGTAGGGTATGTTAGGGTTCATGTTTTGCTCATTTAATGCCACCCGGGAGTGAGCGACTGGTCTCCTGGTTTTAACTCTCAGGACTGAATAGCCTAGTCCTCCTAAGTGGGATTTTAAACAGTTAGGGAGGGGACGGCCGAGGATGAGATGGAGGGATGGAATGGAGAAGTATATGAGGGAGGGGGGTGTGAGCTGGGAGCAGGGCAGTGCAACGGCGGGGGACAGGGCGACATCGAGGCTATTTGTTTGTTGCCACACCTTAAGGGATTGAAGCGTCTGGCAATAGATAGACAGATAGACAGTTATTATAGACAGTTGGTTAGGCATATAAACACACAGCCAGACACCTACCTTCTCATCCATTATATATGTGGTACGAACAAGGCCTCTCTTCATCTGATGGTAGATAACGAAGTCAATGGCGTCGAGGTAGCCGTGTGTGCCCCTGTCAACCTGCGACAGGAGGGAGGCCACAAGGTCGTCAGGGTTGATGGGGTCCAGGTACACCCGACGCCCCAGGGTAAGGTACACAGGGTTGGTTGATTGCAGGAGGGCTTGGGGCACGAACCATCCAGCGTCCAATATGCCGGGGCTGGAAGAAAACAAAGGAGGAGGAGGGGAGGAGGAGGAGGAGGAAGAGGAAGAGGAAGAGGAGAAGGAGGAGGAGAAGAAACAAAGATTAATGCGTTCTGACTGTCGAGTATTGTTGCGGACATAAATAGTCATCCACCACATTATGTTAACGAAACACTAAGCATTGGCTTTTGAAATTCTCTGATGTCATCTTAGGAGTCTAGCAAATTTTTTAGAATATATTATAAGAGATTTCTAATTCGACTAAATATTTTTGATGGTTCAGGCACAGAAGGTGGAAAAATTCGACGACACTTCTCTGACGGGTGTGATATGAAGCAAATAAAAGATGAGTATAAGAAGGAAGGATACTCTGTCGTCTGAAGAGAAATGAGCATTATGGAAAGCAGGACTAATTGCTGGCAGGTGACTGACGGCAAACACTTTCTCTTGGGTGCACATCCTATGCCTCTTGGAGAACTAAAAAGGGTAGTTTGATTCTTTTAAGGCTTGATGAACGAATCCTCTTTAGTCTACCATGAAAGAGCAGAAAGGAGAAGGTTTAGATTATGATGTTACACTTTCTCGAAACTTTGAAACTTCAGCGTCCAGCCCAACCATAATCTAGGCAAAGTTTGTATTGGGAATAAGGAATAATATACCATTAATTTTGTCGGGAAAATCATTTTAATTGATCTATCATTCTCAATTTTGCAAGCAGTTACTTGAGGCCAAGACGATTCACAGGGTCTGCGTGATATCAGGCCAAAGAGAAAAAGAATGGTTAGATTTATCACTAGTCAGAGCACAGGATTTATTAAAGAAATAATTCATTGGGTGTTAGTCATCCCTTCCATGAATTCAGGTTGAATAAAATGTTTGTAAGCCTTTGATGTTGGGTGATGACGACACAAGAAAAACGGTAACATGAATTTTCTTAAACCCACACATTATCCCAGATTCAACCAATTATTCCACCGTGTGTATGAGGTGCCAATAGAAAGGCACAGTGAACAGAGACATAAGATTTTACCAAAGGAGTAAACTGATTCAAAAAAATCTTGATTACAAGTAAATTTACAGTGATAATGCAACTCTCACACTATAGCTGAGTCTACTATTTGCTCCAAAGTCTGAATGCTAGTAGGACAGTGATAGTAGCTGTAACCCAAGGCTCTTCTGCCATGTGAACCCAGTGGACTTCAGACTAAGATGCACTTCTACAGTTCACCATCCTCCTTTTGGAGAAGAGGAAAGTACCTGATGTAAGTTTGTATAACCAGACAGTGGAGCCATATGGCTATATCTTTGCCACCACATGAAGGCGTACCTCTCTAGCACAAATCAAAAGAGACATAATGAAGATGAAAATAAAGAAAAATCCTTAGTTTATGTCTGAGTGAACGAATTCCTCCAGCGTCTGTATGCAGCGCTGACGTAAAGTACATTGATAAGACATGATAATTAAACTGATAAAACAATAAATGCTACTCTTACATGATATCAGATTCAGCCAGTTCCTGCAGCGTCTGTATACGGTGTGGGTAGACGGACACGGTGAGCACTGACACAAGGTTGCTCATGTAGGCCGCTGCTAAGATGTCCACAGCCACCCACCAGAAAATCAGCCACACACGCGCCCACGAAAACACCCGCACCCTACTGTCATTCATGGCCTGGCCCAGCAGACCCGACACAACCTGGGAATGTATATGGGAATTATCAAACTACAAATCTAAAGTAGGGAATTAAGAAAATTTAGTCCGGGAATATTGAGGGGACTTTACAGCTTGGGAACTTTGACAGGACTTTACACTGTGAGAATTGTAACCTTCCTAATATTCATGGCCTAACCCAGCACCCTGGATACCATCTCTACCACAATGATTGAGACAAAATCCATTAGCCCTTGCACTTCATGAGGTCTCCCTTAAGTTGAATAGATATATTTACATGGCATCATTTTGAAATGGTTAATGGAAAATGTTGCTAAAATACCAAATACGCAGGCTCACAGAGATTGGAGGACCTGCATATAATAGTTTAACAACCGTAGTTTGATAATTCCAAGGAAAATTCCCCCAGCACTTTGGCAGTGTTCTGCAGTTCATTACAGTCCCACAAAGCCAGACACTTGGCATTTCCTTTGGCTTCATTGACTGTTCAGATCTGTCAAAGGGTAGTAGCAGAAGACAGTGCTCCTTACCACTGCTTGTGTACCATATGGGTGTATTTTACCCAGAGTTGCATAATATGTCATGACAAATATGCTAGCCAGCTTATATTATCTAAACTCACTGCAGAAAAATCGTGCAAAGGAAATTCTTGCGATAGACTGATGTAATTTCCTAAACAGAATTATATGAAAAAAGAAATGTCATTATCCTTTAAGTGAATTATATAGTAACTGCGTCCTTCCTATTCTGAAATAACTTATAGGTCTGAAATGATGAGTTCTGCAAAATTCTAGATTACCATGCGGTACCTAATCCTGACACAGTTCTAGAAAGCAAAATAAGAAATACTAAAATGGTAATATTAGTTAGATGACTTAGAATTATGCCTCTCAAATGCAAAAAAGGTCATCAAGGCTTGCAGTTTTTTTCCCTCACATAAGAGTGTCTGGTATCACGTTGAAGAATTGATATAATGAAGTTCTTTACTAAACGCACAGAAGAACGATGATGATATAGTCACTTACTGTAAAATATATAGTTGATATATTTCTAATTACAGATAACAGATACACTACAGATTCGTCAGAGTGGCAGCCCAAATGATGTGAGATTAATGTACAGTAAAACATTCATAAAATTGTTTGCCTGAGTCCAGAATTACTAATATGCTTACAATTAATTTTCTGTCGTAACAAGGATTCGTTCATGCGGGAAATACAAGGAAACGAGAGTTCAAAATCTTCCCATCTCCTTTGATCTTCCTGCATAGCCAAATAACTTCACCGATCAAAACTTTGTAAATAGGATTGGTTTATACAGGAAGGACAAGGGAAAGGAAAGTGCAGAAACTATTTATGTTTCTAATTCTTTCTACAAAAACAAACTTTAGTTACGAGAGACAGTTGACCACATTTGTGTTAATCCAGACTGTTATGATGGAATGGACTTAATATCACTAAGCTGGAGTGGTAGAATTTAGGCCTCTTCTTTGTCCTACACTTGACCGGTACAGAGTGATGAACATAAGTGCTCAATCACTTGGTTGTTTTGAGACTACTGAGAGGGAACAGCAACCGGTACGTGACTATATCTATAACTGTGGCAGAATTCACGTCTTTGTCCAGAGGACATTTCCTTCGGGTCTCCTGTGTACAATTAGATGAGTTTCCTAATTTGCGGAGAGATCCCTTGGGCTGGTGTTCATTCAGTCCGGTAAGCGGGACCAGACATGGAGCAATTATTCAGGTAATATAATTGATACAATAACTTGGTTGATTCTTCATTATAACTGCATGAATTGATAGCTACAATTATACTGATAAAGATATATTTTAGTGATGCAGTAGGTTTTTCATTTGCGTACGTTGTACCTTTACGGTGTTCTAAGTTAAAATTAAATCATTCTATTGCGCTTTTATGTTTGTCTTGTTAACCGTTGAGCTGAGCTTGAAAATATTCAGAAACTGGTTTAATGTAATTATATTAATGCACCCGGGTCTTCAGTTATAATTACTTACAATACGAATACATTTTAAAATTCCAGTTACTTTTCTATGCAAAATGTATTAATTTACTGTGTTTATTAAAGTCTATTATAATATGCGTCCTGATTACGACCGCCTTACTGGGGCAAAATTATATAAATGTATTAAACTCTAACAAATATCTTAAAGGCCATTCTTTACATCATATACAAATTCATGAGCAGGAATGACAAAATAATTTTATAGAGGATATACTCAGTTATTACAAAATAATGTAAACGCTTACATTATGCTTAAGAAATATGAAATTAATTATGTAGAGATGACATCATGCTCAGTAACCATGTAGAGGTGTATGATATATAGGAGGACTGCTGGGCCTTGATAGCAGGCTGTGAAGCCTATGCCCAGAGTCGGACACATAAAAAAAGAAAAAAAAAAATGGTGTTTCAAACTATCAGTAATATCAGTTACCACGTAGTCACATTCTTAATGTAAGTGTCCTTTCCAATATGGTGGCACCTTTAATACAGTCAAGGCAAAACTTTAGCAGCAGTACGCCTAAGGTAAGGTAAAAAAAACATGTTGACGTTACCAGCTACATCAAGTGTCGTAGCAGATTTAAGAGGTTAATCACCTTGATAACGATGTCGATGGGGTCACTGAGGTGGTGGATGTAGTGGAGTAAGCAGGAGAGCAGAGAGGCAGCAGCGATGGTGGAAGCCAGGGTTAAGCCCCATAGCAGAGGGGAAAAGGGGTACAAGATACTCCTCCAGCGGGGTATGGGCGGTGGTATACGAAGGAGAACCGCCACGCTGAATCGCCAGTAAGGGTAAACGAAGTCGAAGTCACTAAAACTGTCTGTGCTAAGCCTGAATGAACTGATCGCTATGTCCTTATTATTATACATCATATCACCCAACATCCCATTCCAGGTTCCATTCTCCTTGACTCCCCAGGAAACTGTGTCAGTGAGGGTGATTTTATGCGTAAAGTTGTATTTATCGCCAATGACCTGAAGTGCGTCAGAGTTTGTACCACCGCATTTACCGTTCTCTCCAAAGTACAAGAAGGGTTCATCGTAGCAGGAGACTGGTACCTTTAAAACCCGCCCACCAAAGTCCCTGAAGCGGTAAGGAAAGAGTGCACGTCTGGTGTGGAATTTCCCAGTGCTCCAGACTCCCAGTGGCGCCCTGGTGCTTGTAGGTAAACTGGTGTAGGCAATTAAGTTTTGACGTCCCGCTCGTGGCTGCAGCAACAAGATGAACTCCGAGCGCTGCACAACAGGCTGGACAATTACTGATGTGGTGTTGAGGTGAGGGTTGAGGCAAAAGAGGACGAGGTAACTGGGGTTCCAGTCTTTGTTACCTGCCAAGAGAAGGAGGAAAGCGGTGGGGTCACGGTGGAAGATGATTATGGCAGTGAGATGGGATCCTTTGGTGTGGTGTGAGGGATGGGCAGTGTGGAGGAGTGAGTGTTGGGTGACGAAGAAGACAGGCGTGAAGGAGGCTCCAGCCGCCGCCACCACCTGACTCATGTCAGGGATAAGCTGGCTGTGGATGTCGCTCACCATCAGGAGGTCATGTCCGCGCAGTGGACCACTAACCAGTGATGACAGAGTCTGGGCAATCATAGTGTGACCATCTATGTGGGAAAAGAGGCATGATATCAGGACAAGGCCGGTGTTAATACTTTTGTCAAGTACTCGTTATTCAGAATAAACTAATCACCCAAGTCATGATTAGGGTATAGGTGAATACGAAATACAATCGTTATTAAGACCTGGCATCGCCTCATACTTATTTTACGGAGCTGACACACACACAGACTGGAATCTGCAGAATCACTTGAAACTGTGGGATGCCACTTAACACACTACACCTCGAGTTGCAAGCCACCAGACTCTGATTTAGGGTTACCACTCGGGGGTTTGCCAGGACAATAATGGTGGCAAAATTTGAAGTAAATCGACCAGAAACTTTTCAAGAAAACTGGGAGAACACACTCTAACATTTCCAAACCTGAAACAATCAATCAATCAATCAATCATTTCCTGTGGCACCCTCGGGGATACATAGGGCCTCGATGAACTCACACCACCACATCCTATCTTGTGCTAACTCCTCAAGATCTCCTCAACACTCATCTCCAGCTTCCCGTCTCATTGTCCTCACCCACGTCTCTTTTGGCCTTCCTCTACCTCTCCTACCAGGTGCCACCCACCCTGGTGTACCTCGTACTATTCCCTGTCTCCTATACACATGTCCTAGCCACTTCCATCGTGAGAATCTAACATATTCATCGATCGGCTGCACTCCCGTTATTTCTCTAATTCTACTATTTGGAATCCTTTCCCACCACTTAACTCCTAATATTCTTCTAAGTGCTTTATTTTCAAACACCAAGAATTTATTTTCCATAGTCACTGTGCTGTACCAAGACTCGTGTCCATAAATTAAGATACTCCTAACCATTACCTTATAAAGTTTGATTTTTGTATGAACAGAGAAATTGTTATTATTCCAAATATTTTTAAGCATTCCCATTGCCTGATTAGCCTTCTTTAACCTTTCCTCGAATTCAAAGTTCAAAGAACCATCGTTGGCTAAATAAGTACCTAAATATTTAAACCTATCAACTTGCTTTACAACCATACCTCCAATTACACATTCCTGCGCATTTTCCATATTCATATTGATTATTTCAGTTTTTCCACAATTAATAACCAAACCCACCTTGCGACCTTCACTCACCAAACAGTCCAACACTCTCTGCATCTCTTCTGGCCCATCACAAATCAAAACTATATCATCTGCATAATCTAAATCCAAAAGTTTCCTGTTCTCTCCCCAAAGTATACCTGCACCGGTTTCTGTTCCAACACGTTTCATAATGTAATCAATGACCAATATAAATAGTAAAGGCGATAGAACACCACCTTGAATTACTCCGGACTTGACTTCAAACGAATCACTCAGACAACCATCAACCATCACTTTACAAAATGTGTCCTCATGCATGTTCATAATGACCCTCACAAACTGAAACAAAAGCTGCATAAATAAAATATAAGAAAAAGCGTTGGCGTGCGTCATCCTGAGAGTGACAAAAGCGAGTTTCTTAAGATACTTTAAACATGGCTAGGTCAGTACGAAATATAAACCCAGATATGACTGCATGGATAGTGCAGAGCCAAAGTGCTGTCTTATTGTGCCATTTAGCTACATGAAATAAGCATTGTCTGAGATGGTTTGGCTATGTGGAGAGGACAGAGAATAAGAGGCTGACTGAAAGGATGTATGTGAATGACGTGTTGGTGGGGAAGGGGAGGGGGAGATCGAGAATGAGATGGGGGGATGGGATGGAGAGATACATATAAGACTGGGGCGTGAGTTGGAGGGATGGCAGAATAATGGCAGAGGTAAGGTAATATGAAGGCGATTTGTATGTGGCCATCTTTTACGGAACTGCGGTGTCTGGTTACAGGTACACAGATAGATAAAAAAGATAGTTAAAAAGGAGAAGACATTACACTGAATAGCAGGCTTAAGGACCAAAATTTTTCAAAACAATTTAGCCAGACATTCCGAAATTAACTCCGTCAGTCCAATTACGTATTCTTATTTTCCGTTCTTGCTACCACCGTACAGTTTATATACGGTTCCAGAATGATGTCCTAGCAGTGGAGATGTCAATGAAAGCAACATTTATCCCTGCAGCTCCAAAACCCTCTCCTGAGCTGAATAAAATCGTCTGAAGGAAGGAGAATTGAACTGAAATAGACGTAACCGACTTGGAGGTAATGTTTTTTTTTTTTTTTTTTTTCTATTTTGGAAGCGACAAATTTTAGATTTTTTTTTTGTTTTTGTTTATTTTGGAAGGGGCAAATTTGTGCAGTAACCATTTTGAATTACTCTGCATGGAACCATCTTTGTATTTTTTTTTTTTTTTTTTAGTGGTATCACTGTTCTAAGATATCCTTTCTCTCGTGGGTCGTTGGCGTCCGCTACTTGTTACAATCGGGGCAGTTACTGGCATTCGACTGCAGAAAAAAAAAAATAAAATAAAATAAAAACTGTAAGAGCCGTGGATGCGAGCGATCCAACCACTTCTTGCGAAAAATTGGTCTCCGTAAGAGTTAATAATATATCATAAATTTTTCTTTTTCGTAATATGGTAATTGACATTCATTGTATTTTGACTGTAGTGTTTAAAAGCTGTATGAGTGAAGGCAGATGTACAGTACAGTATATACGCTGCGTACACAGAGAAAGCAGGTTGCCTGCGCTCTGGTTTCCGGCGCCGACCCGAGCTAGTTACCTGCGCGGGTAGGTGTTCACAAAAGAAGCAGGTAACCATCTCCGACCCAAGCGACGTTAAAGGGACGTTAAAGGGACAAGATATTGATATAAGAACAACAACTAAAACAACATTAAATAATAGTAATAATAATAAGATTAAGAATAATAGAAATAATAATAATGATGATAATGATAATTTAGTTTTCTCATCATCATTACTTCTATTATTATCAATTGCATGAAAAGACAATTTTTACTGTTGACCTGTATTTTGTATTAATATTATTACTCTATATATGTATGATAGCTATCTTTGGCATAACAGATTCCAAAGGAGAGTGAGTGTAGTAGGAGTAAGGAGACATCTGTGGAGTTTGAAGGGAAGCCAAGGAAGGTGAACTGTACGTATCTGGAAGGGAAGATATGATTGGTACTTGGTATGCAAACTCCTTTTGTCCTATAATGGTGTTAGCTCAAATACTTTGGTAATTAGGAGCTCAACGTCCATCTTGCTCTCCAGTCTGTACACCTCTACCAACCTCTACCCTCGCGGGTTGATCAGGCAAGAATGGTCCGAGGATTCCGGAAAGCGGGTTGAAGCAGGCTGCCTGCTCCGACACGCTCGACCTCGCTTCTATGAACACCCCCACTTGTTTGTATGGTTTAATTCTTGGCGCAGGTCGGCGCCGGTAACCCGCGCGGGTAAACCCGCTTTCTCTGTGAACGCACCCTAAGACACAGGATAAGCTTAGGAGAGTAGGTAAATACAGCCCTGTGTCTCAACAGGCAGAGCATAATACGAAAGGCTTTACTTTCCCTTTACTGTCCGTCACTTGCTGGTCCAGTGTTCGAATCTGGGGGACCTGCGTCAAAGGTTTCTCCATAGGCACAGGAGCAGGTGGTGCTTACTGTGTGTCATCCTTGTTTGGAGGACCCTCTAGCTGTCAAGGTGACGTTTTTAACTTTCTGGAGGTGACGGGCCTTCTTCACCTTATATAGTTAGTTGATTTTGGTTTTCGATTTTTTGGCTTTTCATGTTATCTATTCATGCAAGGAGGTATTGACTTTGTTCTAGTATGCAGGATCTGACTTTTTTTTCGTCGCCATTTGACTGAGTTGCTGTGATTTTATTATTTAAACATTCAGTTCCGTTCTCCCTGACCCCTAATTGGTTGATTTCAAAAATAAAACCCGACGGATATCTTTGTGAAGCATGACAGAGCGAGTCTTAATTTTTCACAGATTAAGAACAGAAAGGAGGACGAAAACTCCCATTGGCCGATCGCTACATACCAGGTACCGTATATATTTCCTACCAAAGACTGAAGTAGATTTGGAGAGTAATAAAATTAGAAGGCTTTAACCCGCCTACATATCTCTCCAGTCAAATCATCAACTCTGTCAGGAAATTGTAAGGAGCATCATACATTATACAAAACATGAGGTAGAAATTCCATAGAAAAGGTCAAAGGAACATACAGTCATGTACTGGAACCTGAAAATGAAAGAAAATCGTCTGGGAATTCATTATGCTGTACATTTGTATGGTATGGTAAAGGTCAGTTCTTTTTGTATGATAATATTAGGACTCCATATTATAATTAGGTAGAGAGACAAAATAAAAAAGTATTAGATGTGCTACGATACATTCTCAGTGAAAATTATGCAAGCTGGGATGATTGGATTCCCAAAGTAGAATCCTCAATTAATGGGTCTATAAATAAATCCATCGGTGACACACCACATTTCATTATATATGGCACAGATAAAAAATTACCATATGAGCTCCTAGAAGGTGACAGCATGCCTATATACAATTACGATGATTACTCTAAACTCCGTTTACGTGAATTCCAGGACATTCACAAAAGAGTCAAAAAACAATTAACGATGTCCAAGGAAGAAATGACGGAGGGATTTAACAAGAAGGCAAAAGATTCACCTATCAGCTTAGGAGACATTGTTTACGGTGTCATTCATACGAGAGACAATAAATTATCCCCAAAATTTGAGGGCCCATACAGAGTAATTAACATAAAAGCAAACAAAGTTTTAATTAAGTCACTTTCAAGTGGCGAGGAGAAACAAGTTCATATTGACCATTTAAAACGAGTTTCAAGGGAATTATCCCATAATTATTCAGCCTCGGATACAACCGAACCGGCGAACGTACCTCGCGAAACCAAGCAAGAAAATAACAATAATTACAAAAAGAAATTAAGATCATATATCGAACAATCGAACATAGGTGCAACTGTTCCAATCAAATCTACAGTATATCATTTACGAGAAATAAATATCGATTTAAACTCCTTCTATAAATGAAATAACAATCAACCGTAACGCACATCATCACTATCATCGACCACAGCATGACCATATTAGGAAATTAATAGATTATTTTTTCGGTGGGTTACGATGAAGGAACTTATGCTATGCAAGAGGATATGCGCACTTAGACCCCCAACACATAGTACGACAAGGATGCCTCATAGCTCCAACGGCCACGACTACAATCGTTAAGGACGTCATGAGTACTGAAATAAGTCTAGATTACTTGTATGAATTACCTACTTATCTAGACAGACTTGCGACGCCGATGCGAACTCTGGACTTCATGATAGGAAATTATGTTTCACAAGCACATAACACCAAGGAAGTGAATGAAATGGTAGAGTTAGCGAAATGGAAACTAGAACAGGCAAAGTCAACTATGCTCATCATGATCCAAGATCTCCCATCTTATGGAACGGAGGTACTGAGCGACAGGAACAACATCACACGTACTCGCCAAAAGCGCGGTTTGTTCGACCTGGGTGGCGCAGTTCTTGGAAACATCTTTGGATTGGCTACAGAGGATGACCTTAAAGAAATAGACAACAAATTTAATAAGATAGCTCAGGTACTAACATACCAAGATAAATTCATCACAGGACAGAACTCAGCAATGAAGACAATTGTGAAAAATCTGAAAAAAGCAGAAAACATAGCTCTCGAGAGTGTAGATAAAATAAATGAAATGGAGGGAAATGTTACACTTTTCCAACACTTCTCCATCATCACAGAACATATTGACACGATTCTACTACAATTAGAGAACACTAGAGATCGTTTCAGGGCACTTATGCAAGGAATTTCGAATGCTGGTGATGGCAAGATCACAATTGACTTACTCCCAGTTCATGAGCTACGTCATATAGTTAGTCAAGGCATACATAAACATAAATTGAAGCCGTTATTCCGCAGTAGGGAATTCACGCAATATTACCTTAGAAGCCACACTAACACCAACATCAGTAGTAGTTCATGTACCATTCATAACTGAAGACCCTTTCACAGTATACCAAATACATCCCTTCCCCTATAAAAATAACAACACTTAGGTCATCATCAACATCAACACAGACACCGAACTCATCATGGTTTCCAAGAGACGGGACACTGTCACTTTCGCAAGTGAATCAACGATTCAACGAAAGTGCCGCACATCCTTACATGCTGTTCATCTTTGTCCTGCGTACATTTTCACGTTTCAGCCTACTGACACAGTCCCTTGTGAAATGGCTATCATCAGAAATGACAATATTCATCATCAATGCAACTTCACTTTTGCTCCAGATAAACTTGTACACCATCAACGCATTGGACACTCACAGTTTTTTTTATTTCCCTCATAACACATCAGTTTACACAGTCTGTCCAGATATACCACCATCTCATACATCAGCATCAGGATTATACATAGCACCAGACTACTGTGCGGAATTTACACCAGCCATGTCTACTTATTCCACCATCAATCACTACGCCATTCTCAATCATACACACAAACATTTCCACCCACTGTCTGATATGAACTTATACATGAGCACAAGTATTAAGTTGACTTCACCTAAGTTTGAAACTATGCAGCTGTTCAATGAAACAATGAAGCCCTGGGAAGATTTGAGTTTGAGTATGTTCAATCCTTATTATGTGTAAAGCCCAGCACCTACTGTCTTTATAATCGTCTGCATTGTAGTTGCAGTACTGCTGTTCGCAATGCACAGAATGCATGCAAGAATTGCTAATTTGGAGTCATTATTTAGTAGGGGGAGAGTTAACATCCTAGTTAACCCCCCTGACTGAAGTGTACATATTTTGTATATAGTATTAATTATATATATATATATATATATATATATATATATATATATATATATATATATATATATATATATATATATATATATATATATACAAAGAAGAATGACTCATGTATGGCATACCAGTACCATTATCTTTAAATGAAATATTAATAACTCTTACCATAATCTTAATTTTAAACTTTTTTTTTCTTTCTTCTTGCATGTATGCATTTCACTACCATAACCCAAGTACATACTGTATTACAGTTAAATAATTTACTTTAATGCATTTATTCAAATATGTATACAACTTGTTTAAAATGTAATATTACTGAATAATCACTATTTACTATAAATATTATATGTATACAATATTCATACAATTATGTTACTTTTACAATATTATGTATTTCACTTAATTAGCTTATAAGTTCATTATAATGTGTATATAATATGTATTAATATGTTATGACTATTAACTGTCGATGGTACGCCATTTTCGCGTGACCGAGCATATATTAGGCCTCCATATTATAATTATAAATCATAAAAGATGGATAGATAAATAGATAGATAGACAGCTCTATGCGAGCCTGGGAATGGGAAATGATCTTGCAAGTTACACTGAGGAAAAGCTGACGACAGATTACGAAGTAGGCAGTCAGTTAGTTGTCAGCAATTCACGAGGTGAACAAAGCCTTGTTGACCATACACACACATACACACATACTCACACACAGGCTTCTAGAACTTTCCAATCACAGGGAACACACGTGATACGTCTCCTGTTTCACCAGAATTTAGGAAAGAGAGCTCAGAAGGAAGCTAGCGATAGAACAGACAGGTCGCAGGGAGAAGGGCTTAGCAACTTGAGAGAGAGAGAGAGAGAGAGAGAGAGCGAGCGAGACAGGGAGATAGCAAGCGGGACTCTACTTTATACTTCGCTCTGTGTGAGAGATTTGTTAATATTTCCAAGACAAATAAAAATAGTCCCATACTATTCTTTACCTCTCCTGTCATTGCACGACAAATGGGAAAGAAGATTATCTACTTACAAAGCTACTCAAGTATAACAACCGCTCGTCCACAAGTCTAATATATATATAACTCCATTACAAGTAACTACAAAGTCTTTTTATGACAATAATTTCCAAGTTAACCATTACTGATACCCACTTGTCGTTTATAACAAGCTACTGATAGTACGCCAGGCTAAGCAGTGGTTGAGAATTAAACTGTCTGATGTTTGCTCGAGCTACCAGCGTTCTGTAGACTGAAGAGTATTTTAAGTCAGATAGATAATTGATGCAACTTGTTCGTGTCTGAATCCAAGCGTCTCTGTCGATATTAAGATTTGGTGGCAAACTAAAACGATGCATTTTTTTTTTCTTTACTTTTATTTATGAAAGAATAGCTGATATTTACTGATTAACAGTACTGTACTTTACAGCTGTGTACTTAGCTAACAACATGGCATTCAGCGTACTTTGTACGGTGGTGTAACGGGAAACACACTTCCCGTTGTTACAGGCCGTTTTCTACCCCCTGGCCAGTTAATACCCTGGGTTTAAAATGGTTTATACCCCGGGGCATATTTCAGCCATGGGCCAAAATATACCGCCCTTTTTTATAAATAATAATACAAATTACAAGTAAAATATGAATAAGAATTTAAAATTTAATCCTGTTTAGGTGGGGGCGCTCACCATCCACTCACTAGATGTAGTGCTGCTCTCAGGTGCTGCCCTTTCCTCTTCTCCATCCCTCTTTCCTTCCATCCTCTTCTGTCTTCCTTTCGTTCATTCTTTCCTTGTCCTCCTGCCTATGAGCAACTTTATACTCCCTCTTCTGTCTTTCTTTCCTTCATTCTTTTCTATTCCTTCTGCCTGTGGGTGACTCTACACTGAGTGACAAGCCAAATGGTTTCCTGTATACTAGGAAACCATTTACTAGGCTTGGTGGTAACCATACAGTATAAACAAATTTTGGCGCCTGGTGGTTTAGTAGGTAATTATTGCGCTCCAATTGGATTGAGCCTGTGAAGGTTTATATCCAAGGGATGGTTGGGGTTGATTGCTCGTGTAATGCCACTCAGGGATTAGTGAGGCTGGTCACTCTCATCTTAAATGTCAGGACCAACTGCCTAGGCCCGGGCTCCTACGCTCCTCGTGGGGCAATGTAGGATTGGATGATAGATAGATGAGAATCCTGTTTGAAGTTATGTGGATGTGGTGAGTTGAAGTACACGATAGCTTCGTAGGCAAAGTACAGTACAGTACATGTCATTGTTTTTGCATAATTTCTACCTTTGCTACTCTAGTTTGTCATATTGTCTGGAATGTTTTTTTGTATAATTCATAATTTGTCATGCATGTATCTTGTGAGAAATAAAGAACTGAATAAAATGTTGCTATTATTATATCTTCATATGAAATAAAGAGGGGAGGATATAATCTGGCCTAGGGGCGGTTATAATAGCTTAAGCTGAATTATGTCCCGGGGTATGTTCTGATCTAGGCCATTACATACCCGAGGTATAAACTGGCCTGGGCTACTTCATACGCTGGTATATTCTGGGACGGGGTTAAGCTGGCCTGCTACACCTGGCCCACCACGGGACCTTGGGACAGGGACGACTTTGTCCCAGTCTGTTCGTTACCTACAAGTGAAAATATGGACCTGGATTTAAATCGGCGGTTGCGTGTCGTGTTTTCAGGGAATGTTTGGGTGCTTTCCTTCTCAGCTATATACAATTCATCTACAGTTGCCACTCAAGATAGCGGGGCAATTGTTTACACCCATGATGAAAAGACCGATACCTGTGACCACCATTTGGTGCAAATAACAATATCTGTTATCAACAAAAGATGAAGGTAAACACAGTTTAGATTTTCCAGCTTTTCAGCCTGTGGCAAAGGTAAACTTATAAGGAAAAGGCACTACACAGTAGCTCCTGTGAGCTGACAAGAATACCACCCTTAGATTAGAGTTCTTTGGTCATATACTCGTCTGCTTAGATTTTTTTTGTTTTCGTTAATGCACGGAAGAAGGAACCGAAGGCTAGAAGCCTGCAAAATTGTTCCCTTCATACAGGAACGGATAAAATCCTTGCATAAACTCAACAGCTGTACTGGGGTTAAGAAAGCACGAAGTCTGTTTAGCACACAAATTCTCTTGTAAGCAGATTCTGGAAGAAAGGTAACATGAATCCTATTATTGTCTTATATGTTATCATGTTTTTTTTTCTTTTTATTACCGCTATTAACTGCATAAAACGCCATATAACAGTGGTTTCCAAACTCTCACCCATTGCACCCCCCTAACTACCGAATAATCTGATACACCACCCTCCACTACACTTTGCAAGATCGAGATAAGTAACGATTTAGACGATTTTATCACGTGTGCAATAATAATAAAAGCATTGATTACATATACCCTTTTCTCTCTCAAGTGGGGTTTTCCATTCAAGTATTTTTCCGTTTCCATTTTTTCCGTTTAACTTCAGAAAATTATACGTCTGCAAATAATAATGTGAAAACATTTAAATATTTTTGTATCAAAGACCTGAAAAAGAATAAACCACAGAAAACCATGAGGATAAATTAGATATATACCTTGCAATATGCCGATCGTGACGCCAGTACGTAAATAATCTAAAAAAAAATATGATGTTTTAGTAATGACGACCACAGAAGTAGGAATGTTGTGCAAAACCCTGAAGATTCGTGTATTCATGCCGTTTTCGTCAAACAACTAGCAAACATTATGAAACATTTTCTAAAGAGGGTTAAGTTCACTAAATATATATAACAAGAGATATGTGTAAATACTACTGAAAAATCGTTTTTAATGCAACTTCTTAAATAGTACACTCCCCCACTGATTGGAAGACATTGTCATACGAGATAATGTTAACGTGCTGTATACAGAAATAAACTGGCAAGGAAAATTTGCTGGAAGTCCTCCTAAGCTGATGAGAATACAAACAGTCGTGCCTGACCTGAGAGGAGGGAGGGTAGCCTTAGGGAGCCGAATCCAACCACTGCAGGGACGGGTATACACAGCAGAGGGAGGAGGCCGAGTTGCCTGGCGGGGAGCGACATGGTGAGTGAAGCAGCCACAACCACACCACCAACCTCAACACATTACCATCAACACATCAACCTTTAGCACATCCCTACTGCGCATGTCAGTGGGAAAACACTAGACACAGTAAACACATCGAACTTTTCGATCTCCCTAGTGAGCACGTCACGGTGTCAAATCATTACCCTCACCGACAACACGGTACTCCTTGTGCTCATGTTCCTAATGCCAAAACACTACCTTCGGCAAACACATTAATATTTATTTTCACTACCCTCCAACGCATGTCACAGGCCAAAACATTATCATAAGCCAACATCTCAACCATTATGATCACCCTATAAATTGACATGCGCTGGACACACGCATGTCACCTCTACAGGTACATTTCACATAAACACTTCAACCTTTATCTTAACCCTACAACGCATGTCACAGGTCAGTATACTGTATTAAACATTTTTTAAAAAATTCCCATTAGCCGCATCTTACCTTCACCACCAAATTACCTTCACTGTCAACATCTCAACCTTCATCATCTCGCCAAAACACCCGTCTTCTCTGCATTATCGAGCACACAATCTGTTTTCTGTGATGGGTCTCTTGGATTAAGCGTGCATGCAATCAGTACTCCAGGAAAAATAACAGTTTGACATTAGTAACCTCAGCGATTAGGCAATTTGTGTTTGTTTACTTGTAAGGGAAAGTGAAGTACTGTAGGTGAAAGATACGTTAAATATTAAATCTGATAATAAACCAGGTATCAAAACCAGAAAGGTCTATAAATAATAATAAGATTTTTTAAAGTGCTTTCATTCATATATATTTTTTTCGGTACATAAATATAATAGCCGACAAGATGTATAAATATGAAGAGCAGGAAGTTAAACATTACAAAAGGAAGATGTGTGTGTGTGTGTGTGTGTGTGTGTGTGTGTGTGTGTGTGTGTGTGTGTGTGTGAAGGTGGAGTGGTAGCAACTGTCTTATATGTGTTTTTCACTCGTATAACCCAACCCTTTTCACATTTTTTCATGCTAACTTCATACTATTTAAGGGGATGAAAGAGTATGCGAGGATGAAAGCAATGATCGCAAAAAACAGCCAGGCTAGTAAAGGAATTAGGGAAAAAAAAAAAAAAAGCCATACGCTAAGTAATCATTCAAAATCCATGCAAAACAATATTTTTAAGCTATATGCTTACGATTAATGTGGATTGCGACTCTGAAGTTTTTATTATCTCATTTGTTTAAAACTTTCAGCATAGAGATTTATTGCTATTTGCTGTGCGTTATTTACAGCTGTTGAACACTAGCTAATATTCAACTATTTTTATGCGTATGGTAAGTCAGTATGTCATTATCAAAACAGACAGGCAAGAGATTCTATCTTTGTTATTATTGTCTTCCCTGCAAAACTCCCTCTGGACCTACATGGTACATAGCTAATGGGAGTGGGAAGAAAGTATGTGGCAGTACGGTAAGATAGAACATTCGTAGTGAGGCCTCAGTATTCTAGGCAGACAAGTCCTGTAACTTCCTTGTGCTTTACTAGATCGAGCGAAAACAGCGAAAGTCGTATTCCAGCTGATGAGGGAGGCTTCACAACAGCTCGTCTTAGAGAATTATTTTCCTCATACACCTTGCCATTCTCTCGTGTGTTATTTATATCACTGAGTAACAAGCCAAATAGATTCCTGTAACCCAGGAAACCATTTATGACGCTGCGTGCTCTAAAGGATTAAGGGGTGGTTGGGGTTTATTGCTCATATATGCCACCCAGGGAAAAATGAGGCTGGTCAACCTTCCCTTAAATGTCAGGACTGAGTAGCCTAGCGTAGGGGCCCTACGCTCCTAAAAAAAAAAAAAAAGGATTGAATGATGGATGGCTGCTTTTATCGTTGTAATATCGACATAGTTTCCATCAGTAACATACATGAGGATAAAAATTATTTAGGTGTGGGGTGGAAATTACATAGCTAAGGAAGAGATGTGACAAAATCTCTCCTGTGCCAAGTAGAATGCGATCCTCAGTCAGAACCTTCTGGCAATGTCACCTGGCAAAAGTAATCGAACTGACATGCTAGATAGTTTTCTTTTCTATTGGTCATGATTTAATAACAAGAAAATAAATCAATAAATAATAATCAGTCGCTTATACCTTTATTTTCTCAGTGTATCTCGCTGCTCAGAGGGAAAAAAAGATGCGTATATTACAACAAAAAACGGAACCATTCAAACTTACTTCAGAAAAGGAAAGATGCCAAATGAAAAAAATTTTGTGTCACTCGTCCACACTAGTGCAATTACTTTTAACAGATGGAGTAACTACACATTATCAAATCTATTTCTACCTCTAAAGGAAAATGAAGTTACCAGCGACAGAGACAGTGCAATGAACAGGGAGGTGTGTCAAATATTTCGTTATTTAGAGAAGGTATGTCACTTCCAAAATGACCCTGATTTGTCGACAGGATGTTTGTCAAATGAACTGAGCCAAACACACTACATTATTTGTTCAGAGTACCTTAAAGATCTCGACACATTCTGTAGGTATGGACTATGTAGTGAATCATGCAACATTTCTAGTATCTTTTAACAATATGAGATGGATGGTATATAATAACTTTACTCATGAATATAACCTGCTGACATAATCAAAAGTTTTTCAGTAATAGATGAAACACAAAGCAACCTTAATTTTATATGAAACAAAAGAGAATTATATTGTGTAGAGTAAATACGTTTTTTCCGGTGCTCAAGGTTATGCCCTCACAACTGTCACCATTGTTTATATCACTTTTATTTTTATTTTTTTAACCTCAGTCTGTCAGGCCAAGCAGACCCATCGAACACAGGTAAGAAACTGCTTCTGTGGGGCCGTCCTACAGGTACAGTACAGTACATACACCGTACAGGGATCCGGCGTCCCCTTGTGGTAGACAGCGCCTCACCAGGGTCAAACCAGGGTCCTTCCCACGGAGAGATGCAGGGTAATATGAGGAGGTTTGGTTCCCGCATGAACGCCCCAGCTACTCCACCGAGGATGACAGACTGCACTTTTTATTTTGAGAGAGAGAGAGAGAGAGAGAGAGAGAGAGAGAGAGAGAGAGAGAGAGAGAGAGAGAGAGAGAGAGAGAGAGGGAGGCTTAATTATACCTGTCGTTCAGTCTTTGGGAATAATTGCTAGATTTATTTTGACTTTAACCTCTTCTGTCAGGATACGTGTGTGTGTGTGTGTGTGTGTGTGTGTGTGTGTGTGTGTGTGTGTGTGTGTGTGTGTGTGTTCTCTCTAATTCCAGACGATTTATCCAACTTTGGGAGACAATTTTGTAGCGGAAGGATTGAGAAAGGCTTTATATAACCTTTTCTAATTCGTAATGTCTCTCAAGAGCTGAATAAAATCGACTGGTGATTTCAGAAATATTAAACTACAAGATACAACACTGAGGTTAAATAACAGTACTAGTAATATAACGGGAAAATGCAGTGATTGATAAAGCCACTTGATATTTTTTTCCTATCCCATGGATTTTACTGTTTTCTTAGTCTTTTTTTAATGTCTTTCGCTCCTCAAATGCGAAATCTCTTTTGACTGTTTCATTATTAAGATTAATTTTTATGTCACATGGATCAGTTGCTTTTTCCATTTTCTTATGCACTGAACACGTAACTTTTAACATAAAATTTAACTGTTGTCGAAGCTTTATTTTCCTATTATCTGATTTCAATTTTATTTTACATTTATCACATTGGTTCTCGACACTTTTACCTCTACGGATCCTATGTGTTAGGGAAAAT
The DNA here is from genome assembly GCF_032717465.1 of Coenobita brevimanus. Lineage (NCBI taxonomy): Eukaryota > Metazoa > Arthropoda > Malacostraca > Decapoda > Coenobitidae > Coenobita > Coenobita brevimanus. The sequence continues at coordinate 10,622,081 of NC_136997.1, forward strand.
ATTCGAGGGATTCCTTTAGGGTTTGGGGCCTTGAGACTGAGGTAGCTATTAACACAGCCAGCATATACATGAAAGTAAAAATATCTTTAGAATCATTCCAGAAGAAAGTGGCCCACAGAATGAAAACTAAATCGTAATGCGGACTGCCGACTCAGAAAATTTTTTTGTACCTGTGTTAGTGACAAAAACCCTGCTACAGCTGATTGTCTGCTCGATTAAGCATTATTATTAGTCATATGCATAGCAGGTTTCACTGGACTTGCAGATGTAGTTGGACATGAACCGGATAATCGTTCTCTCAGTTTACTATAAGTCAGTATCATGATTTAGCAGAAGTGACGGTGTTCAGTAATTACTGAAAATGATGACAAATGAGAAAGTTCATTGATGTGATGACTGACACACGGCCACCAGGATACAACTGGGAAACTTTATTATAAAATCTGGCCTAATCTTTCTCATAAATGCCTGCCTGGAACACTAACCCATCTACAGAAGGCATACGGCAAAAGCAAACGGCATGCAAAATAATAGTATTCCTTCTTTCCATGATTCTAGGAGATATCAGGGAATTTCTAACTCTAACATCGAATCACACCTAAAAGACACTAGAGAAGAGTGTTATGTGATCAGCCATACTGAGAGTTGAGGTTACATCATTGGTTTCACTATCTAAGAACTGTGATAAGGAGACTTTCACTGTGCGTGTTACGGATAAAAAGATTACTGTAACTTCTTTAGCATCACTTATAATAAGAAAGGTAAACAAATAAACGCCGGACGAATATGTCTGAGAATTTCTTCCACGGCTACATCCTGTCTTGAAAATTTGGCATGCACACACACACACACACACACACACACACACACACACACACACACACACACACACACTGACCGTTTTGATTTTATATATAGATACAAGAATTTCTGGTCTGTATAAAGGCAGTCCGATTACCCAGTGTCCTATGTTGGTTTCGTGTGTCAGAGGATACGTGGAATGTATGACGGAGTCAGTAGTAAGCAGAATCAAGTATCACAATACTCCTGGCATAAATATGAATATTTCACCGCTGATTAAGATATCTTCATCATGTGCATTAACCATGTCATGCGACGAACAAATGATGAAATAACAGCTGCGTTTGATCGTCACTGTGGATTACAAGGTAAATGACTGTTTGTCGCTTCTCACTGAGTAAAATTCTATAGTGTCAAAGGAAGTGTATCACCAACGAAAGGGTTCACCAGATTTCCCAGTGATTTGTAAATAAACACACCAGGTCAGTGATCCTGAAATTGCGAAAATTATCGAACACTAAGATAAGTATACGACATTTTTTACTTTCTAAGAGCTACGCTTATTTATTACCAGAGTCAGCCTGATTCCGGTTATGTTTCAGCATACTGCAGTCTTTGGCGTTCTTTCTTAATTGCAGAGACCATAAGCCCTTTCTGTTCGAACACATTTTTCATTTTAATTACTCTACAGCCAGGCTATTTTGTTAAACTATTTTATTGCACTCTGTCACTGAAGAAGTTGGTTAAGACTATTTGTCTAACCATCGGAGTTCAAAAATTCTCCTTAATGAGAACTATTTTTCTCTGCCTAAAATGTAATAAACATGAAAATTATTTAAAACTCAAAACAAAGCCTTAAGACTAATAAAAGCATGCACAAAGACCACAGATATAAATCACTTGCATCAAGTAACAAAAATACTTCAGTCAGGAATCCTGTGAATATAAGGCAGACAGACCATCGCTTTTCCTCAAGACCCATCCCATCCATGTAACTATGTGGCTCCAACTCCCTCCTCCCCCCAAAAGAAGAAGAAGAGGAGGAGGAAGGAGAAGGGGAGGAGGAGGAGGAGAAGGAAATGATAACACAGGTGACACAGGGTAAATGTGTTTAGCTTCACGGGTGTTTCCTAAAGAACCATGAAATATAAAGGGCTCGCTTGCTCACAGTCTCGCTCATCCAGCTTTAACCCTTCACTATGATGACGTCAGTTTTCATTCACGTTATCACCAGACGGTTTTACTTAACGAGAAAAATAAAAAGAAAATAAAAAAAATGTATCATCAAACTACTACTACTACTACTAGTAGAAGTAGTAGTAGCTGTAGTAATAGTAATAATAGTAATGGTAGTAGTAGTAGTAGTAGTAGTAGTAGTAGTAGTAACAACCCAAAGCTTATGTGAACATGAACCAGAAGGACTGAAGCAGCCACAGTCCACCATCCTCCTTCCAGGGAACAGGGAGTGAATCGAGAAATGTCTGTATAATCTGCCAGCGTCACCTTCAGTCATATGGGTGCATATTTTACATTAATCACAGTCAATTGTTTTGCGACCTTGTGTAAATTATCTCATGGGTTGTTCGAATTTTAGGATGGTGCATTTCGAAGCTCCGGAGCCGAACTATAGTTGAGTGGGTGAGGTTCGATGCTTAGTATTCATTTGACGCTAGCTGAGGGTGGATGTTGTTTGTTGTGGCTTAGGATTTATTATTATATTCAACTATTTTCCCTTGCATAACAATCATTTCCTTAAAAATAATTTCCTTAGGCCATTTACGAATCAAAGGCCGTATGATTAAACTTAATATCACGCATATTAGGAAAGCCCTTGCTTTTTTACGATAATTTCTGAAAATCGTAAAGACTGGTCAGGCTTATGCGAACTTGGTTCTTGACGTGGTATTCTCGTCAGCTAAGTAAGCTCTCTAACACCTCTTCCTAAGCTGTTGACTTTGCTTATTACACCTTACTTACACCTATTTTTATTGTACACTCTATGCACTTTATAACCATTGACTCATGTAACTGTACTGTGTCAATGAAAACTCACCAGTAGGTTATATGTGGTTTACTGTATGTAAAGTTCGACATATCTAATAGTAGTTCACACAGTGAGTCCATCAATATCTCCTACAGGTTTACGGCAGAATAAAAGGCCAAGAAATTCATTACATAGTCATCAGTGCACTTGTATATTGACTCCTAGAGACAATTTCACACTGTGTCAGACAGTACAGGGTGTGGTAACCATTTGCAGCCATGCAGGATGTAATACTACTCTTTATACAAAACACCGGTTTACGCAGTATGTACTGTGGAAGCCTCTCCTACTCTTCTTGCGCTGCCTGCATCAGTTGGCATCTGTTTTGTGGTTTGGGGTCACGATGATAGGCACGTTTTATGATAATCTCACACATGTTCAATTGGATTTAAATCGGATAAGAAGGCAGACCATGGCAAATATGTCGGCACTCTCAGCCTGCAGAAACTCAGCCGCGACTTGAGTAGCATATGGACAAGCGTTATCCTGTTGGAACGTTGTTGCACCTGGATGATGGCGTAGAAACGGGATGACTTGGGACTTGAGACATTGTCGACATATCCTCGAGCCGTCAAGTTGCTTTCGATGATCACTAGACCAAACGACCTCTGTCGTCACCGTACGGTGGACTTGCTTATCCGATGATTATGTCGACCAGGAGTGCTGTTTATGCTGCTGACTGGAATCTGTCCCGGAGATGCAGCATCCGGATGTGATCTTAACTGACGTTCTGCTGTGATATGTACTCTTCCAGGACGCAGTCTATTTTCAGCTGTTTCATGATGCCCCTGGGTAAGCCTAACAATAGCTGAATGATGACACCCCATTCTACGGGCTACCTCAAGTTGCGCAGCATCCCTAAAGCATGATGACGCTCAAGGCATGATAAACGTGGCATGTTGGCAGTCTTTCAAGAACTAACAGACCGTATTCCACTTACACACGATCTAATCTTCATCCTAGTCGTAAAACAGCCCAGGGTTCTATTTCCACCAATAGGCAGCGAACGGAATGGGGTAAAAAGATAAATCTTATCTGTAAGACGCTGCTCCGTGAACAAAGCCAATCTTTTTGTTCAGATGGGTGTTGTATTACATGATCATACCAGATCAGATCAGTGTTGGAAAGAAGCAACGGTAAACGAAGCACTGCAGCTGTATATGGTGGTGCGTTTTCATTGACTCCTAGTATATATTTACTGAAGGAGGTGTGTGGGAAGACCCACCACCTCCTTTCTTCTATATGTACTCCGTATGCCTTTACAACACCAAGCATTTCATTTCATATAAGTACTGTTTGTTTTTTAAACCCTTTATTTACCATTCAGTACAAGCCTCAGCACTCCGGGAAACGCTGAAGGCCAAGCAGGAGGGGCACAAGAGAATATACTCGTACGTATTTTGATCCTACAGACAAGCTAGTGACCGCTCTAATGGTCGCGTTTTCTTTCGTGCTTGGTTTTTAGATAATACCAGACTCAGGCCTCGGAGAGTGAATAATAGGGGCCTGGGATGGGATTCTCAAGCATGTTTACGTTCGGTTCCCTGTCGTAACTTATATATGCTTTTACAGGAATAACTAAAAAAGGGAAAATTTTCCACTTCTTTCCATGAGCGTCCTGCTAATAACAATTATAACCTGCAGTAATTTTCGTCTCGCAACAAATCTACGAAGCTGGAACAGGAGACAGAGGAAGATTCGACAGCTTCCTTCTCCTTCCTGTAGATTAAAACGTACGACAGGGAACTGATTGAAAGTTCGTTTGTGCAGCCCGTCCTGAGTGTTGATACTGGTTGACCTTCATAAGCATCTCAGTCCGATTTTGTATTTTTCATTTTATTCTTGCAGCCTTAAGACGATTCATCCAATTTACTGGAGACTTTTGGAACTGGAGAGGTTAAAGATTTTGGTGCTAAATTGCCCTAATGCTACTTTCCTCTTCTGTATGTGATATATCTCAAGAATTCCTTTGCATTTTGTAGGACTCTCTCTACTAATTGTATGTTATTCCATCTCTATTGCTGATGAAGGTGTATAGCAAGACCCACCACCTCCTTTTAATGTATATGTACTCTGTATGGCCTTGATTAACCCCTTCATTACTGAGATCTTTTCTAGCCGAGTAAATAGCGAAATACGCTAAATAATTACAAAATACGTCCTCGAACTGGAGGGGTTAAGGTCGGAACAACTGTGCTATATATAAAAGATAACACCAGATGATTTTCTTCAAATGAGAGGAGTCCGATTTTGCTTTATTCATTTTATCTGCAGGCGATTTTATTCGGCTTAGGAGAACCCCTGGAAGTGATGGGGCTCATGATAGCGAATTGAACGTCTGTAGTTTGAATAAGTTTACCCTAATGAATGCAGTTGCTAGGATAGCGAGGTTATTATTTTGCCTCCCCCCAGTTGTAGAGGAGGAGGCATTAAGTGTTTGGTCTGTACGTCCGTGCGTGCGTGAGTGGGTCCGTGCGTCCGTAACACTTGTGGCCGCCATATCGTCTGAACTCATCAACGGATTTCCGCCAAACTTTTGTCAGTGATGCAGTATGGGGAGATGATGAACTGATTGGGTCAGGTAGGTCAAGGGATCAAATGTCAAGGTCATACGGGGTCGACTTAGTTTATGATTGTGGGCGCGGTATCTCCTAAACCCCCCGACGGATTTCAACAAAATTTTTGCCAATGATGTAATATGTAGGCATGATGAACTGATTAGGTCAACAAGGCCAAGGTCAAAGGTCACGGTCATATGGATGTGGACACAATACCTCCTGAACCTCTCCACGGATTTCGACCAACATTTTGTCAATGATACAGTGTAAAGTGATGATGAATTGATTAGGTCAACAAGGTCAAAGGGTCAAAGGTCAAGGATATATTGGTATGGGTGCAATATCTCCTAAAACCCTTAACGGATTTAGAGCAAACTTGTCAGTGATAATATGCGAAGGGATGGTGAATTGATTAGGTCAGCAAGATCAAGGGGTCAAAGGTCAAGGTTATAAGGGTGTGGGCACGATATCTTCCAAACCCCTGAACGGATTTCAACCAAACTTTTGTCAGTGATACAGTATGAAGGGACAACGATTGAATTAGGTCAGCAAGGCCAAGAGGTCAAAGATCGAGATCATATGGGGTCGACTTAATTTATCTTCAGTCTCATTTCAATCCACAATGACACCCTGTCGTGGAGGTCGTATGTCGAGTCCGTAGCAAGGCTTGGCGGAGGAATACTGAGTTACTTTTGGGGGTCGACAGATTGAGCCCCATGTTCTTGGCATTTTATTATTATTATTATTATTATTATTATTATTATTATTATTACGTAACGAAAATAATCTCACAATTTCCTGATAATATGAGAGGTTTGGGTCGATGCTAAGATCAGAGGGAGATGATGGAGTTACAAATTGGCTATGCATTATTGTACACACCTTCAAGCCAGCAAACAACCTGACCTATATCGATAAGCCTTCTTCTTCCTGGAACCTGATCTCAAGCTATTTCAGTCCTCAGTGACCTATCTGTGAATGTGTGTGTGTGTGTGTGTGTGTGTGTGTGTGTGTGTGTGTGTGTGAGAGAGAGAGAGAGAGAGAGAGAGAGGGGGGGGGAGTTTATGAGTGTGTGTGTGTGTGTGTCTATGTGTGTGTGTGTGTGTGTGTGTGTGTGAGATAGAGAGAAAGGGGTTAGGGGAAGTTTATGACGTGTGTGTGTGTGTGTGTGTGTGTGTGTGTGTGTGTGTGTGTGTGAGAGAGAGAGAGAGAGAGAGAGAGAGAGAGAGAGAGAGAGAGAGAGAGAGAGTTTACAGTTCTAGATGTGGCGTATAATTCTCCGTTTTTAAAGATTTACACAGGCGGATCCACCACTAGGAAGAGGGGGATCCAATATTATTTTTTGATATAACACACTAATGATATAGCACAAAATTACCACACATACCAACAGATAGAAAAATAAGTATCTTTCCAAATCTGAACGAATACATAGCGAAAAAATCGAAACATCTGAAAGACGCACTACTAAGAGACAGGGTTTTCACTGTGTTTCGCCCTTCGTAAATTTTCTTGAGATGGGACTGACAAGATGAGTTCTTTCTTTGACTAGGCTATACGCATACTTTTTTTATTATTATTATTATTAACTACAGAATGTCATAAGTATTATTGGAATTATAAGGGAAGGAGTAGGGAATCATGTGTTGCTTTAATTCTGATCATTCCTTACGGGTTGTGTTAGTTTCTTGTGTTTACTGCCGAGCTCTCTCTCTCTCTCTCTCTCTCTCTCTCTCTCTCTCTCTCTCTCTCTCTCTCTCTCTCTCTCTCTCCTAGTAACCCTACAATAATATGGTGTGTACAACTGAACAGGAGGGTGGATCTGATTTACAGTTAAATATTTCCAACTGTGAGCATAGACTAGACTAGACAACCCGTTCCCTAAAGTCCAGCAGTCCTCATACGTGCCATTCTCCTTTATGTCACTCTGGTACCTTTACTTTTTTTTCTTTTCACCTTTTTCACTATGGCTGTTTTTTGCGTGTTACTTCACAATTAGATGCTGGAATGGGACGCCTTCAGGTAGTGGCACTGATATAACAGGGTGGCTCCACTGCCCCGTTATACAAATGTCCCAGAACTCTCTCTCTACCCCAGGAAAGAGGATAGTGGATTGAAGAAGGACAGTTTCAGCCGGCACTCCCCCGGGTTCACGTTTCAGATGATCCTGTGGTTACAACATAAAATAATTGCTGCTACTACTGGTACTGCTTAAAAATAATAATAATAATAATGATAATAATAATAATAATATAATGCAGCATAATTATTCTAATGTACGAATGACATCAGTCGCATCCCTGGGGCTAAGATGCGAATGAATGTGTGTGTGTGGATGAGTACATTGGAAGTGTGTCGTCCTGTCTCGGCAACCTCATTTTCTTTGGGGGAAGCAGCCTAGATATATTGATAGATAGACGCGTGCTATTTCTTTCCATATCAGCTTTACTTCTTAAATAGCATACAAAATAATACTAGCTTGCTATATATACGCTCCTGCTGAAGTTCACCATCCTCCTTTAGGGGGATAGGGAGAGAGCTGAGGGACTTTCGTATAACTAAGCAGTGGAGCAGCTCGGTTATATCAGTACCACCACATGAAGGCGACCCTTTCCAACACCCAGAATCAGGCAATTATCTAAAACAACATTGCTCTTCCCCAAGAGTTAGTTTGTTAAGCTGGGATGGGTTAGGTTAAGTCTTATCCAGGGTTTTCCACAAGCAGTACAGAAACTAATCTAATTTATAGTAACATTCTAGCAGTTTTGTCTAGAAGCAGTACAAAAATGGAGAAGACTTGCAATGCCACTCATAGTTTTTACCTTCAAGTTTATTACCCTTTTTTTTTAATGTGTGTGTGTGTGTGTGTGGGGAGGGGGGGTGAGTGTGTGATTCGTTCGATTGTGACATTCTTTTTTATCGCAAGTGACACGAAGACCCTTCCCCAGGTTTATGAATCATCTCGGATCAGTTTGCGTAGGAAATAACATTGAAGAAAAGTCATTAATATTAATGAGTACTACTTACTGGAAGCAAAAAATCATTGATATCGTCTGAGAGTCGCTTTGTAAACTAAAATCCAAAAACTAACTCAAAAAAACACCCTAACAAACCGGACCTAACCCATCCCAGCCTAATCTTAGCTAACTCATGGGGGCAGATTTGTTTTGGATAATTGCCTACCTGACGATGCTGGTGAGGGGAGCCTTCACGTGGTGGCATCGATACATTTGGGCGGCTCCACTGCCCAGTTATTCAAACGTCCCTTAACTCAATCCCAGTCCCCCTTAATGAGGATGGTGGACTGCAAGAGAAGGGCAATTTCAGCCTGCAGTCCATTGGGTTCACGTTAAGATGAATGTGGGGTCGCAACTACTACAACTACTACTCTTACTACTACTACTACTACTACTACTACTACTACAACTACTATCACCACCACTGGTACCACTAATACTACTACTACCACTACGACGACGACGACAGCTACTGCGGCTACTGCAACGACTACCACTTCTACTACTCTTACTACTGACTCAGGCGGAATACAAGGATAGCTTTTAATAATCAAAGAAATTAATATGCCAAATTAATGCTCAAGTTAAATTATGTCTTCTTTTCTTTGTAATTGTTGGTCATATGTTAGACAAAGAGAGCGAATTTCCGATTGTAGCAGTGACAGAAAACTAGTCTGGTTGTGTCTATGGTAAACTAAAACTGGCTGCTGCTTAAATGCCATTATTTTTTTCTATAGTAGAAGTAAGTCATCACCATATGCACAGGCTGTAAATAAAGGCCTATAATATTTTTGCCCTTTACACCATAATGTCCCATACTTTTATATATATTTACCATGATGTTATTTATTTCATTGTTTCAGTATTTATTTTTTTCAGTTGAGCAATGACACTAGATATTGATATATTACCAATGTGTTCCTATACATTTTGTGATGTTTATCCACATTCCTAAAAGAAAAAATGATAGATAGTTTTGAGAGTTTATCATGATGGTCCCTCGAGGGGAGGCTAGCGCTTCTCTGAGGGGACAAAAGCTCTCTGTTTTGGTCTCTCTGAGGGGTGACACTCCTTCCTCCAGCCAGGAGCTTTGTGTGTGTGTGTGTGTGTGTGTGTGTGTGTGTGTGTGTGTGTGTGTGTGTTTTCTTTCCCCTAGCTCGATTGTGGATTAGTTCATTGACTTCTAAACCCCTATAAAGGCATATTGACAGTTCTAGACCTATATTAGTAACGTTTTGGAGTGAAATTTAATTGAAAATTGTGAGGTACAGTAAAACGTATAGAACAGCCGTGCCACTATCTTGCCATCCTTGAAATAAATATATGCAATCTTGTACACCATTCTCATAATATTTTTTTTTTTTTACATCGTGAAATAAGGGTGATGAGTTCTTATCCTAGGTAGTATCACAAGAGTCAAAGGACAGCTGAACTGTCTCCTCTGAAATACTTCTATATATTTTTTTTTCGCATTTAAGTATAATAATTTTACCTTAGTAATTAGCCTGGAACTACCTGAAAGTTCAACACTCTCAGGGGTGGTAGTCTGGGAGTGGACTTCAACCAAGCTCTGGCATAGTATTCTACTTTTGAGGCTGGATCCAGTGTGGTCATTGTCTGATTTCAAGTGTTTGTCAAGACACGCCCTGCCCTTGAACAAGTCCATTCTCCCTGGTGTCAACCGGTATGTATGGAAGTACAGCGACGTTAATAAAGAACGGCCACCTACATAGCGTGTTTCCTCGACAGCCCTCAGGATTATACTCCTCCATAAATAATAACAATGGAAACCCCTCAGCAGGATCAGGAATTTAGTGTTCTGTTACTTAAAGGAAGGGTCAATGCTACTGCGAAGCCATTGGGATTGAAGATCTCTTGGACCAAGACCAAAGTCCAGGCATTTGGTGGCTTGTTGGATGAAGCAGTTCAGTCTGTCCAAGGATATGGCGGGGATATGGAAGCCTTGGGAAGATTCACTTATCTTGGTGGTGTGGTCAATAACAACGGTAGATCAGACAGTGAGATCTCTCGTCGCATCGGTGTGGCCTAGGGGGTTGTTGATTCACTTAGTTCTGGTATTTGGCGCTGTCGTTATTTATGTAGAAGGACGAAAGTTTGCATCTTCAAGGCGCTGATGCTCCCTGCCTTACTTTATGACTGTGAGACATAGACACTAAACAGTGACCCAAAGCAGCGAATTAACTTCTTTGGTACTAAAAGTCTTCTCAGGATCATGGGATATCGCTTGTACAACCAGGTGCGTAACGAGCGACTATTCCGTGAGACTGAATCGCCGCCTGTGACTCACATAATACGTCAACGCCAACCCCAGCTATATGGGCACGTGGCCCGCTTTCCTGAGGCTGATCCTGCTCACAGGGTGATCACTGAACGAATTAACCCGGGGTGGAGGAGACCAAGGGGAAGGCCACGTAACTCATGGCTGGAGCAGGTCGATCACTCCTATAGGGAGATAGAGAGAGAAGAGTCGCTGCCTGGAGGGTCGCACAGAGGGGTCCACGTGGATAGAGTAGAAGGATGAGTAAGGCTATGCGCCCCGCGGCGTTTGCCCCTTCTTGATGATGATGATATCCTTTTGTACGTTGTTTTTGCAGGGTATGGCGATATTAAAACGATTTATATCAAGCAGAAGAGGACAGGAAGTTCTAATAAGCCAAATAAATCGCTTAGGAAGAAGTGTTAGGGAGCTCCCTTAACCGATGAGAATACCAGCCTAAGACTAAAGAACTGACTTATTATATGAAACCTTAAGAGTACTCGTCTGATAGGAAGGAGAAATTGCAGCAGTAAACCATAAATTCTATAGGGGTTGGCGGAGGCATGCGTCCTCTGAGTGCATTCTAGTTGTGTCAGTGACCCGTGGAAATAGAACTACGTTGCTCTACAACTGGCTACCATGCTTATTGTGTTCTTGGCGAAAACTTAGCCTTAGAAAACTATTAATCCTTTCAGCCAGAGATTGCCATACTTTATTTATTTATTTATTTTTATCATTTATTTATTTTTGCCTTTTCCACACAATTCACTTTACTGGGGGAAATTTGAACAGATATTGCCTTGGAAAACCCCATTGCTGCTCTTGACCCTTCTTAACGTGTAGTATACTCGTCTTATTGTCTTGTGGCAGCTTTGAGAGAGAGAGAGAGAGAGAGAGAGAGAGAGAGAGAGAGAGAGAGATCCATGACAGCAAACTATCGGTATTTTGTTGCTCTCAGGTGTTGGGTGACGTGGTGCTAAATCTGGGACACCTGCAGAGCGCCTTCATCTTGCTGGGGTTGGGCCTGGCGACTGCATTAATCACCCTACTGATGGAGAGACTCATCTAGCCTACCCTCACCACCCCACCCAACCCCACCTAACCTCATATAGCCTACCCTCGCCACCCTACCATACCATGCCTAACCTCATATGGCCTACCCTCGCCACCCTACCTAACCCTACTGATGGGGAGACTCATCTAGCCTTGCCTTTCCCTTTGCTCGTATCTCAACCATCGCTTTCAGATATATTTCAAACACTCGAGAAACTTAAAGCCTTGTACTGTAACTATAATGGCTAAGGAAGTACTTTGGGACAGACTTTTTCCTGAATTTTGGCCAAGTTCGTGGACTAAATATTTGTAGGAGAAGCAGATGTTTAGGAATTTAATCTCCATATCATATGTACAGGAAAAAACAAAAACAAAATAGAGGTAATCGGTCAAAGATGGACAAGCAAACCAAAATGGCAGGTTGGTGTAATGTCCCTTCTATGCCTGGACACCTAATCTGATTTCAGCTGAGCATGAGATGAAAAATTACTGAACAGCTCCATGCCGCCTTAAAAGAAATATATAGATTAGGTTCACTGTAAATAATTCTTTACCTTCAAGCAAACTTACAGAATTTGAGGGTCGTTATGCACTTGATTGCTTCTTGCTTCTGTGGTATCTCAACTTCCAGTGTAGAATGTTACGCCTGTTTATTTCTTCTTCATTTATTGTTAATTTGTTCACTTTTAGTATGCAAACATTTTTTTTCCTTAGGTTATAATTCAAGGCAGTATAAGATATTTGAATATGAACTATAACATTCCATCGGCAGTCACTTCAGTTGTGTACCATTTTTTGGCCCAGACAGATAGATTGTCGCTTGGAAGTAATGTATTGAAGGCATTTATTTATTTATTTTTTTTTTTTTACATTTTGCAGAATGAGTGGAAGTTGTACACTGGCAATTTCATACCTAAATGATGAAGCAGAGAAATATCTTGACTTGGAAACATTCGTTGGAACACTCAGCCACGTAGAAGGATCTCTCAACAACATGAATTTATAACAGTTTTGGCCTAAATCTGCCAAAAAATATAACAGCAACAACCTTCATGGTGTTTCAGTTAATGCAGTCGATATTCATGCTCAATTAGTAACTTTTCTCAGCCAGTACATTTGCCACAAATTCTACCTTAGAATAAGTCATCCAGAAACTCCTTGTACTGGAACTTCACTCTCCAGAAATAGCTCCATTTAAGATACAGACTAGATACATAAAATCCATCCTATTTACCAACCAACAAAGCTCCAGGCCCAGATGGAATTCCTCGAATTGTTTTGAAAAAGTGTTCCCCAGAACCTGCCTCTGTTCTAGCTAAACTATTCATATTATGCATAGGTACAGTACTTCTTCATTCCCTAATTCTTGTAAAGAAGCCAATATCCACCCAAATCCAAGGAAAGGAAGTTCCTCTGACCCCTCTGATTACAGATCAATAGCTATGACATCTTCTTTTGGTAAAGCATTTGAAATTATAATTAATAAACACAGTGATAAACATCTTGAATCAAACAACTAATGACAAACAGTATGGTTTTCGCCACGTAAGATCCACTATTGATATACTCAGTCTTCTGACTCATGGAAACACCCATCCAGTAGCCCTTGATACTCCTAAAGCTTTTGACAGGGTGTGGTACCGGTCCCTTCTGTCCAAACTCCCTTGCTATGGCTTTTCTCTGGTTTCCTCATGTCTTAGCGACAGGAAGATAAGACTAAAAGTAGACGATGTATATTCCACTATCCACTCGATTAATGCTTGTGTCGTATGCACGGAGTGAATTATGCTGAAAGTTACCGTTCCGCTTAGTGCGCATGCGCCAAGTGGCCGTTTAGCCTCTGTTTTGAGAGTATCTGCATGTTATCTCAAATTTTGTGCCATTTATCAACAACACCGTATGAAATACATATGTCAGGAAGATAACTGTAGGTCGACATATATATATATATATATATATATATATATATATATATATATATATATATAGATATAGATATAGATATATAGATGTATAGATATATATGTATGTTACTGACAGATTGTGAAATTAGTCATTTTGTGAATTAAGATTAGTTTAATTTAGGTTTATTTAGGTTAGGTTGATCTAGAATAAGGTTAGGTTAGGTGTCGTTAGGCTAGGTTAATTTAGGCTTAATAGAGAAGGGAACGGTAACTTCCAGCATAAAGTCACTCCGTGCATATGACAACGGCATGTCACAAGGATCAGTTCTGGCTCCAATCCTACTCCTAATTCATATTCATGTCTCTTATCTGTCACTCATAATCCCATCCATTCATATGCAAGTGACTCAACACCACAGTTCATTTACACCTAATCACCCATCACAAACTTTAATATCTCTAACTCACAGCTCAGTACAGCAGTCTCCATAAACCAAGACATATCTAAGATCAGAGAATAGGGACAAAATAATATTGCATCATTTAACACTAGGAATGTCAATCATATACAGTTTACTGATAGACAGATATTGCCTAATTCCTATATTACCTTCAGTGCTACCAATATTCCCATCTCTAAAAGTATTGAGATTCTCTGTGTTTCACTTTACAATGCCCTCAGCTGGACCATTCATGTTAGATCATTGCTAAGACTGTTTCAAAGAAACTTGGATTATTGTACAGAGTCCGTAACTTCTTCACTGACAAGCAGTTGGCTATAATTCATAATAGTCATGTGTGCTCTCAGCTGCAATATTGCTCACCCTTGTGGAAATGATGTGGAGAAGTTGCACAAACATAGCTGGAGAAAATCCAGAACAAAGCTGTTAGAATTATAAATACCCCTACTATTACAAATGAACTACCTCCCCTACAAGTAAGAGGGAATGTTGCTTCCCTTGCGTTATTTTAAAAGACACTTCTATGGCAAATGCTCAGACGAAGTTGCATCCATTGTGCCACCTCTCCATGCCTTCCTCCGCGCTACACAAGCATTTGGTAGTGCTCAAGACTGGAGTGTCACACTGTCATATCGCAGAACTTCAGCCTATAAAAATTCTTTTATTCCTCTAACTGCATCTCTTTGGAACTCGCTTCCCCACAGTGGTTTCCCCAAAACTTCAACCTACGGCGCTCAAGTCTAACTGTTACAGATTATTTATGAATGGAGGACACCAGTAACCATGTGCACGGATTATTCTTTTTATTGTTTTGTTTTTCCTTCCTCTGTTCTGTTATTAAAAAAAAAAAATGAGAAGAATGCATGGGAAGTACAGATTTTTATTTTATTTTATTATTTTTCTCTTTCATGCAAGCCTCAGGAATAGAGTTACTTCACAATGCAGCAAAAAGGGATTCTAAATTTTTCCGTCTTTACAGTTTGAAAGACGAACTGAAATTCTGAAACATTCACCAGTAACTTTTTATGTCCGTGTTTGGTTGCTGCTATTTGTAATGCAGCATGAAAGTGGACTTTTATTTAACATAAATTACAGCGTACATTATTCAATATCACCCTGAACAAAATAGAGCGAACAACAACGCTCAATTTAAAACGTTGATCACCTGTGTAAGGTTACTTTTTTCATTCTGTTCCCTGCCCTCCCTTTTGGGCCACTCTATATCTAGTAAGTAGGAGCCCATCGTCCACTCACTGGATGTAGTGCTGCCTTCAGGTGACTCTACGGTGAGTGGGAGCTAATGATTCATTGCAAACCAGGAAACCATTTACTACGCACAGTGGTAACCATGTAACCAAATGACGCCTGGTGGTTTAGCGGGTAAAGCCGCTCCATCAGGACTGAGCCTTATGACTATATATCCAAGGATGATTAGGGTTTGTTGCTCACATAATGCCACTCAGGAGAGAGTGAGGCTAGTCACCCTCGGCTTAAATATCTGGACTAAGAAGCCTAGCCGTGGAGCCCTACACTCCTGAGGAAGCAAAAAAAGAAAAGATGATGTGTAACTGGAGAGAGTCCATTTCGACCCTCGACCTTGGCTTCAGTGTTGGTGCCATAGGGTTACCTCTCACTCTTGCTAGCATTCAAGCCACGCAGCAGGAGAAACAATGTTAATTTTATTTTAGTAATCTTATCTAAACACAACTTTACTTAGCTCAGGAGAGATATGCTGTACTGAAAGGGTTAATTAAAGCTAAATCTAATTATAATTCAGTTTATTTATACAACCTAGAGATCGTTTTATTTAACTTAGGAAATATCTCTTTTACTGAAGGTTTTAATTAACCATCAAACCACTTCTCGTAAATTCTCTCTTAGTTCTAGATACACGCTAGTTCATAAATACCACTCCACTGGAAACTCAACTTTTGGAATTTTGTGTTGTGGAGACGAATCAGTTTTATTGTGTGGGTTCGGGTGTGGCAGTGGGTGTGGGAAATAAGTATATAAATAGTACAGTGTGGACATTGGTAACGCTGGCTGAGACGTCCCCGCAACACACCAGAAATTGCCCGGTGGAGTGGAAGAGCGGCGCTATGTATGGACCACCCTGGATAAGTTTCAAAAGACTAATGTGGTTCTTGGAGCGATGAAGTTGTAGATGCAGTTTGTCCTTTTACTTTTTTATTTGTTTCGTATTCTCAGATATACCGAATGAACTTTTTGATCTTTTCATCAATATCAGCCAATAATATTCATTTTAGGGGCCCTAAGGATGAGAGTCTTGGCCTAAACAACCCACACACTCGCCCAGTTTTCCATGAACAGACCAGTTTGTTCAGGCGACCGGACAGGCTAACCCGAGCGTGGACGAGTACGGGACCCTCTTGGAACTCTTTCAGAATGCTTCACCTTCGCTTACTGGTTACGGTCCTGCTCTTTCTCGTTTGAGCATACCAACTTTCCAGCCAGTCCTCTGCCTACCTCGTCTGCTTACTCCATCTCCGAGGTTGCCAGTTTGTTATCATAGCTGCTTGTCTGTTATCTTTCCTTCAAAATGCTATCTGTTAGTGAATATTTCTACTTTTTTACTGTATTGGTTATATTTTGAACTTATTCCGTCAACCAAGAGGGTCTGTTCTTTTCCATCAATGTGATCGTTTAGTTTCGTTTCGTTTATAAAGGCTCCAACTTGCTTGCATCCGTTGACTTTTGTCACTTCATGGCGGCTCCTCACGTTGCTCGATCTCTGGCAGCCACTCTCCAGTCTCTACTCAGAGTTATTTATTCCAGCTACGAGTGTGAGACAGAACGTTTTCCTCTCCACTCTTCTCTTATCCCTGTTAAATATGCGTACCAGGGCATCTGTCAAATTATCATAATAGCGAATCTATTTAATGCTTTATTCAGAAACAAAATAAATATATGACAAAAAACTTTCCCACAGTGTTACGTATAAGGTCATTCTTCACCAAAACTGCATAAAGTTGGGAAAAATAAAGGTTATTGGATTTTGTTGTTCTTTTTGTTTGTGGTGTTGACGGTGGTGGTGATGTGAGGGTGATATTCGATAGCAGTGTTGGATGGATGTTGAAGTTATGTGCTGGTTACGGTGGTGATGTTGGCTATTGAGTGATGATAAGTAGCAGTGGTGGTGACAATAGTAGTAGTAGTAATAGTAGTAGTAGAAGTAGCAGACCCAGGTTCATTTGAAATGCAAACTCAGTGAACTCTTGGCTGAAGTTGTCCCTATCCTGCAGCCACTATCCTCCTTAATGGGGGGATAGGGACAGGATTGAGTGACGTTTGTAAAACCAGGTAGCGAAGCCACCCTGTCATATTGATGCAACCACATGGAGGCTCTCCTCTCCAGCACCTGATATTAAGTATGCAGTGCTGGTGGTATTGGTTGACTGTAGTTGGGCTGGCTGGATGTTGGCACTGCGTGTTGGCCGAGTGATGTTGGTGGACTGGATGTTGGTGATATCGGTCAGCGTAGTTAACTGGTGATGATGGGAAAGCTTCGTTGGCAAATCTTCGTTGGCTCTTAATAATGCTCTCTAGTAGTTTGAGAAGGGCAGCCAGAACAACACTCAGACCGAGTACCATGAAGGCGCCTTGTAGATGCTAGTGGTGGTGGTGGTGTTGCTGACTCCACAACACACTCCAGCAGCAGGGTAAAGACAGCCAGAACAACACCCAGACCCAGTGCTATGAAGGCTCCCTGGAGATGCTCCAGGTTCAACACACCCGTCCCATGCACCTGCAGAGAACAAGAACAATACGTGGACTCATTTTGATGTTTGTCACCTCATGGGAACTCAAAACGATACTTCTGTTATCTTACAAAACAAGGACAGTCTGAATACTCATTTTCGTATTCATATCACTTCTTGACAATTCAAAACTATATTTCTGATGCCTTGAAAACTGACCAACTACTGTACTTATTCCAATCTCCGTTTTCCTTTCAGTAATCGTCTGGTCCTAATTATATGAAACTGTGAGTACTATTTCTTAGTCCTTTTATTTCTCCTCTGCTATCCTTGTCAGATTATGTTCAGGTAAGGTTATGCTTGGGTGATGATGATAAAGATTTCAGTTGATTAGGCAACAACTAGGGAAGACTATGATAAGGTGATGATGATGATGATAATGGTCTGATTCGTGCTGCTGTGATGATAATGATAATGATGATGATGATAATAATAATAGTCCTGATTCGTGCTGCTACGGTGATGATGATGATAATAATAATAGTCCTGATTCGTGCTACTACGGTGATGATAATAATAATAATAGTCCTGATTCGTGCTGCTACGGTGATGATAATAATAATGATCTAATCTGCACAGGTGAAGGTTAAAAACAAAGCCGTGCAACAAAACTTACTTGCGTGGTAGGTACGTCGATACTGCTAACGTGCATCTCATATATTTTTCCCATTATGCCTGTTTCCACGATGCGCTGAAGGCTGTGCGATATTAGAGGGGTGAAGGCTGTGTTGCGGCGCAGAAACCATGTCATGTGGTCATTGTAGAGCTGTGAGGGTGGATAATGGTTTGGTGAGAGAGAGAGAGAGAGAGAGGGTTTATTAGTTTCACACACACACACACACACACACACACACACACACACACACACACACACACACACACACACTCACTCACACACACACACACACACACACACACACACACACACACACACACACACACACACACACAGAAAGGAGAGAGTCTAATAAACACACACACACACACACACACACACACACACACACACACACACACACACACAGAAAGGAGAGAGTCTAATACACACACACACACACACACACACACACACACACACACACACACATACACACACACACACACACACACACACACACACACACACACACACACACACACACACACACACATAGGAGTTCCATTTATCTAGCTAGTATTTTTGTGGAACTGAAAATTGCTACCCATTTCTAATATTGTCCCAAGACTTACATAAACATACAGTGAATTTGGTGTGATTATAGTGAAAGCAAGTACTTTTTTTTTTTTTAACAAGAGAGAAAATGAGAAAATAACTGCTGACCTCATTCGCCTGAGTCTCTCCCTTTATCAGTTATCCTTTATCACTTATCTTTTATCAGTTATCCTTTATCAGTTATCCTTTATCAGTTATCCTTTATCGGTTATCCTTTATCAATGAGACGTGAAAATATCTACTGAGCAAAAGGTAGAATGAAAAGGCATAGACAGGTAGAGTTTTTAATAATTATCTTCTTTGGTTATCGTCTCCCTAGTGGATCTCTCTCTCTCTCTCTCTCTCTCTCTCTCTCTCTCTCTCTCACTCTCTCGCTCTCTCTCTCTCTCTCACTCTCTCTCTCTCTCTCTCTCTCTCTCTCTCCTGAGCTGACTAAAAATCGTCATGTGTTAGCGAGAACATATTGTAAGTCGTCGTCATTGTGTGTGTGTGTGTGTGTGTGTGTGTGTGTGTGTGTGTGTGTGTGTGTGTGTGTTTAAGTAAGAGGTCTCTCAAGATGAATAAAAATAGTCGGAGGGAAACAGGATAAACGTGGAAAATGCTAATGTTATAGGAATTTTTTTTTCTCATCCTATTTTGAGGTCGAAGCAAGCGTCGACATGATTATAATTAATTTTAATGGTTTGTTTTAATTACTAATTTGTTTAAACCATAAACAAATGGATGCCTGGTGGTCTAGTGGGCCAAGGGGCTTCAACCGGATTTAGCCCATAAAGATTCAAGCCGTAGGGTATGTTAGGGTTCATGTTTTGCTCATTTAATGCCACCCGGGAGTGAGCGACTGGTCTCCTGGTTTTAACTCTCAGGACTGAATAGCCTAGTCCTCCTAAGTGGGATTTTAAACAGTTAGGGAGGGGGCGGCCGAGGATGAGATGGAGGGATGGAATGGAGAAGTATATGAGGGAGGGGGGTGTGAGCTGGGAGCAGGGCAGTGAAATGGCGGGGGACAGGGCGACATGGAGGCTATTTGTTTGTTGCCACACCTTAAGGGATTGAAGCGTCTGGCAATAGATAGACAGATAGACAGTTATTATAGACAGTTGGTTAGGCATATAAACACACAGCCAGACACCTACCTTCTCATCCATTATATATGTGGTACGAACAAGGCCTCTCTTGATCTGCTGGTAGATAACGTAGTGAATGGTGTCGAGGTAGCCGTGTGTGCCCCTGTCAACCTGCGACAGGAGGAAGGCCTGAGGGTCGTCAGGGTTGATGGGGTCCAGGTACACCCGACGCCCCAGGGTAAGGTACACAGGGTTGGTTGATTGCAGGAGGGCTTGGGGCACGAACCATTCAACGTCCAATATGCCGGGGCTGGAAGAAAACAAAGGAGGAGGAGGAGGGGAGGAGGAAGAGGAAGAGGAAGAGGAGGAGGAGAAGGAGGAGGAGAAGAAACAAAGATTAATGCGTTCTGACTGTCGAGTATTGTTGCGGACATAAATAGTGATCCACCACATTATGTTAACGAAACACTAAGCATTGGTTTTTGAAATCCTCTGATGTCATCTTTGAGTCTAGCAAATTTTTTAGAATATATTATAATAGATTTCTAATTCGACTAAATATTTTTGATGGTTCAGGCACAGAGGAGGGAAAAAATTCGACGACACTTCTCTGACGGGTGTGATATGAAGCAAATAATAGATGAGTATAAGAAGGAAGGATACTCTGTCGTCCGAAGAGAAATGAGCATTATAGAAGGCAGGACTAATTGCTGGCAGGTGACTGACGGCAAACACACATCCTAAGCCTCTTGGAGAACTAAAAGAGGTAGTTTGATTCTTTTAAGGCTTGATGAACGAATCCTCTTTAGTCTACCATGAAAGAGCAGAAAGGAGAAGGTTTAGATTATGATGTTACACTTTCTCGAAACTTTGAAACTTCGGCGTCCAGCACAACCATAATCTAGGCAAAGTTTGTATTGGGAATAAGGAATAATATACCACTAATTTTGTCCAGAAAATCGTTTTAATTGATCTATCATTCTCAATTTTGCAAGCAGTTACTTGAGGCCAAGACGATTCACAGGGTCTGCGTGATATCAGACCAAAGAGAGAAAGAGTGGTTAAATTTATCAATAGTCAGAACACAGGAGTTATTAAAGAAATAATTCGTTGGATGTTAGTCATCCCTTCCATGAATTCACGTTAAATAAAATGTTTGTAAGCCTTTGATGGTGGGTGATGACGACACAAGAAAAACGGTAACATGAATTTTCTTAAACCCACACATTATCCCAGATTCAACCAATTATTCCACCGTGTGTATAAGGTGCTAGTAGAAAGGCACAGTGAACAGAGACATAAGATTTTACCAAAGGAGTAAACTGATTCAAATAAATCTTGATAACAAGTAAATTCACAGTGATAATGCAACACACACACTATAGCTGAGTCTACTATTTGCTCCAAAGTCTGAATGCTAGTAGGATAGTAATAGTAGCTGTAACCCAAGGCTCTTCTGCCATGTGAACCCAGTGGACGTCAGACTAAGATGCACTTCTGCAGTTCACCATCCTCCTTTTGGAGAAGAGGAAAGTACCTGAGGTAAGTTTGTATAACCAGACAGTGGAGCCATATGGCTATATCGGTGCCGCCACGTGAAGGCGTACCTCTCTAGCACAAATCAAAAGAGACATAATGAAGATGAAAATAAAGATTCAATCCTCAGTTTATGTCTGAGTGAGCCAATTCCTCCAGCGTCTGTATGCAGCGCTGACTTAAAGTACATTGATAAGACATGATAACAATTAAACTGATAAAACAATAAATGCTACTCTTACATGATATCAGATTCAGCCAGTTCCTGCAGCGTCTGTATACGGTGTGGGTAGACGGACACGGTAAGCACTGACACAAGGTTGCTCATGTAGGCCGCTGCTAAGATGTCCACAGCCACCCACCAGAAAATCAGCCACACACGCGCCCACGAAAACACCCGCACCCTACTGTCATTCATGGCCTGGCCCAGCAGACCCGACACAACCTGGGAATGTATATGGGAATTATTAAACTACAAATCTAAAGTAGGGAATTGAAAAAATTTAGTCCGGGAATATTGAGGGGACTTTACAGCTTGGGAACTTTGACAGGACTTTACACTGTGAGATTTGTAACCTTCCTGATACTCAAAGCCTAACCCAGCACCCTGGATACCATCTCTACCACAATGATTGAGACAAAATCCATTAGCCCTTGCACTTCAAGAGGTCTCCCTTAAGTTGAATAGATATGTTTACATGGCATCATTTTGAAATGGTTAATGGAAATTGTTGCTAAAATACCAAATACGCAGGCTCACAGAGATTGGAGGACCTGCATATAATAGTTTAATAACCGTAGTTTGATAATTCCAAGCAAAATTGCCCCAGCACTTTGGCAGTGTTCTGCAGTTCATTAGTCCCACAAAGCCAGACACTTGGCATTTCCTTTGGCTTCGTTGTCTGTTCAGATCTGTCAAAGGGTAGTAGCAGAAGACAGTGCTCCTTACCACTGCTTGTGTACCATATGGGTGTATTTTACCCAGAGTTGCATAATATGTCATGACAAATATGTTAGGCAGCTTATATTATCTAAACTCACTGCAGAAAAATCGTGGAAAGGAAATTCTTGCGATAGACTGATGGAATTTCCTAATTAGAATTATATGAAAAAAGAAATGCCATTATCCTTTAAATGAATTATATAGTAACTTCCCCCTGTGGCGGGGGGGACACAACCTGGCCGCATTATGGGGTGGTACTACTACTCTGCGGCCAGGTTGTGTTAGGAAGAATACTGCCACCGTATTCCCTGCGTGTCGTAAAAGGCGACTAAAAGGGGCGGGGTGAGGGGACTAGGGACCCCCTCCTCTGTTTTTTAGTTCCTAAAAAGAGACAGGACAGAGAAAGGGATGGGGGATGGAGTTATCCCCGTACCCTGAAGATTGGGTCTATGAATGTGCGTGGATGTAGTACGATTGAGGCTAAAAGGGAGGAGATTGGGAGAATGTTTGTGAGAAGAAGGTTGGATGTGTTAGCTTTGAGTGAAACGAAGATGAAAGGGAAGGGGGAATCTATGTTTGGAAGTGTGAATTGAAGATTGTCAGGTGTTGATAGAGGAAGGGCAAGAGAAGGTGTGGCCTTGTTAGTGAGTCCGGAAGTACAGCAGTGTGTGACTGAATGGAAGGAGGTGTCATCGAGACTGATGTGGGTGAAAGCGAAATTTGAACGTGAGTTGTGGGTGTTTGTGAGTGCATATGGGCCTGGTAGTGAAATGGATGAACAAGAGAGGAATGATGTTGATGAGTGTCTGCAGAGTTTTGGAGCGAATGTGAATGTGGTAATGATGGGACATCTGAATGCTAGAGTGGGAAATGTAGCAGTTGAAGGCGTAGTTGGTATGCATGGTGTGCCTGGAAGAAATGAAAATGGGGAACGAATGATAGCGATGTGTGTTGAGCGAGAGATGGTAATTGGGAATACGCTGTTTGAGAAGAAAGATATTTATAAGTATACATGGGTGAGACAGGAGGGTGGAAGGGTTGTTGATAGAGCTTTGATGGACTATGTGGTTGTGTCTAGGAATGTAATAGGAAGATTGTTGGATGTGAGAGTTCTAAGAGGGGAGGGTGGAGGTATGTCTGACCGCTACCTGGTGGAGGGAAAGTTAAGAGTAGGTAAGAGATGGGTGAGAGCTAGGAGGGTTAGGTGTGGCAGGGAGGTTTTGAAAGTGAGTGAGTTGGATAAAAGAGAGAAAAAGATAGAGTATCAGGAGAAATTGAAAGATGAGTGGAACGCAGTGAAAGATCGGGAAAATGGCAGCGTGGAGGAGGAATGGCAGTTGTTTAAGAGTGCTGTGGTGGGGCATGCAGAAGAGGTGTGTGGTGTGAGACGTGTGGGTGGTGGTGTAAGAAAAGGAAGTGAATGGTGGTGCGAGGAAGTAAGTATGGCTGTGGCCGAGAAGAGACGTGCATATGAAGTGTGGCTGCAGAGGAAGGATGAGATGTCATATGAAAGGTATAAGGAAAAGAGGAATAGAGCGAGAAGGGCTGGGCGTGATGCTAAAGTGGCAGCAGATGAGAGGTGGGGTAGGCGGCTGACAGAGAATTTTCAACAGAATAAGAAAATGTTTTGGAAGGAGGTGAAAAGGGTGCGAAAGGGAGAGTCTGGGAAGGAAGAACGAGTTAAAGCCGAGGATGGAAGGATGTTAATTGAGATGGATCCAGTAAGGAAGAGATGGGCAGAATATTTTGAAAGATTATTAAATGTAGAGGAGGAAAGGGTGGCTGAGATTGTGGCGGATGGAAGGGTGCAAGGAATAAATGTGTTGGGAGAGTTGAATGATTCTTTGATCACGAAGGAGGAAGTGGAGAAGGCAGTAAAGGAGATGAAAACAGGGAAAGCTGCAGGTATGGATGGGTGTGCTGTGGAATGCCTGATGGGTGGTGGAGTGACTATTGTTGACTGGCTAGTAAGATTGTTGAATGTGTGCTTTGAGAAAGGTATGGTGCCAATTGACTGGGCAAGTGCTTGTGTGGTCCCGTTGTATAAAGGCAAGGGTGATAAGTATGAATGTACTAGCTTTAGGGGTATAAGTCTGTTGAGTGTTGTAGGTAAGGTGTATGGTAGAGTGTTAATTATGAGAGATAGAGAGGGTACAGAGGGAGTGATTGGTGATGAGCAGTGTGGCTTTAGGAGAGGGAGGGGATGCGTTGATCAGGTGTTTGCTGCGAGACAAGTGTGTGAAAAGTATTTAGCGAAAGGCAAGGATGTGTTTTGGGCATTTATGGATTTAGAGAAAGCGTATGATAGAATTGATAGGGAGGCTTTGTGGACTGTTTTAAGATTGTATGGACTTGATGGTAGGTTACTAAAAGGGGTGAAAAGTTTTTATGTAAATAGTAGAGCATGTGTAAGAGTGGGAAATGCTGTGAGTGATTGGTTTCCCGTGAGAGTGGGGATGCGACAGGGATGTGTGATGTCACCTTGGTTGTTTAATATTTACATGGATGGTGTTGTAAGGGAGGTGAATGCAAGAGTTTTAGGTGGTCTGAGTCTGGTAAATGTTGATGGTGGAGATTGGAATCTGAAGCAGCTGCTGTTTGCAGATGATACTGCACTGGTGACTGATTCAGAGGAGAGATTGAGACAGTTGGTAGAGGAGTTTGGAAGGGTGTGTGAAAGGAGGAATTTGAAAGTAAATGAGAATAAGAGTAAAGTGATGAAGTGTACGAGGTTGATAGATGGCAGGGGGATGAATATAGTTTTGAATGGTGAGTTGCTTGAGGAGGTAGATTGTTTTAAATATCTAGGGTCACATGTTGCTGTGGATGGAAGAATAGATGCAGAAGTGAAGTTTAGAATAAATGAAGTAGGAAAGGTGCTGGGAGGAATGAAAAAAGTGTTTAAATGTCGTTCGTTTAGAATGAATGTAAAGAGAAGGCTGTATGAGGGTGTTGTGGTACCGACTGCATTATATGGGGCTGAAACATGGAATATGGGTGTAGCAGAGAGGAAAAGTTTGAATGTAATGGAGATGTGGTGTCTGAGGAGTATGTGTGGAGTGACGCGTATGGATCGGGTGCGAAATGATGAAGTGCGAAGGAGAACTGGAGTTGTTCAGGAGATGGCTGGTAGAGTTGAGCAGAGGGTGTTGCGATGGTTTGGGCATATGGAGAGAATGGATAATGAGCGATTGGTGAAAAAGATAACTAGATCTGATGTGAGAGGTGTAAGGCTGAGAGGAAGACCACGAATAGGATGGATGGACAGTGTGAAGAGAGCGCTGGATGCGAGAGGAATGTCTGTTGAGCAAGGAAGAGTGGCTGTGCGTGACAGAAATAAATGGAGAGAAATTGTGAATAAATAAGTGATGACGCAGCCCTGAGGGGATATTCTCCCGCATTTGGTCTGATCAGCTAGTCAGGTCAGGTGCGGGTAAGGGGATGGGTATGTTATGATGTGGCAGGGGTAAACCAGTTCTGCTGTCGGGCCCTGCTGCGGATGTCACTGATTGCATTGCGCAGTTGACCCTTGTGCGGTGTGGTGCGGGGAGGATCTGTCCGTTCTCCCCTTTGGGGCTAAGATGTGAATGAATGTGTTTAAATGGATGAGTAAATGGAGAGTGTGTCGTCCTGTCTCGGCTACCTCCCTTTCCTTGGGGGAAGCAGCCTAGGTATATAGATAGATAGATAGATATAGTAACTGTGTCCTTCCTATTCTGAAATAACTAATAGTTCTGAAAGGAGGAGTTTTGCAAAATTCTAGATTACCATGCGGTACCTAATCCTGACACAGTTCTAGAAAGCAAAATAAGAAATACTAAAATGGTAATATTAGTTAGATGACTTAGAATTATGCCTCTCAAATGCAAAAAGGTCATCATGGCTTGCAGTTTTTCCCTCACATAAGAGTGTCTGGTATCACGTTGAAGAACTGATATAATGAAGTTCTTTACTAAACGCACAGAAGAACGATGATGATATAGTCACTTACTGTAAAATAGATAGTTGGTATATTTCTAATTACAGATAACAGATACATTGCAGATGCGTCAGAGTGGCAGCCCAAATGATGTGAGATTAATGTACAGTAAAACATTCATAAAATTGTTTGCCTGAGTCCAGATTTACTAATAAGTTTACAATTAATTTTCTGTCGTAACAAGGATTCGTTCATGCGGGAAATACAAGGAAACGAGAGTTCAAAATCTTCCCATCTCCTTTGATCTTCCTGCATAGCCAAATAACTTCACCGATCAAAACTTTGTAAATAGGATTGGTTTATACAGGAAGGACAAGGGAAAGGAAAGTGCAGAATCTATTTATGTTTCAAATTCTTCCTACAAAAACAAACTTTAGTTACGAGAGACAGTTGACCACATTTGTGTTAATCCAGACGGTTGTGATGGAATGGATTTAATATCACTAGGCTGGAGTGGTAGAATTTAGGCCTCTTCTTTGTCCTACACTTGACCGGTACAGAGTGATGAACATAAGTGCTCAATCACTTGGTTGTTTTGAGACTACTGAGTGGGAACAGCAACCGGTACGTGACTATATCTATAACTGTGGCAGAATTCACGCCTTAGTCCAGAGAACATTTCCTTCGGGTCTCCTGTGTATAATTAGATGAGTTTCCTAATTTGCGGAGAGATCCCTTGGGCTGGTGTTCATTCAGTCCGGTAAGCGGGACCAGAGATGGAGCAATTATTCAGGTAATATAATTGATACAATAACTTGGTTGATTCTTCATTATAACTGTATGAATTGATAGCTACAATTATACTGATAAAGATATATTTTAGTGATGCAGTAGGTTTTTCATTTGCGTACGTTGTACCCTTACGGTCTTCTAAGTTAAAACTAAATCATTCTATTGCGCTTTTATGTTTGTCTTGTTAACCGTTGAGCTGAGCTTGAAAATATTCAGAAACTGGTTTAATATAATTATATTAATGCACCCGGGTCTTCAGTTATAATTACTTACAATACAAATACATTTTAAAATTCCAGTTACTTTTATATGCAAATTGTATTAATTTACTGTGTTTATTAAAGTCTATTATAATATGCGTCCTGATTACGACCGCCTTACTGGGGCAAACTTATATAAATGTATTAAACTCTAACAAATATCTTGAAGGCCATTCTTAACATCATATATAAATTCATGAGCAGGAATGACAAAATAATTTCATAGAGGATATGCTCAGTCATTACAAAATAATGTAAAAGCTTTCATTATGCTTAAGAAATATGAAATTAATTACGTAGAGATGACATCATGCTCAGTAACCTGGTGTTTCAAACTATCAGTAATATCAGTTACCACGTAGTCACATTCTTAATGTAAGTGTCCTTTCCAGTATGGTGGCACCTTTACTACAGTCAAGGCAAAACTTGCAGCAGTACGCCTAAGGTAAGGTGAAAATAACATGTTGATGTTACCAGCTACATCAAGTGTCGTAGCAGATCTAAGAGGTTAATCACCTTGATAACGATGTCGATGGGGTCACTGAGATGGTGGATGTAGTGGAGTAAGCAGGAGAGCAGAGAGGCAGCAGCGATGGTGGAAGTCAGGGTTAAGCCCCATAGCAGAGGGGAAAAGGGGTACAAGATACTCCTCCAGCGGGGTATGGGCGGTGGTATACGAAGGAGAACCGCAACGCTGTATCGCCAGTAAGGGTAAACGAAGTCGAAGTCACTAAAACTGTCTGTGCTAAGCCTGAATTAACTGATCGCTATGTCCTTATTATTATACATCATATCACCCAACATCCCATTCCAGGTTCCATTCTCCTTGACTCCCCAGGAAATTGTGTCAGTGAGGGTGATTTTATGCGTGAAGTTGTATTTATCGCCAATGACCTGAAGCGTGTCAGAGTTTGTACCATCGCATTTACCGTCCTTTCCAAAGTACAAGAAGGGTTCATCGTAGCAGGAGACTGGTACCTTTAAAACCCGCCCACCAAAGTCCCTGAAGCGATAAGGAAAGAGTGCACGTCTGGTGTGGAATTTCTCGGTGCTCCAGACTCCCATTGGCGCCCTGGTGCTTGTAGGTAAACTGGTGTAGGCAATTAAGTTTTGACGTCCCGCTCGTGGCTGCAGCAACAAGATGAACTCTGAGCGCTGCACAACAGGCTGAACAATTACTGATGTGGTGTTGAGGTGAGGGTTGAGGCAAAAGAGGACGAGGTAACTGGGGTTCCAGTCTTTGTTACCTGCCAAGAGAAGGAGGAAGGCGGTGGGGTCACGGTGGAAGATGATTATGGCGGTGAGATGGGATCCTTTGGTGTGGTGTGAGGGATGGGCGGTGTGGAGGAGTGAGTGTTGGGTGATGAAGAAGACAGGCGTGAAGGAGGCTCCAGCCGCCGCCACCACCTGACTCATGTCAGGGATAAGCTGGCTGTGGATGTCGCTCACCATCAGGAGGTCATGTCCGCGCAGTGGACCACTAACCAGCGATGACAGAGTCTGGGCAATCATAGTGTGACCATCTGTGTGGGAAAAGAGGCATGATATCAGGACAAGGCCGGTGTTACTACTTTTGTCAAGTACTCGTTATTCAGAATAAACTAATCACCCAAGTCAAGATTAGCGTATAGGTGAAGACGAAATACAATCGTTATTAAGACCTGGCATCGCCTCATACTTATTTTACGGAGCTGACACACACACTGACTGGAATCTGCAGAATCACTTGAAACTGTGGGATGCTACTTAACACACTACACCTTGAGTCAGAGGTCACAGGTCACAGCCTGACCGCTCTCCCGCTCATGCCACCATGGCGACCCAGGACGGAAATCGGCCTCGGTCCCCAACAACTCTTACTCAGCAGAGTGAAAATATCAGTGACTGTAACACCAACAGTGAAACTAACAGCGATGTATGTATGCAGGAGGAAAATCGGCAACGGTTCCCAACAACTCAACTCCAGCAGATTGAAAGTACCAGTGACTGTTACAGCAACATTGGAGCTAGCAACGATATACCTGAGAATGGATCTGACGCTGAAGGTGACAACTTCACTTTAGTACAGTCAAGACACAAGAGGAGACGGGAAAAACAGCAGCAACTCTCACAACTTCAGCAAGTGGCCAGGCAATACTCCACAGAAAAAGGTACAGTACTATACTTTCCAAGGGATTGCAACCTCAGTAAGGGAGAGAAAATAGAATGGATATCAAAGGCTTATCATTCAGGACTTAAAGTTAAAGCTCTTTTTGGCAAAACTAGCCCAATGAAAGTTGGCAAAGATGCAAGCACGACTCAAAAACTTACAACGGAAGGCTTTAATGGCGTAACTCTATATAAGCCTGCACCAAGAGTGAAGACAACAAAAATAATCATAAAGGGACTGCATACTGATATGCCACTAGACTATATTAACCAAGAACACCCATACATTAAAGGAGCGTCTTGGAACAAATGGAGTAAATACCATAAAGAGGTCATAGCCTGGTGCACAGGAAATATACCGTCATCAATTTCACTGTCAATAATAGATCACGACCTGACTGTAGAGGAATATATCCCTAGGCCTTCCCCCTGTGGAGTATGCTGCAGCTGGAATCACAAAACTAGCGAGTGCAAGGGTACACCTAAATGTAGATACTGTGCAGAGAACCACTTATCGTCAGTGTGTCTTGAGGAAATAAAGAAAGGTATAAAAATCAACCGTAAGTGTGCAAATTGTGCAGATCATAATGCAAATTCTACCAATTGCATGTACGTACCTAAGGGTGATGAGCCTGCACAAGCCTCTGCTGCAGCTCAAAATCCTGACAAAGGACTCTCCCAACCCTCATATGAGTTCACTCTGCAAACATCAGCAACATCCCCGTCAACCACAACTCCCCATCATGTCCCTCCTCCCACCACAACACCCCACCCTGCTGCCCACCGCACCACAGCTCCCCAAACTGCCTCCTCTCCCACGTCTGCCCAACCCCCACGCCATAACCAGAACCACTTCCCGGCACCACCATGGGCAATGCAACCTGATGCAACATACTCCAGTATGAACAGCAAAATAGAAAGTATGTGTGACGCAATTAAGCGAATTGAGGAGAACTTCACAGAGATGAATAACCTGAGGAAGAAAGTTGCTGACATGGAGATCACCATCGCCAACCTACAGAAAGGACAACACTCACGACGAAATGACAAGAATGAAAATGAAGAGGGCCCTACGGAGACGAACGATTTGAGGAAGAAAGTTGCCGACCTGGAAAGGACTATCGCAGACCTACGGAAGGAACGACACTCACAAACCAAGGACGAAAATACAAAAGAAGATGACACATCCCCAAATGAAGAACATTGCTCACGACACAGTGATAATGAGGATAAGCAAGACAGCGCATCAGTATCCATCGCCTCTCTAGAATACACACCAGAGCAATGCCAGAAAGCCATTAACACTATAAACAGGAGGCTTCCCTGGCCAAAAGACTTATCAATGAAGGTTGTGAGAAGTACTCTAAAGCAAACATCGCTGCAACCAGACTCAGAATATGTCATAGCCATCACCAGAGTAGTAGAAGCAATTGACAAGCTCAAAGACCTCACTCATGCGGCACTCAGCACTGACCAGACACAGGATGACAGTGACCAATAACTCCCCACTCAAGATACTGACGTGGAATATCAACGGACTGAAACATAGGTACATTGAACTACAACAGTTTGTGCTAGAAAACAGCATCGATAGCATCTGCCTCCAGGAAACTAAACATGATAATAATGACAAGCTGGACCTATCTGGATACCATCATTTCACTGTTGACAGCTTTGAGAGGCGATGCAGTGGCAATGCCTACACCAGACATCGGGGCCTAATTACCTACATCAAGAATACCATGCCAACACGGCTTAACCCCATATTCTTTCTCGGTGATGACAGTCAGACACTCACAGTAGGCATCACAGATGAGAGAGGGAGAGAGCTCTTTCAGGCTGTCAATGCATATATTGGACAGGGTAAGCTCGACTTAGATCAGGCTTACCTTCAAACAAGCGATGTACTTATGATAATTGCTGGAGATCTAAATGCAGTACATCCAAGGTTAGGCAGTAATGCTACTAGGCAAGCCAACCCAAATGGTGTCACCCTATATTCACACCTCACGAGCACACATACCGTAATCAAGTTACTCAGCCAACCAGAACCGACACACATGCAGGGAAACAGGCTTGATTATATATGCACAATTAATGACCCAGGACTGAATTACATCAGTGAAGTTGTGGATACCCTTACATCCGACCACTTTGGTTTGTATGCCGAAATAGAAATCACTACAGCCTTTAGGAGAATAATCAGACCTAAGAAATACATCACAATCCCCACCAAGCAGAAGGACATGATAAAGAGTAAGCTGGAACTCTGGTATGAGAACTACACACCTCTATCAACAGACCAGTTCAATGAAGACCTTATAAGCAACCTAGAGTCAGCAATTACCACCAGTAAAAAAGGAGGGCCTAGAAGTCAGCCAAATGCGATCAAGAGATGGTACAACTGTGATGAGGCAGTTAAAAGAATAAACAGGCAATATAAGAAAATAAAGAAAAAATGGGAAAATAATCCGAGCCCTGAAAACCTGACGATCTTTAAAAGAATGGAGAAACAGGTTCAACAGGTCAAGCTCAAGGCAAGAGACAAATACTGGGCCAACTTCCTTCAAACCGTCAATCATCAAACCCCACAACAAGAAATAGCGAGGAAGATCGATTTCATCCAAGGAAAGAAAAAAAGCAAACCATTACACAGTAACCCGACGGCAAAAGCAGAGGAACTCATAAAACATTGGTCGTCTGTATCCTGCAAAGACAACCTACCACTTAAAGTAAGACACTCATGTAGAAAAAGAGTCAAAAGAAAGATAAACAAGCTACGTGATGCAGTAGGTAGGGCACATGAGATGGATGACAAACCTATCACTGAAGAGGAATTTAGGAAGTGTCTCAAAACAAAAGGATCAACAGCACCTGGGATGGACAGAATCACCTATGCAGTTATCAAGTTTTTAACTACCATCAAGGGCAATCCTGTACTTCGTCTGTACAACATGATCTGGATGGGTGGACCCATCCCCAAAGCATGGAAGAAAGCCATAATCGTTCCTATACCGAAACCAGGAAAGCCAGGCGAATATAGACCAATATCTTTAACATCGTGTCTCTGCAAATTCTTTGAGAGGATTGTGCTCAACAGGCTTCTGCACGTCGTGAAACCCAAACTAGCCAAGTGTCTCTACGGTTTCTTGCCTGGGAGGGGAACACATCAATGCATACACAGGGTTAAGGCAGGCATCACACAAAGATACACAGTTTTTGTAGACCTTAAAGGGGCCTTTGATAGAGCTAACCCAGATATATTACTCACCGAATTAGCATCAATGACACATGGGACACTTTTACGAATAGTACAGGAGTATTTAACTGACAGATACAGCTGTGTGTACTTTGAAGGGGTGTACTCAAGATGGGAAGAAATCCAGTTAGGTACACCACAAGGAGGAGTCCTGTCACCTACTCTTTTTAACATCATGAATACAATCGGAAAAATCAACATCAAGGGAGTCACATTCACTATATATGCAGATGACATAGTAATACAGGCCAACACACGTAATCTAATGACAAGAGCTCTTAAGGAGTTCTCTAAAACATGCAATAGCATAGGACTGATAATAGCACCAGAGAAGACCAAAGTACTACACAGGAAGGGAAAGAACAGGGGAAACCTTAGAATACAGGGAAAAGTCCTTGAGGAAGTTAGAACCTATCGATACATAGGTATTCTCCTAGGTAAAACCAACCAACACAGTGACGAAATAAGTAAGATTACACAAAAGATAAAGCCAAGACTAGCACTGCTCAAAAGGGTTGCAAGAGGCAATGTTGGGTCCACAGTACCACTCGTAAGACAGCTGTACATTACTATGGTAAGATCAGTCATAGACTATAGTGCCAGTTCTCTCCTCCCGTTGACTAAGACCAGCATCAAACGACTCGAAGTCATCCAGAACAAGGCTATAAGAGCCATATTATAGTCTCACCAATCTAAAACCAAGGTTTGGGTGGAGTCCAGCCGGGGCTTTCCCGGCGTACAGTGTTGCCTTGTTTCCTATACTCTGATTGGCTAGTGGCTGACCTGAGAGCTCGCCGCTCACATCTCGCCACCTGGCCTGACATGACTTCACCCACTTCTGTGTGTGTGTGTGTGTGTGTGTGTGTGTGTGTGTGTGTGTAAAGACAAACAAATTTAAGTTATAAATATAACCAAAATAATGAATTTAAAAATCGCATTCTCTCTCTCTTATATAATTTATGATTCCTAGTATGGGCCTGGATGTTGCCGCTCGTGAGTGTTTTAACTTATTTATTTCTATTAAGAAAATATCGTATGTTCTACTGATTCCTTCAAATTTTATTATAAACGTAATTGTTACATTACTTACCCAACTTAGAACTACCGTGAAAGTCGGTAAAAGTAACTACATTTTTTTTCAGCATCACTGTAAAATATGTATGCCACGTTTCTTTATGGATGTACAAGAGCCATATGCATTACACGTTTACCTTCCTTTTATATGCTAGAATACTTACGTTTATATTGTATTAGTATGTGTGTACTTATCTGTGATGCCTATTACATATATAACAGAATCTACTCATCGCTCGTTTAGGAAGTATGGCATGGCTGCACCCAGCGCCAGACCCCACCCAAACCTTGGTTTTAGATTGGTGAGACTATAGGCTCCCCCATGTCAGCTAGACGAGAATCAATCAGGTTAGAGGCAGGATTTACAACGATTGAACATAGATTAGTCAGTATAGCCACCAAACAAGTCATCAACTCATTGAACACAAGGGATGATGGTGCATTCTATAATGCAGTATTTCACTCAAGCCGAGTGCATTCAATTAATAAGTGGATTAGGGCAATTAAGACATTGTTTTGAGAAACTAATGTACATGGCTATATTGATAACAATCGGCACACTGTAACACCCCTCCCACCATGGCAAGCTCCGAAGATAAATCTCTCTCTAACGTATCTCTCCCACAAGAAAGCAGATACGCCTGCCCCTTTCCTCAGACAGGACTTCCTGCACAGGCTCAGTGGTCTCCCAGGGGATTCCACGATCTACTACACCGACGGGTCCCTCTTGGAAGATGGACGAGCGGGCTCCGGGGATTCGTGGTATGGAGAGCAGAAGGAAGAGGGTGGTGCAATATCGATGCGTCTCAGTGACGGGAGCTCAGTCACCCAATGTGAGATGCTCGCAATAACCTGTACCTTAGCAACGGCAAAAAGAAAAGCTGAAGATGCTATTATAGTGTCTGACAGCCTCGGCGCTTTACAGGCTCTGCAGTCAAGATCACCTGAGTACCAACTTCTGGCTGACAGAATACGTACACTGGTATATAAGATACAGAGAAATGGTAAATCAGTGGACTTCATATGGGCACCTTCTCATTGTGGTATCATAGGAAATGAACGCGCAGACGCTCTAGCGAGAGAAGGGGCATTGAAAGATAGTGTGGACTATAAATTCGCCCTACCTGTGAGTGGAATCCAAGCTAAAATAGGTTCTAGAGTTATACAACAGTACAGCCAACAGCTAGAAAAGATAAAAAACACACACGTAACATTCAGAAATTATGTATCAGTTTCAAAGTACAAGGCACCTGACTATGTCAGTGTAAAACTTACTACCAGAAGGCAGTGTAAAACTTACTACCAGAAGGCAGAAAACAACCTACAGTAGAATTAGACTACAATATAGATATCTCTGGGAAATAATACAGTCAGGTAGCAATGTGATTAGAAACTGCAGAGTATGTGGAGAGACCGCAAAGCACAACTTAGAGCACTACATTGCTGAGTGTCCATATGTTAAACCATACAGAGAATTATGTTCCTCAAATAGTAGAGATGATCTATTGGTACACTTCTTACAGCCCTCTATCCTTAAAAAGGTGATCAATGAATTCCCAGGTTTCGCTTGTGCAGTGTAACACAATTCATATATTTTAATCCCACATCACCTCTATACGTCCTTGTATATAGGTATGTCTGTATATGTATGTGCATATATGTATATATGTATGTGTGTGTATATGGGTGGATGTAGTATGGGTATGTGTATGTATGAGTATATGTGTATATATATGTGTGTATGTGTATATGTATGTATATGTGTATATATATGCATGTGTGCGTATATGTGCATATATGTATGTGTGTATGTGCGTATATGTATGTATATGTATATGTGTGTGTATATGTATGTTGTTACGGAACAGAGAAAGATAATGTACACTTTAAGTGAGAATACTAAAAAAATCACTACTGTCCCGTAAAGTTCCAGGTTCAAAACAAAAGAGTTAGGTAAAATTACAAGTTAAAGTTTAATGCTCAAACTAACAACAAAACATTCAGAACTCATAAGGATAATGTAATGGCAAAAACAGGTTAAATATATGGTTAACTGCAATAGCCTCTATTAACACGAAATTAGCATGAGTAAATTTATCTAAGTCAGCCCTGATGAAATGAAAAACACTGGGTAATGCTCAGTTAATGCAAGATAAATAATTACAGATACAAACTATTATTACCACTGGCTGACAAAATGAATTCTACACAATTTACAAAAACTTTCCAGGCCTAAGAATTAACCTTATGCTATACAGTACAAGAACAAAATGCAATAACACTTATACTCAAATCACACAGCTGCTAGGTGGTTGGAGACTTCCTGAGAAATTCACAATAATAATAACTGTACAGGGGAGGACAGAGATGTAAACAAAATGAGGAGCAGATCTAAGTGGCAATGATGCAGAGACTGAGCTCATTATACAGGGGCCAGCAGAGCTTGATACAACTTGTAAGAAGGACGCGCAAATGAAGCCATGGGGACAAAGAGCTGAAAATCCCGCACTGAACAACAAAAAGGACGACTTACTCTACTATAACGGTAGAAGGTGGGAACTGAGGCAGAACACGCTCGTGATCAAACATGCAGCATACTGTGCATTAAAATTACACAAAGGATGATGAAATCATAGGCTATGTAACACCTCCCCACAAAGAAAAAGAAATTTACAAAGGAAATTTCTTGTTACTCTAAAACAATCTGTCTAAAGTCTAGATAAACAATCTGCAATAACATTTTCTTTCCCCTTGACATGTTGTATGTCTAATGAATACTCTTGAAGAAGTAGACTCCATCTTGTCAATCTCTGATTTTTATCTTAAAACTTACTAAGGAATTTCAGTGGGTTATGATCGGTATAAATGACTATGGGGTCAAAACCAGAACACAAATAAAATGAAAAATGCTGTAAACCCAAATTCAAGGCCAAAAGCTCTTTCTCAATAGTTGAGTAGTTCTTTTGAGGTGGAGTGAACTTCTTACTGTAATAAGATACAGGATGTTCAATACCCTGATCATCCTCTTGCAGCAAAACAGCCCCAGCTCCTGTATCACTTGCATCAACAGCCATCTTAAAAGGCTTAGCAAAATTTGGAGTAGCGAGCACTGGCTGACTTAATAGAATAGCTTTAAGTTTGTTGAAAGAGGATTCACAGTTATCGGTCCAGACAAATTTAACTCCCTTTTTCAGTAGGTCTGTAAGTGGTGATACAAGAATAGAAAAGTTAAGAACAAATCTCCTGTAATAACCTACCATTCCCAAAAATCTTTGTAGCTCTTTCCTACTTTTAGGTCTGGGAAGATCACTTATAACCTGAACCTTAGCTCCTGGTGGTGCAACATGTCCATCACCAATTACGTACCCAAGGTACTGAACTTTAGCTTGACCAAACTCACACTTTGATAAATTAGCTACAAGATTAGCATGAACCAAACGCTCAAGAAATTTACTTAGATTTTCCAGCTTCTCAGCCTGTGGCAAAGGTAAACTTATAAGAAAAAGGCACAACACAGTAGCTCCTGTAAGCTGACAAGAATACCACCCTTAGATTAGAGTTCTTTGGTCATATACTCGTCTGCTTAGATTTTTTTTGTTTTCGTTAATGCACGGAAGAAGGAACCGAAGGCTAGAAGCCTGCAAAATTGTTCCCTTCCTACAGGAACGGATAAAATCCCTGTATAAACTCAACAGCTGTACTGGGGTTAAGAAAGCACGAAGTCTGTTTAGCACACAAAATCTCTTGTAAGCAGATTCTGCAGGAGAGGTAACATGAACCCTATTATTGTCTTGTATGTTATCATGTTTTTTTTTTTTTAAATTACCGCCATTAACTGCATAAAACGCCATATAACAGTGGTTTCCAAACTCTCACCCATTGCACCCCCCTAACTACCGAATAATCTGATACACCACCCCCCTCCACTACGCTTTGCGAGATCGAGATAAGTAACGAGGAATAAAGGCATTTTATAGCCTTCAATTTAGACGATTTTATCACGTGTGCAATAATAATAAAAG
Source organism: Coenobita brevimanus (assembly GCF_032717465.1). Taxonomy (NCBI): domain Eukaryota; kingdom Metazoa; phylum Arthropoda; class Malacostraca; order Decapoda; family Coenobitidae; genus Coenobita; species Coenobita brevimanus. The sequence goes on from NC_136997.1 coordinate 10,660,209, forward strand.
CATTGATTACATATACCCTTTTCTCTCTCAAGTGGGGTTTTCCATTTCAAGTATTTTTCCGTTTCCATTTCTTCCGTTTAACTTCAGAAAATTATACGTCTGTAAATAATAATGTGAAAACATTTAAATATTCTTGTATCAAAGACCTGAAAAAGAATAAACCACAGAAAACCATGAGGATAAATAAGATATATACCTTGCAATATGCCGATCGTGACTCCAGTACGTAAATAATCTAAAAAAAAAAAAAATGTTTTTGTAATGACGACCACACAAGTACGAATGTTGTGCAAAACCCTGAAGTTTCGTGTATTCATGCCGTCTTCGTCAAACAACTAGCAGACATTATGAAACATTTTCTAAAGAGGGTTAAGTTCACTAAATATATATAACAAGAGATATGTGCAAATACTACTGTAAAATCGTTCTCAGCAAAGTTTTTTTAATGCAACTTCTTAAATAGTACACTCCCCCACTGATTGGAAGACATTGTCATACGAGATAATGTTAACGTGCTGTATACAGAAATAAACTGGCAAGGAAAATTTGCTGGAAGTCCTCCTAAGCTGATGAGAATACAGACAGTCGTGCCTGACCTGAGAGGAGGGAGGGCAGCCTTAGGGAGCAGAATCCAACCACTGCAGGGACGGGTATACACAGCAGAGGGAGGAGGCCGAGTTGCCTGGCGGGGAGCGACATGGTGAGTGAAGCAGCCACAACCACACCACCAACCTCAACACATTACCATCAACACATCAACCTTTAGCACATCCCTACTGCGCATGTCAGTGGGAAAAACACTAGACACAGTAAACACATCGAACTTTTCGATCTCGCTAGTGCGCACGTCACGGTGTCAAATCATTACCCTCACCGACAACACGGTACTCCTTGTGCTCATGTTCCTAATGCCAAAACACTACCTTCGGCAAACACATTAATATTTATTTTCACTACCCTCCAACGCATGTCACAGGCCAAAACATTATCATAAGCCAACATCTCAACCATTATGATCACCCTATAAATTGACATGCGCTGGACACACGCATGTCACCTCTACAGGTACATTTCACATATACACTTCAACCTTTATCATAACCCTACAACGCATGTCACAAGTCAGTATACGGTATTAGGCAATTTTTTAAAAAATTCCCATTAGCCGCATCTTACCTTCACCACCAAATTACCTTCACTGTCAACATCTCAACCTTTATCATCTCACCAAAACACCCGTCTTCTCTGCATTATCGAGCACACAATCTGTTTTCTGTGATGGGTCTCTTGGATTAAGTGTGCATGCAATCAGTACTCCAGGAAAAATAACAGTTTGACATTAGTAACCTCAGCGATCAGGCAATTTGTGTTTGTTTATTTGTAAGGGAAAGTGAAGTACTGTAGGTGAAAGATACGTGAAATATTAAATCTGATAATAAACCAGGTATCAAAACCAGAAAGGTCTATAAATAATAATATGATTTTTTAAAGTGCTTTCATTCATATATATTTTTTTCGGTACATAAAGATAATAGGCGACAAGATGTATAAATATGAAGAGCAGGAAGTTAAACATTACAAAAGGAAGATGTGTGTGTGTGTGTGTGTGTGTGTGTGTGTGTGTGTGTGAAGGTGGAGTGGTAGCAACTGTCTTATATGTGTTTTTCACTCGTATAACCCAACCCTTTTCACATTTTTTCATGCTAACTTCATACTATTTAAGGGGATGAAAAAGTATGCGAGGATGAAAGCAATGATCGCAAATAACAGCCAGGCTAGTAAAGGAATTAGGGAAAAAAAAAAAAAAAGCCATACGCTAAGTAATCATTCAAAATCCATGTAAAACAATATTTTTAAGCTATATGTTTACGATTGATGTGGATTGCGACTCTGAAGTTTTTATTATCTCATTTGTTTAAAACTTTCAGCATAGAGATTTATTGCTATTTGATGTGCGTTATTTACAGCTGTTGAACACTAGCTAATATTCAACTATTTTTATGCGTATGGTAAGTCAGTATGTCATTATCAAAACAGACAAGCAAGAGATTCTATCATTGTTATTATTGTCTCCCCTGCAAAACTCCCTCTGGACCTGCATGGTACGTAGCTAATGGGAGTGGGAAGAAATTATGTGGCAGTACGGTAAGATAGAACATTCGTAGTGAGGCCTCAGTATTCTAGGCAGACAAGTCCTGTAACTTCCTTGTGCTTTACTACATCGAGCGAAAACAGCGAAAGTCGTATTCCAGCTGATGAGGGAGGCTTCACAACAGTTCGTCTTAGAGAATTATTTTCCTCATACACCTTGCCATTCTCTTGTGTGTTATTTATATCATTGAGTAACAAGCCAAATAGATTCCTGTAACCCAGGAAACCATTTATGACGCTGGGTGGTAGCCGTACAACTAAATGACGCTGCGTGCTCTGATGGATTAAGGGGTGGTTGGGGTTTATTGCTCATATATGCCACCCAGGGAAAAATGAGGCTGGTCAACCTTCCCTTAAATGTCTGGACTGAGTAGCCTAGCCTAGGGGCCCTACGCTCCTAAAAAAAAAAAAAAAAAAAAAAAAAAAAAAGGATTGAATGATGGATGGCTGCTTCTATCGTTGTAATATCGACATAGTTTCCATCAGTAACATACATGAGGATAAAAATTATTTAGGTGTGGCGTGGAAATTACATAGCTAAGGAAGAGATGTGACAAAATCTCTCCTGTGCCAAGTAGAATGCGATCCTCAGTCAGAACCTTCTGGCAATGTCACCTGGCAAAAGTAATCGAACTGACATGCTAGATAGTTTTCTTTTCTATTGCTCATGATTTAATAACAAGAAAATAAATCAATAAATAATAATCAATCGCTTATACCTTTATTGTCTCAGTGTATCTCGCTGCTCAGAGGGAAAAAAAAAGATGCTTATATTACAACAAAAAACGGAACCATTCAAACTTACTTTAGAAAAGGAAAGATGACAAATGAAAAAAATTTGTGTCACTCATCCACACTAGTGCAATTACTTTTAACAGATGGAATAGCTACACATTATCAAATCTATTTCTACCGCTAAAGGAAAATGAAGTTACCAGCGACAGAGACAGTGCAATGAACAGGGAGGTGTGTCAAATATTTCGTTATTTAGAGAAGGTATGTCACTTCCAAAATGACCCTGATTTGTCGACAGGATGTTTGTCAAATGAACTGAGCCAAACACACTACATTATTTGTTCAGAGTACCTTAAAGATCTCGACACATTCTGTAGGTATGGACTATGTAGTGAATCATGCAACATTTCTAGTATCTTTTAACAATATGAGATGGATGGTATATAATAACTTTACTCATGAATATAACCTGCTGACATAATCAAAAGTTTTTCAGTAATAGATGAAACACAAAGCAACCTTAATTTTATATGAAACAAAAGAGAATTATATTGTGTAGAGTAAATACGTTATTTCCGGTGCTCAAGGTTATGCCCTCACAACTGTCAGCATTGTTTATATCACTTTTATTTTTATTTTTTTAACCTCAGTCTGTCAGGCCAAGCAGACCCATCGAACACAGGTAAGAAACTGCTTCTGTGGGGCCGTCCTACAGGTACAGTACAGTACATACACCGTACAGGGATCCGGCGTCCCCTTGTGGTAGACAGCGCCTCACCAGGGTCAAACCAGGGTCCTTCCCACGGAGAGATGCAGGGTAATATGAGGAGGTTTGGTTCCCGCATGAACGCCCCAGCTACTCCACCGAGGATGACAGACTGCACTTTTTATTTTGAGAGAGAGAGAGAGAGAGAGAGAGAGAGACAGACAGAGAGAGAGAGAGAGAGAGAGAGAGAGAGAGAGAGAGGCTTAATTATACCTGTCGTTCAGTCTTTGGGAATAATTGCTAGATTTATTTTGACTTTAACCTCTTCTGTCAGGATACGTGTGTGTGTGTGTGTGTGTGTGTGTGTGTGTGTGTGTGTGTGTGTGTTCTCTCTAATTCCAGACGATTTATCCAACTTTGGGAGACAATTTTGTAGCGGAAGGATTGAGAAAGGCTTTATATAACCTTTTCTAATTCGTAATGTCTCTCAAGAGCTGAATAAAATCGACTGGTGATTTCAGAAATATTAAACTACAAGCTACAACACTGAGGTTAAATAACAGTACTAGTAATATAACAGGGGAAAATGCAGTGATTGATAAAGCCACTTGATATTTTTTTCCTATCCCATGGGTTTTACTGTTTTCTTAGTCTTTTTTGAATGTCTTTCGCTCCTCAAATGCGAAATCTCTTTTGACTGTTTCATTATTAAGATTAATTTTTATGTCACATGGATCAGTTGCTTTTTCCATTTTCTTATGCACTGAACACGTAACTTTTAACATAAAATTTAACTGTTGTCGAAGCTTTATTTTCCTATTATCTGATTTCAATTTTATTTTACATTTATCACACTGGTTCTCGACACTTTTACCTCTACGGATCCTATGTGTTAGGGAAAATATTCGAGGGATTCCTTTAGGGTTTGGGGCCTTGAGACTGAGGTAGCTATTAACACAGCCAGCATATACATGAAAGTAAAAATATCTTTAGAATCATTCCAGAAGAAAGTGGCCCACAGAATGAAAACTAAATCGTAATGCGGACTGCCGACTCAGAAAATTTTTTTGTACCTGTGTTAGTGACAAAAACCCTGCTACAGCTGATTGTCTGCTCGATTAAGCATTATTATTAGTCATATGCATAGCAGATTTCACTGGACTTGCAGATGTAGTTGGACATGAACCGGATAATCGTTCTCTCAGTTTACTATAAGTCAGTATCATGATTTAGCAGAAGTGACGGTGTTCAGTAATTACTGAAAATGATGACAAATGAGAAAGTTCATTGATGTGATGACTGACACACGGCCACCAGGATACAACTGGGAAACTTTATTATAAAATCTGGCCTAATCTTTCTCATAAATGCCTGCCTGGAACACTAACACATCTACAGAAGGCATACGGCAAAAGCAAACGGCATGCAAAATAATAGTATTCCTTCTTTCCATGATTCTAGGAGATATCAGGGAATTTCTAACTCTAACATCGAATCACACCTAAAAGACACTAGAGAAGAGTGTTATGTGATCAGCCATACTGAGAGTTGAGGTTACATCATTGGTTTCACTATCTAAGAACTGTGATAAGGAGACTTTCACTGTGCGTGTTACGGATAAAAAGATTACTGTAACTTCTTTAGCATCACTTATAATAAGAAAGGTAAACAAATAAACGCCGGACGAATATGTCTGAGAATTTCTTCCACGGCTACATCCTGTCTTGAAAATTTGGCATGCACACACACACACACACACACACACACACACACACACACACACACACACACACACACACACACACACACACACACACACTGACCGTTTTGATTTTATATATAGATTCAAGAATTTCTGGTCTGTATAAAGGCAGTCCGATTACCCAGTGTCCTATGTTGGTTTCGTGTGTCAGAGGATACGTGGAATGTATGACGGAGTCAGTAGTAAGCAGAATCAAGTATCACAATACTGGCATAAATATGAATATTTCACCGCTGATTAAGATATCTTCATTATGTGCATTAACCATGTCATGCGACGAACAAATGATGAAATAACAGCTGCGTTTGATCGTTACTGTGGATTACAAGGTAAATGACTGTTTGTCGCTTCTCACTGAGTAAAATTCTATAGCGTCAAAGGAAGTGTATCACCAACGAAAGGGTTCACCAGATTTCCCAGTGATTTGTAAATAAACACACCAGGTCAGTGATCCTGAAATTGCGAAAATTATCGAACACTAAGATAAGTATACGACATTTTATACTTTCTAAGGGCTACGCTTATTTATTACCAGAGTCAGCCTGATTCCGGTTATGTTTCAGCATACTGCAGTCTTTGGCGTTCTTTCTTAATTGCAAAGAGACCATAAGCCCTTTCTGTTCGAACACATTTTTCATTTTAATTACTCTACAGCCAGGCTATTTTGTTAAACTATTTTATTGCACTCTGTCACTGAAGAAGTTGGTTAAGACTATTTGTCTAACCATCGGAGTTCAAAAATTCTCCTTAATGAGAACTATTTTTCTCAGCCTAAAATGTAATAAACATGAAAATTATTTAAAACTCAAAACAAAGCCTTAAGACTAATAAAAGCATGCACAAAGACCACAGATATAAATCACTTGCATCAAGTAACAAAAATACTTCAGTCAGGAATCCTGTGAATATAAGGCAGACAGACCATCGCTTTTCCTCAAGACCCATCCCATCCATGTAACTATGTGGCTCCAACTCCCTCCTCCCCCCAAAAGAAGAAGAGGAGGAGGAGGAAGGAGAAGGGGAGGAGGAGGAGGAGGAGAAGGAAATGATGATAACACAGGTGACACAGGGTAAATGTGTTTAGCTTCAGGGGTGTTTCCTAAAGAACCATGAAATATAAAGGGCTCGCTTGCTCACAGTCTCGCTCATTCAGCTTTAACCCTTCACTATGATGACGTCAGTTTTCATTCACGTTATCACCAGACGGTTTTACTTAACGAGAAAAATAAAACTAAAATAAGAAAAATGTATCATCAAACTACTACTACTACTACTAGTAGAAGTAGTAGTAGCTGTAGTAATAGTAATAATAGTAATGGTAGTAGTAGTAGTAGTAGTAGTAATGGTGGTGGTGGTGGTGGTGGTGGTGGTGGTGGTAGTAGTAGTAGTAGTAGTAGTAGTAGTAACAACCCAAAGCTTATGTGAACATGAACCAGATGGACTGAAGCAGCCACAGTTCACCATCCTCCTTCCAGGGAACAGGGAGTGAATCGAGAAATGTCTGTATAATCTGCCAGCGTCACCTTCAGTCATATGGGTGCATATTTTACATTAATCACAGTCAATTGTTTTGCGACCTTGTGTAAATTATCTCATGGGTTGTTCGAATTTTAGGATGGTGCATTTCGAAGCTCCGGAGCCGAACTATAGTTGAGTGGGTGAGGTTCGATGCTTAGTATTCATTTGACGCTAGCTGAGGGTGGATGTTGTTTGTTGTGGCTTAGGATTTATTATTATATTCAACTATTTTCCCTTGCATAACAATCATTTCCTTAAAAATAATTTCCTTAGGCCATTTACGAATCAAAGGCCGTATGATTAAACTTAATATCACGCATATTAGGAAAGCCCTTGCTTTTTTACGATAATTTCTGAAAATCGTAAAGACTGGTCAGGCTTATGCGAACTTCGTTCTTGACGTGGTATTCTCGTCAGCTAAGTAAGCTCTCTAACACCTCTTCCTAAGCTGTTGACTTTGCTTATTACACCTTACTTACACCTATTTTTATTGTACACTCTATGCACTTTATAACCATTGACTCATGTAACTGTACTGTGTCAATGAAAACTCACCAGTAGGTTATATGTGGTTTACTGTATGTAAAGTTCGACATATCTAATAGTAGTTCACACAGTGAGTCCATCAATATCTCCTACAGGTTTACGGCAGAATAAAAGGCCAAGAAATTCATTACATAGTCATCAGTGCACTTGTATATTGACTCCTAGAGACAATTTCACACTGTGTCAGACAGTACAGGGTGTGGTAACCATTTGCAGCCATGCAGGATGTAATACTACTCTTTATACAAAACACCGGTTTACGCAGTATGTACTGTGGAAGCCTCTCCTACTCTTCTTGCGCTGCCTGCATCAGTTGGCATCTGTTTTGTGGTTTGGGGTCACGATGATAGGCACGTTTTATGATAATCTCACACATGTTCAATTGGATTTAAATCGGATAAGAAGGCAGACCATGGCAAATATGTCGGCACTCTCAGCCTGCAGAAACTCAGCCGCGACTTGAGTAGCATATGGACAAGCGTTATCCTGTTGGAACGTTGTTGCACCTGGATGATGGCGTAGAAACGGGATGACTTGGGACTTGAGACATTGTCGACATATCCTCGAGCCGTCAAGTTGCTTTCGATGATCACTAGACCAAACGACCTCTGTCGTCACCGTACGGTGGACTTGCTTATCCGATGATTATGTCGACCAGGAGTGCTGTTTATTCTGCTGACTGGAATCTGTCCCGGAGATGCAGCATCCGGATGTGATCTTAACTGACGTTCTGCTGTGATATGTACTCTTCCAGGACGCAGTCTATTTTCAGCTGTTTCATGATGCCCCTGGGTAAGCCTAACAATAGCTGAATGATGACACCCCATTATATGGGCTACCTCAAGTTGCGCAGCATCCCTAAAGCATGATGACGCTCAAGGCATGATAAACGTGGCATGTTGGCAGTCTTTCAAGAACTAACAGACCGTATTCCACTTACACACGATCTAATCTTCATCCTAGTCGTAAAACAGCCCATGGTTCCATTTCCACCAATAGGCAGCGAACGGAATGGGGTAAAAAGATAAATCTTATCTGTAAGACGCTGCTCCGTGAACAAAGCCAATCTTTTTGTTCAGATGGGTGTTGTATTACATGATCATACCAGATCAGATCAGTGTTGGAAAGAAGCAACGGTACACGAAGCACTGCGGCTGTATATGGTGGTGCGTTTTCATTGACTCGCAGTATATATTTACTGAAGGAGGTGTGTGGCAAGACCCACCACCTCCTTTCTTCTATATGTACTCCGTATGCCTTTACAACACCAAGCATTTCATTTCATATAAATACTGTTTGTTTTTTAAACCCTTTATTTACCATTCAGTACAAGCCTCAGCACTCCGGGAAACGCTGAAGGCCAAGCAGGAGGGGCACAAGAGAATATACTCGTACGTATTGTGATCCTACAGACAAGCTAGTGACCGCTCTAATGGTCGCGTTTTCTTTCGTGCTTGGTTTTTAGATAATACCAGACTCAGGCCTCGGAGAGTGAATAATAGGGGCCTGGGATGGGATTCTCAAGCATGTTTACGTTCGGTTCCCTGTCGTAACTTATATATGCTTTTACAGGAATAACTAAAAAAGGGAAAATTTTCCACTTCTTTCCATGAGCGTCCTGCTGATAACAATTATAACCTGCAGTAATTTTCGTCTCGCAACAAATCTACGAAGCTGGAACAGGAGACAGCGGAAGATTCGACAGCTTCCTTCTCCTTCCTGTAGATTAAAACGTACGACAGGGAACTGATTGAAAGTTCGTTTGTGCAACCCGTCCTGAGTGTTGATACTGGTTGACCTTCATAAGCATCTCAGTCCGATTTTGTATTTTTCATTTTATTCTTGCAGCCTTAAGACGATTCATCCAATTTACTGGAGACTTTTGGAACTGGAGAGGTTAAAGATTTTGGTGCTAAATTGCCCTAATGCTACTTTCCTCTTCTGTATGTGATATATCTCAAAAATTCCTTTGCATTTTGTAGGACTCTCTCTACTAATTGTATGTTATTCCATCTCTATTGCTGATGAAGGTGTATAGCAAGACCCACCACCTCCTTTTAATGTATATGTACTCTGTATGGCCTTGATTAACCCCTTCATTACTGAGATCTTTTCTAGCCGAGTAAATAGCGAAATACGCTAAATAATTACAAAATACGTCCTCGAACTGGAGGGGTTAAGGTCGGAACAACTGTACTATATATAAAAGATAACACCAGATGATTTTCTTCAAATGAGAGGAGTCCGATTTTGCTTTATTCATTTTATCTGCAGGCGATTTTATTTAGCTTGTCTGTAGTTAATCAAGGCCATACAGAGTACATATACATTAAAAGGAGGTGGTGGGTCTTGCTATACACCTTCATCAGCAATAGAGATGGAAGTGATGGGGCTCATGATGGCGAATTGAACGTCTGTAGTTTGAATAAGTTTACCCTAATGAATGCAGTTGCTAGGATAGCGAGGTTATTATTTTGCCTCCGCCCAGTTGTAGAGGAGGAGGCATTAAGTGTTTGGTCTGTACGTCCGTGCGTGCGTGAGTGGGTCCGTGCGTCCGTAACACTTGTGGCCGCCATATCGTCTGAACTCATCAACGGATTTCCGCCAAACTTTTGTCAGTGATGCAGTATGGGGAGATGATGAACTGATTGGGTCAGCTAAGTCAAGGGATCAAATGTCAAGGTCATACGGGGTCGACTTAGTTTATGATTGTGGGCGCGGTATCTCCTAAACCCCCCGACGGATTTCAACAAAATTTTTGCCAATGATGTAATATGTAGGCATGATGAACTGATTAGGTCAACAAGGCCAAGGTCAAAGGTCACGGTCATATGGATGTGGACACAATACCTCCTGAACCTCTCCACGGATTTCGACCAACATTTTGTCAATGATACAGTGTAAAGTGATGATGAATTGATTAGGTCAACAAGGTCAAAGGGTCAAAGGTCAAGGTTATATTGGTATGGGTGCAATATCTCCTAAAACCCTTAACGGATTTAGAGCAAACTTGTCAGTGATAATATGCGAAGGGATGGTGAATTGATTAGGTCAGCAAGATCAAGGGGTCAAAGGTCAAGGTTATAAGGGTGTGGGCACGATATCTTCCAAACCCCTGAACGGATTTCAACCAAACTTTTGTCAGTGATACAGTATGAAGGGACAACGATTGGATTAGGTCAGCAAGGCCAAGAGGTCAAAGATCGAGATCATATGGGGTCGACTTAATTTATCTTCAGTCTCATTTCAATCCACAATGACACCCTGTCGTGGAGGTCGTATGTCGAGTCCGTAGCAAGGCTTGGCGGAGGAATACTGAGTTACTTTTGGGGGTCGACAGATTGAGCCCCATGTTCTTGGCATTTTATTATTATTATTATTATTATTATTATTATTATTATTACGTAACTAAAATAATCCCACAATTTCCTGATAATCTGAGAGGTTTGGGTCGATGCTAAGATCAGAGGGAGATGATGGAGTTACAAATTGGCTATGCATTATTGTACACACCTTCAAGCCAGCAAACAACCTGACCTATATCGATAAGCCTTCTTCTTCCTGGAACCTGATCTCAAGCTATTTCAGTCCTGAGTGACCTATCTGTGAATGTGTGTGTGTGTGTGTGTGTGTGTGTGTGTGTGTGTGTGTGTGTGTGAGAGAGAGAGAGAGAGAGAGGGGGGGGAGTTTATGAGTGTGTGTGTGTGTGTGTGTGTATGTGTGTGTGTGTGTGTGTGTGTGTGTGTGTGAGATAGAGAGAAAGGGGTTAGGGGAAGTTTATGAGGTGTGTGTGTGTGTGTGTGTGTGTGTGTGTGTGTGTGTGTGTGTGTGTGTGTGTGTGTGTGTGTGTGAGAGAGAGAGAGAGAGAGAGAGAGAGAGTTTACAGTTCTAGATGTGGCGTATAATTCTCCGTTTTTAAAGATTTACACAGGCGGATCCAGCACTAGGAAGAGGGGGATCCAATATTATTTTTTGATATAACACACTAATGATACAGCACAAAATTACCACACATACCAACAGATACAAAAATAAGTATCTTTCCAAATCTGAACGAATACATAGCGAAAAAATCGAAACATCTGAAAGACGCACTACTAAGAGACAGGGTTTTCACTGTGTTTCGCCCTTCGTAAATTTTCTTGAGATGGGACTGGCAAGATGAGTTGTTTCTTTGACTAGGCTATACGCATACTTTTTATTATTATTATTATTATTCACTACAGAATGTCATAAGTATTATTGGAATTATAAGAGAAGGAGTAGGGAATCATGTGTTGCTTTAATTCTGATCATTCCTTACGGGTTGTGTTAGTTTCTTGTGTTTACTGCCGAGCTCTCTCTCTCTCTCTCTCTCTCTCTCTCTCTCTCTCCTAGTAACCCTACAATAATATGGTGTGTACAACTGAACAGGAGGGTGGATCTGATTTACAGTTAAATATTTCCAACTGTGAGCATAGACTAGACTAGACAACCCGTTCCCTAAAGTCCAGCAGTCCTCATACGTGCCATTCTCCTTTATGTCACTCTGGTACCTTTACTTTTTTTTTTTTTTTCACCTTTTTCACTATGGCTGTTTTTTGCGTGTTACTTCACAATTAGATGCTGGAATGGGACGCCTTCAGGTAGTGGCACTGATATAAAGGGGTGGCTTCACTACCCCGTTATACAAATGTCCCACAACACTCTCTCTATCCCCGGAAAGAGGATAGTGGATTGAAGAAGGACAGTTTCAGCCTGCACTCCCCCGGGTTCACGTTTCAGATGATCCTGTGGTTACAACAAAATAATTGCTGCTACTACTGGTACTGCTTAATAATAATAATAATAATAATAATATAATGCAGCATAATTATTCTAATGTACTAATGACATCAGTCGCATCCCTGGGGCTAGGATGCGAATGAATGTGTGTGTGTGGATGAGTACATTGGGAGTGTGTCGTCCTGTCTCGGCTACCTCATTTTCTTTGGGGGAAGCAGCCTAGATATATTGATAGATAGACGCGTGCTATTTCTTTCCATATCAGCATTACTTCTTAAATAGCATACAAAATAATACTAGCTTGCTATATATACGCTCCTGCTGAAGTTCACCATCCTCCTTTAGGGGGATAGGGAGAGAGCTGAGGGACTTTCGTATAACTAAGCAGTGGAGCAGCTCGGTTATATCAGTACCACCACATGAAGGCGACTCTCTCTAACACGCAGGATCAGGAAATTATCTAAAACAACATTGCTCTTCCTCGTGAGTTAGTTTGTTAAGCTGGGATGGGTAAGGTTAACTCTTATCCAGGGTTTTCCACAAGTAGTACAGAAACTAATCCAATTTATAGTAACATTCTAGCAGTTTTGTCTAGATGTAGTACAAAAATGGAGAAGACTTGCAATGCCACTCATAGTTTTTACCTTCAAGTTTATTACCCTTTTTTTTAATGTGTGTGTGTGTGTGTGTGTGTGTGTGTGTGTGTGTGTGTGTGTGTGTGTGTGTGTGTGTGTGTGTGTGTGTGTGTGTGTGTGTGTGTGTGTGTGTGTGTGTGTGTGTGTGTGAGTGTGTGTGTGTGTGTGTTTGTGTGTGTGTGTGTGAGTGTGTGTGTGTGTGTGTGTGTGTGTGTGTGTGTGTGTGTGTGTGTGATTCGTTCAACTATGACTATTTTCTATCGCTAGTGACACCAAAACCCTTCCCCAAGTTTATGAATCATCTCAGATCAGTTTGCGTAGGAAATAACATTGAAGAAAAGTCATTAATATTAATAAGTACTACTTACTGGAAGCAAAAAATCATTGATATCATCTGAGAGTCGCTTTGTAAACTAAAATCCAAAAACTAACTCAAAAAAACACCTTAACAAACCGGACCTAACCCATCCCAGCCTAATCTTAGCTAACTCATGAGGGCAGATTTGTTTTGGATAATTGCCTACCTGACGATGCTGTTGAGGGGCGCCTTCACGTGGTGGCATCGATACATTTGGGCGGCTCCACTGCCCAGTTATTCAAACGTCCCTTAACTCAATCCCAGTCCCCCTTAATGAGGATGGTGGACTGCAAGAGAAGGGCAACTTCAGCCTGCAGTCCATTGGGTTCACGTTCAGATGAATGTGGGGTCGCAACTACTACAACTACTACTGTTACTACTACTGCTAGTACTATCACCACCACTGCTACCACTACTACTGCTACTACTACCACTACGACAACGACGACAACTACTACTGCTACTACAACGACTACTACTTCTACTATTCTTACTACTGACTCAGCCGGAATACATTACAAGGATAGCTTTTAATTATCTAATAATTAAATATGCCAAATTAATGCTCAAGTTAAAGTATGTCTGCTCCTTTTCTTTGTAATTGTTGGTCATATGTTAGTCAAAGAGAGCGAATTTCCCATCGTAGCAGTGACAGAAAACTGGTCTTAGGTTGTTTCTATGGTAAACTAAAACTGGCTGCTGCTTAAATGCCATTATTTTCTTCTGTAGTAGAAGTAAGTCATCATCATATACACAGGCTGTAAATAAAGACCTATAATATTCTTGCCCTTTACACCATAATCTCCCTTACTTTTATACATATTTGCCATGATGTTATTTATTTCATTGTTTCAGTAGTTATTTTTTTCAGTTGAGCAATGACACCAGATATTGATATATAACCAATGTGTTCCTATACATTTTGTGATGTTTATCCACATTCCTAAAAGAAAAAAATGATAGTTTTGAGAGTTTATCATGATGGTCCCTCGAGGGGAGGCTAGCGCTTCTCTGAGGGGACAAAAGCTCTCTGTTTTGGTCTCTCTGAGGGGTGACACTCCGTCCTCCAGCCAGGAGCTTTGTGTGTGTGTGTGTGTGTGTGTGTGTGTGTGTGTGTGTGTGTGTTTTCTTTCCCCTAGCTCGATTGTGGATTAGTTCATTGACTTCTAAACCCCTATAAAGGCAGATTGACAGTTCTAGACCTATATTAGTAATGTTTTGGAGTGAAATTTAATTGAAAATTGTGAGGTACGGTAAAACGTATATAACAGCCGTGCCACTATCTTGCCATCCTTGAAATAAATATATGCAGTCTTGTACACCATTCTGATAATATTTTTTTTTTTACATCGTGAAATAAGGGTGATGAGTTCTTATCCTAGGTAGTATCACAAGAGTCAAAGGACAGCTGAACTGTCTTCTCTGAAATACTTCTATATTTTTTTATTGCATTCAAGTATAATAATTTCACCTTAGTAATTAGCCTGGAACTACCTGAAAGTTCAACACTCTCAGGGGTGGTAGTCTGGGATTAGACTTCAACCAAGCTCTGGCATAGTATTCTACTTTTGAGACTGGATCCAGTATGGTCATTGTCTGATTTCAAGCGTTTTTCAAGACACGCCCTGCCCTGGAACAAGTCCATTTTCCATGGTGTCAACCGGTATGTATGAAGTACAGCGACGTTAATAAAGAACGGCCACGTACATAGCGTGTTTCCTCGACAACCCTCAGGATTATACTCCTCCATAAATAATAACAATGGAAACCCCTCAGCAGGATCAGGAATTTAGTGTTCTGTTACTTGAAGGAAGGGCCAATGCTACTGCGAAGCCATTGGGATTGAAGATCTCTTGGACCAAGACCAAAGTCCAGGCATTTGGTGGCTTATTGGATGAAGCAGTTCATCTGTCCAAGCATGTGGCGGGGATATAGAAGCCTTGGGAAGATTCACTTATCTTGGTGGTGTGGTCAATAACAACGGTAGATCAGACAGTGAGATCTCTCGTCGCATCGGTGTGGCCTAGGGGGTTGTGGATTCACTCAGTTCTGGTATTTGGCGCTGTCGTTATTTATGTAGAAGGACGAAAGTTTGCATCTTCAAGGCGCTTATGCTCCCTGCCTTACTTCATGACTGTGAGACATAGACACTAAACAGTGACCCAAAGCAGAGAATTAACTTATTTGGTACTAAGAGTCTTCTCAGGATCATGGGATATCGCTGGTACAACCGGGTGCGTAACGAGCGACTACTCCATGAGACTGAATCGCCGCCTGTGAATCACATAATACGTCAACGCCAACCCCAGCTATATGGGCACGTGGCCCGCTTTCCTGAGGCTGATCCTGCTCACAGGGTGATCTCTGAACGAATTAACCCGGGGTGGGGGAGACCAAGGGGAAGGCCACGTAACTCATGGCTGGAGCAGGTCGATCACTCCTATCGGGAGATACTTAGAGAGGGAAGAGTCGCTGCCTGGAGGGTCGCACAGAGGGATCCACGTGGATAGAGTAGGAGGATGAGTAAGGCTATGCGCCCCGCGGCGTTTGCCCCTTCTTGATGATGATGATGATATCCTTTTGTACGTTGTTTTTGCAGAGTATGGCGATATTAAAACGATTTATATCAAGCAGAAGAGAACAGGAAGTTCTAATAAGCCAAATAAATCGCTTAGGAGGCAGTGTAAGGGAGCTCCCTTAACCGATGAGAATACCAGCCTAAGACTAAAGAACTGACTTATTATATGAAACCTTAAGAGTACTCGTCTGATAGGAAGGAGAAATTGCATCAGTAAACCATAAATTCTATAGGGGTTGGCGGAGGCATGCGTCCTCTGAGTGCATTCTAGTTGTGTCAGTGAGCCGTGGAAATAGAACTACGTTGCTCTACAACTGGCTACCATGCTTATTGTGTTCTTGGCGAAAACTTAGCCTTAGAAAACTATTAATCCTTTCAGCCAGAGATTGCCATACTTTATTTATTGATTTATTTTTATCATTTATTTATTTTTGCCTTTTCCACACAATTCACTTTACTGGGGGAAATTTGAACAGATATTGCCTTGGAAAACCCCATAGCTGCTCTTGACCCTTCTTAACGTGTAGTATACTCGTCTTCTCTCTTGTGGCAGCTTTGAGAGAGAGAGAGAGAGAGAGAGAGAGAGAGAGAGAGAGAGAGAGAGAGAGATCCATGACAGCAAACTATCGGTATTTTGTTGCTCTCAGGTGTTGGGTGACGTGGTGCTAAATCTGGGACACCTGCAGAGCGCCTTCATCTTGCTGGGGTTGGGCCTGGCGACTGCATTAATCACCCTACTGATGGAGAGACTCATCTAGCCTACCCTCACCACCCCACCCAACCCTACCTAACCTCATATAGCCTACCCTCGCCACCCTACCATACCATGCCTAACCTCATATAGCCTACCCTCGCCACCCTACCTAACCCTACTGATGGGGAGACTCATCTAGCCTTGCCTTTCCCTTTGCTCGTATCTCAACCATCGCTTTTAAATATTTTTCAAACACTTGAGAAGCTTAAAGCCTTGTACTGTAACTGGGATGGCCTAGGAAGTACTTTGGAACAGACCTTTTCCTGAATTTTGGCCAAATGCGTGAACTAAATATTTGTAGGAGAAGCAGATGTTCAGGAATTTAATCTCCATATCATATGTACAGGAAAAAACAAAAACAAAATAGAGGTAATCGGTCAAAGATGGACAAGCAAACCAAAATGGCAGGTTGGTGTAATGTCCCTTCTATGCCTGGACACCTAATCTGATTTCAGCTGAGCATGAGATGAAAAAATTACTGAACACACCTCTGTCTCCTTTAAAAGAAATATATAGATTAGGTTCAGTGTAAATAATTCTTTACCTTCAAGCAGACTTACAGAATTTGAGAGTTGTTATGCACTTGATTGCTTCTTGCTTCTGTGGTATCTCAACTTCCAATGTAGAATGTTACGCCTGTTTATTTCCTGTTCATTTATTGTTAATTTGTTCACTTTTAGTATCCAAACATTTTTTTTCCCTTATGGTATAATTCAAGGTAGTATAAGATATTTGAATATGAACTATAATATTCCTTCGGCAGTCACTTCAGTTCTGTACCATTTTTCGGCTCAGACAGATAGATTGTCGCTTAGAAGTAATGTACTGAAGGCATATATATATTTTTTATTTTTTTTATTTTTTTACATTTTGCAGAATGAGTGGGAGCTTATACATTGCCAATTTCATACCTAAATGATGAAGCAGAGAAATATCTTGACTTGGAAACATTCGTTGGAACACTCAGCCACGTAGAAGGATCTCGCAACAACATGAATTTATAACAGTTTTGGCCTAAATCTGCCACTATATATATATATATATATATATATATATATATATATATATATATATATATATATATATAACAGCAACGACCTTCATGGTGTTTCAGTTAATGCAGTCTATATTCATGCTTCATTAGTAACTTTTCTCAGCCAGTACATTTGCCACAAATTCTACCTTAGAATAAGTCAGCCAGAACGTCCTTGTACTGGAACTTGACTCTCCACAAATAGCTCCACTTAAGATACAGACTAGATACATAAAATCCATCCTATTTACCAACCAACAAAGCTCCAGGTCCAGATGGAATTCCTCGCATTGCTTTGAAAAAGTGTTCCCCAGAACCTGCCTCTGTTCTAACTAAACTATTCACATTATGCATAGGTACTTCTTCACTCCCTAATTCTTGTAAAGAAGCCAACATCCACCCAAATCCAAAGAAAGGAGGTTCCTCTGACCCCTCTGATTACAGATCAATAGCTATGACATCTTCTTTTGGTAAAGTATTTGAAATTATAATTAATAAGCACAATGTTAAACATCTTGAATCCAACAACTTAATTAACGAAAAAACAGTATGGTTTTCGCCAAGTAAGATCTATCTATCTATCTATTGCCAGACGCCTCAATCCCGTTTGGGGTGGCCACAAACAAATCGCCTCCAAGTCGCCCTGTCGCCCGCCATTTCACTCCCCTGCTCCCAACTCACACCCCCTTCTCTCATATACCTCTCCACCCCATCTCTCCATCTCATCCTCGGCCTCCCCCTCCCTCTTTCCCCCTCCACCTCACTCACATACACTCTCTTCGTCAGTCTTTCACCTTCCCTCCTCTCCACATGACCAAACCACCTCAGTGTGTTCCTCATAACGCTTCCTATCACATCCACATCAACACCACAACGCTCCTTTATATCCTCATTCGTCAGCCTGTCTCTCCATGTGACTCCACAGACTCCTCTTAAATAACTCATTTCCACGGCTCTCACTCTTGGCTTGTGTCGTTCCAACAACGTCCAAGCTTCACTTCCGTACGTTAGAGCTGGTATCACAATACTGTCATGTAGTAACTTTTTCACTTCCATGCTCACTTCCCTGTTTCTTATCACTGCTTTCAAAGAACCAGCAACCTTTCTTCTCTGCTGTACCCTTTCAAGCACTTCACCACGTAAGATCCACTATCGATATACTCAGTCTTCTGACTCACACCATCCATCAATCAACTGACCAACATGGAAACACCCATGCAGTAGCCCTTGATATTCTTAAAGCTTTTGACAGGGTGTGGTACCGGTCCCTTCTGTCCAAACTCCCTTGCTATGGCTTTTCTCTGGTTTCCTCATATCTTAGCGACAGGAAGATAAGACTAAAAGTAGACGATGTATATTCCACTATCCACTAGATTAATGCTTGTGTCGTATGCACGGAGTGACTTAATCTGAAAGTTACCGTTCCGCTCAGTGCGCATGCGCCGAGTGGCCGTTTAGCCTCTGTTTTGAGCGTATCTGCATGTTATCTCAAATTTTGTGCCACTTCTCAACAACACCGAATGAAATACATATGTCAGGAAGATAACTGTAGGTCGACATATATATATATATATATATATATATATATATATATATATATATATATATATATATATATATATATATGTATGTTACAGACAGATTGTGAAATTAGTCATTTCGTGAATTAAGATTAGTTTAATTTAGGTTTATTTAGATTAGGTTGATCTAGAATAAGGTTAGGTTAGGTTTGGTTAGGCTAGGTTAATTTAGGCTTCATAGAGAAGGGAACGGTAACTTCCAGCATAAAGTCACTCCGTGCATATGACACCAGCATATCACAAGGATCAGTTCTGGCTCCAACCCTACTCCTAATTCATATTCATGATCTCTTATCTATCACTCATAATCCCATCCATTCATATGCATGTGACTCAACACCACAGTTCATTTACACCTAATCACCCATCACAAAGTTTAATATCTCTAACGCGCAGCTCAGTACGCAGTCTCCATAAACCAAGCCATATCTAAGATCAGAGAATAGGGACAAAATAATATTGTATCATTTAACGCTAGGAATGCCAAACATATACAGTTTACTGATAGACAGATATTGCCTAATTCCTATATTACCTTCAGTGCTACCAATATTCCCATCTCTAAAAGTATTGATATTCTCTGTGTTTCACTTTACAATGCCCTCAGCTGGACCATTCATGTTAGTTCATTGCTAAGACTGTTTCAAAGAAACTTGGATTACTGTACGGAGTCCGTAACTTCTTCACTGACGAGCTGTTGGCTATAATTGACAAAAGTCATGTGTGCTCTCAGCTGGAATATTGCTCACCCTTCTGGAAATGATGTGGAGAAGTTGCACAAACATAGCTGGAGAAAATCCAGAACAAAGCTGTTAGAATTATAACTAGCACTACTACTACAAATGAACTACCTCCCGTACAAGAAAGAGGGAATGTTGCTTCCCTTGTGTTATTTCAAAAGACACTTTTATGGCAAATGCTCAGACGAAGTTGCATCCATCGTGCCACCTCTCCAGGCCTTCCTCCGCGCTACACAAGCATCTGGTAGTGCTCCTGACTGAAGTGTCATACTGTCACATCGCAGAACTTCAGCCTATATGAATTCTTTTATTCCTCTAACTGCATCTCTTTGGAACTCGCTTCCCCACAGTGGATTCCCCCAAAACTTCAACTTACGGCGCTCAGGTCCAACTGTTACAGATTATTTATGAATGGAGGATACAAGTAACCAGGTGCACGGATTATTCTTTTTATTCTTTTGTTTTCCCTTCCTCTGCTCTGTTATTAAAAAAAAAAAATGAGAAGAATGCATGGGAAATACAGATTTTAATTTTATTTTATTATTTTTCCCTTTCATGCAAGTCTTAGGAATAGAATTACTTCACAATGCAGCAAAAAGCAATTCCAATTTGTTCTTTTATAGTTTGAAACACGAACTGAAATTCTGAAACATTCACCAGTAACTTTTTATGTCCGTGTTTGGTTGCTGCTATTTATAGTGCAGCATGAAAGTGGACTTTTATTTAACAGAAATTACAGCGTACATTATTCAATATCACCCTGAACAAAATAGAGCGAACAACAACGTTCGATTTAAAACCGTCGATCACCTGTGTAAGGTTACTTTTTTCATTCTGTTCCCTGCCCTCCCTTTTGGGCCACTCTATATCTAGTAAGTAGGAGCCCATCATCCACTCACTGGATATAGTGCTGCCTTCAGGTGACTCTACGGTGAGTGGGAGCTAATGATTCATTGCAAACCAGGAAACCATTTACTACGCACAGTGGTAACTATGTAACCAAATGACGCCTGGTGGTTTAGCGGGTAAAGCCGGTCCATCAGGACTGAGCCTTATGACTATATATCCGAGGATGATTAGGGTTTGTTGCTCACATAATGCCACTCAGGAGAGAGTGAGGCTAGTCACCCTCGGCTTAAATATCTGGACTAAGAAGCCTAGCCGTGGAGCCCTACACTCCTGAGGAAGCAAAAAAAGAAAAGATGATGTTTAACTGGAGAGAGTCCATTTCGACCCTCGACCTTGGCTTCAGTCCTGGTGCCATAGGATTACCTCTCACTCTTGCTAGCATTCAAGCCACGCAGCAGGAGAAACAATGTTAATTTTATTTTAGTAATCTTATCTAAACACAACTTTACTCAGCTCAGGAGAGATATGCTGTACTGAAAGGGTTAATTAAAGCTAAATCTAATTATAATTCAGTTTATTTATACAATCTAGAGATCATTTTTTTAACTTAGGAAATATCTCTCTCAGTGAAGGTTTTAATTAACCATCAAACCACTTCTCTTCGTAAATTCTCTTTTAGCTCTAGATACACGCTGGTTCATAAATACCACTCCACTGTAAACTCAACTTTTTTAATTTTGTGTTGTGGAGAAGAATCAGTTTTATTGTGTGGGCTCGGGTGTGGCAGTGGGTGTGGGAAATAAGTATATAAATAGTACAGTGTGGACATTGGTAACGCTGGCTGAGACGTCCCCGCAACACACCAGAAATTGCCCGGTGGAGTGGAAGAGCGGCGCTATGTATGGACCACCCCGTATAAGTTTCAAAAGAGTAATGTGCTTCTTGGAGCGATGACGTTGTAGATGCAGTTTGTCCTTTTACCTTTTTATTTGTTTCGTATTCTCAGATACACCGAATGAACTTTTTGATCTTATCATCAATATCAGCCAATAATATTCATTTTGGGGGCCCTAAGGATGAGAGTCTTGGCCTAAACAACCCACACACTCGCCCAGTTTTCCATGAACAGCCCAGTTTGTTTAGGCGACCGCACAGGCTAACCCGAGCGTGGACGAGTACGGGGCCCTCTTGGAACTCTCTCAGAATGCTTCACCTTCGCTTACTGGTTACGGTCCTGTTCTTTCTCGTTTGAGCATACCAACTTTCCAGCCAGTCCTCTGCCTACCTCGTCTGCTTACTCCATCTCCGAGGTTGCCAGTTTGTTATCATAGCTGCTTGTCTGTTATCTTTCCTTCAAAATGCTATCTGTTAGTGAATATTTCTACTTTTTTACTGTATTGCTTATATTTTGAACTTATTCCGTCAACCAAGAGGGTCTGTTCTTTTCCATCAATGTGATCGTTTAGTTTCGTTTCGTTTATAAAGGCTCCAACTTGCTTGCATCCGTTGGCTTTGGTCACTTCATGGCGGCTCCTCACGTTGCTCGATCTCTGGCAGCCACTCTTCAGTCTCTACTCAGAGTTATTTATTCCAGCTACGAGTGTGAGACAGAACGTTTTCCTCTCCACACTTCTCTGATCCCTGTTAAATATGCGTACCAGGGCCTCTGTCAAATGATCATAACAGCGAATCTGTATCATGCTTTATTCAGAATCAAAATAAATATATATCAAAAACTTTCCCACAGTGTTACGTATCAGGTCATTCTTCACCAAAACTGCATTAAGTTGGGAAAAAAAAAGTTTGTTGGATTTTGTCGTTGTTCTTTTTGTTTGTGGTGGTGACGGTGGTGGTGATGTGAGGGTGGTATTCGCTGTGTGGTAGCAGTGTTGGATGGATGTTGAAGTTATGTGCTGATAGCGGTGGTGATGTTGGCTATTGAATGATGATGTCAAGTAGCAGTGGTACTGATAGTAGTAGTAGTATTAGTAGAAGTAGCAGACCCAGGTTCATTTGAAATGCGAACTCAGTGAACTGTAAGCTGAAGTTGCCCCTATCCTGCAGCCACCATCCTCCTTATTGGGGGGATAGGAAGGGGGATGAGTGACGTTTGAAAAACCAGGCAGCGAAGCCACCAGGTCATATTGATGCCACCACGTGAAGGTGATCCTCTCCAGATACCTGATATTAAGTATGTAGTGCAGGTGGTATTGGTTGACTGTAGTTGGTCTGGTTGGATGTTGGCACTGAGTGTTGGCTGAGTGGTGTTGCTGGACTGGATGTTGGTGATGTTGAAAAGTGATGTTTATTGGTGGCGATGAGAAAGCTTCGTTGGCTCTTCTCAATGCACTCTGGCAGTTTGAGAAGAGCAGCCAGAACAACACCCAGACAGAGTACTATGAAGGCGCCTTGTAGATGCTAGTGGTGGTGGTGGTGTTGCTAGTGATGGTGGTGGTGTTGCTGTTGGTGATGGTGGTGAGCATTATACTGACTCAACACACTCCAGCAGCAGGGTAAAGACAGCCAGAACAACACCCAGACCCAGTGCTATGAAGGCTCCCTGGAGATGCTCCAGGTTCAACACACCCGTCCCATGAACCTGCACAGAACAAGAACAATACGTGGACTCATTTTGGTGTTTGTCACCTCATGGGAACCCAAAACTATATTTCCGTTATCTTACAAAACAAGGACAGTCTGAATACTCATTTTCGTATTCATATCACCTCTTGACAATTCAAAACTATATTTCTGATGCCTTGAAAACTGACCAACTACTGTACTTATTCCAATCTCCGTTTTCCTCTCAGTAATCGTCTGGTCCTAATGATATGAAACTGTGAGTACTATTTCTCAGTCCTTATATTTCTCCTCTGCTATCCTTATCAGCTTATGTTCAGGTAAGGTTATGCTTGGGTGATGTTGATAAAGATTTCAGTTGATTAGGCGACGACTAGGGAAGACTATGACACTCTCAAGATGATACTGATAAGGTGATGATTATGATGATGATAGTGGTCTGATTAGTCCTGCTATGATGATGATGATGATGATGATGATAATAATAATAATAGTCCTGATTCGTGCTGCTACGGTGATGATAATAATAATGATCTAATCTGCACAGGTGAAGGTAAAAACAAAGCCGTGCAACAAAACTTACTTGCGTGGTAGGTACGTCGATACTCCTAAAGTGCGTCTCATATATTTTTCCCAGCATGCCTGTTTCCACGATGCGCTGAAGGCTGTGCGATATTAGAGGGGTGAAGGCTGTGTTGCGGCGCAGATACCATGTCATATGGTCGTTGTAGAGCTGTGAGGGTGGATAATGGTTTGGTGAGAGAGAGAGAGAGAGAGAGAGAGGGGGGGGGTTTATTAGTTTCACACACACACACTCACACACAGAGTTAAATAGAGCAGCTTCACACACACACATACGCAGAGAAAAAAGGAGAGTCTAATACAGTAGCTTCACACACACACACACACACACACACACACACACACACACACAGAAATGAGAAAGTCTAATACACACACACACACACACACACACACACACGCATAGGAGTTCCATTTACCTAGCTAGTATTTTTGTAGAACTGAAAATTGCTACCCATTTCTAATATTGTCCCAAGACTTACATAAACATACAGTGAATTTGTTGTGATTATAGTGAAAGCAAGTACTTTTTTTTTTTTTTAAGCAAGAGAGAAAATGAGAAAATAACTGCTGACCTCATTCGCCTGACTCTCTCCCTTTATCGGTTATCCTTTATCAATTATCTTTTATCAGTTATCCTTGATCAGTTATCCTGTATCAGTTATCCTTTATCAATGAGACGTGAAAATATCTACTGAGCAAAAGGTAGAATGATAAGGCATAGACAGGTAGAGTTTTTAATAATTATCTTCTTTGGTTATCGTCTCCGTAGTGGATCTCTCTCTCTCTCTCTCTCTCCCTCCTGAGCAGACTAAAAATCGTCATGTGTTAGCAAGAACATATTGTAAGGCGTCGTCACTGTGTCTACGTGTGCGTGTGTGTGTGTACGTGTGTGTGTGTGTGTGTGTGTGTGTGTGTGTGTGTGTTTAAGTAAGAGGTCTCTCAAGATAAATAAAAATAGTCGGAGGGAAACAGGATAAACGTGGAAAATGCTAATGTTATAGGAATTTTTTTTCTCATCTTATTTTGAGGTCGAAGCAAGCGTCGACATGATTATAATTAATTTTGATGGTTTGTTTTAATTACTAATTTGTTTAAGCCATAAACAAATGGATGCCTGGGGGTCTAGTGGGCCAAGGGGCTTCAGCTGTAGGGTATGTTAGGGTTCATGCTTTGCTCATTTAATGCCACCCGGGAGTGAGCGACTGGTCTGGTTTTAACTCTCAGGACTGAATAGCCTAGTCCCCCTAAGTGGGACTTTAAACAATTAGGGAGGGGACGGCCGAGGATGAGATGGAGGGATGGAATGGAGAAGTATATGAGGGAGGAGGATGTGAGCTGGGAGCATGGCAGTGAAATGGCGGGGGACAGGGCGACATGGAGGCTATTTGTTTGTTGGCACACCTTAAGGGATTGAAGCGTCTGGCAATAGATAGACAGTTATTATAGACAGTTGGTTAGGCACATAAACACACAGCCAGACACCTACCTTCTCATCCATTATATATGTGGTACGAACAAGGCCTCTCTTCATCTGAAGGTAGATAACGTAGTCAATGGAGTCGAGGTAGCCATGTGTGCCCCTGTCAACCTGCGACAGGAGGAAGGCCTCAGGGTCTTCAGGGTTGATGGGGTCCAGGTAGACCCGACGCCCCAGGGTAAGGTACACAGGGTTGGTTGATTGCAGGAGGGCTTGGGGCACGAACCATCCAGCGTCCAATATGCCGGGGCTGGAAGAAAACAAAGGAGGAGGAGGAGGGGAGGAGGAAGAGGAAGAGGAGGAGGAGAAGGAGGAGGAGAAGAAACAAAGATTAATGCGTTCTGACTGTCGAGTATTGTTGCGGACATAAATAGTGATCTACCACATTATGTTAACGAAACACTAAGCATTGGCTTTTGAAATCCTCTGATGTCATCTTAGGAGTCTAGCAAATTTTTTAGAATATATTATAAGAGATTTCTAATTCGACTAAATATTTTTGATGGTTCAGGCACAGAGGGGGGAAAAATTCGACGACACTTCTCTGACGGGTGTGATATGAAGCAAATAATAGATCAGTATAAGAAGGAAGGATACTCTGTCGTCTGAAGAGAAATGAGCATTATAGAAGGCAGGACTAATTGCTGGCAGGTGACTGACGGCAAACACTTTCTCTTGGGTGCACATCCTATGCCTCTTGGAGAACTAAAAGGAGTAGTTTGATTCTTTTAAGGCTTGATGAACGAATCCTCTTTAGTCTACCATGAAAGAGCAGAAAGGAGAAGGTTTAGATTATGATGTTACACTTTCTCGAAACTTTGAAACTTCGGCGTCCAGCCCAACCATAATCTAGGCAAAGTTTGTATTGGGAATAAGGAATAATATACCACTAATTTTGTCCAGAAAATCATTTTAATTGATCTATCATTCTCAATTTTGCAAGCAGTTAATTGAGGCCAAGGCGATTCACAGGGTCTGCGTGATATCAGACCAAAGAGAAAAAGAGTGGTAAGATTTATGAATAGTCAGAGCACAGGAGTTATTAAAGAAATAATTCATTGGATGTTAGTCATCCCTTCCATGAATTCAGGTTAAATAAAATGTTTGTACCTCACTTTCCTTGGGGGAAGCAGCCTAGGTATATAGATAGATAGTAAGCCTTTGATGTTGGGTGATGACGACACAAGAAAAACGGTAACATGAATATTTTAAACCCACATATTATCCCAGATTCAACCAATTATTCCACTGTGTGTATGAGGTGCCAATAGAAAGGCACAGTGAACAGAGACTTTAAGATTTTACCAAAGGAGTAAACTGTTTCAAATAAATCTTGATAACAAGTAAATTCACAGTGATAATGGAACTTTCACACTGTAGCTGAGTCTACTATTTGGTCCAAAGTCTGAATGCTAGTAGGACAGTAATAGTAGCTGTAACCCAAGGCTCTTCTGCCATGTGAACCCAGTGGACTTCAGACTAAGATGCACTTCTGCAGTTCACCATCCTCCTTTTGGAGAAGAGGAAAGTACCTGAGGTAAGTTTGTATAACCAGATAGTGGAGCCAAATGGCTATATCGGTGCCACCACATGAAGGCGTACCTCTCTAGCACAAGTAAAGTCCAAAGAGATATAATGAAGATGAAAATAAAGATTCAATCCTCAGTTTATGTCTGAGTGAGCCAATTCCTCCAGCGTCTGTATGCAGCGCTGACATAAAGTACATTGATAAGACATGATAACAATTAAACTGATAAAACAATAAATGCTACTCTTACATGATATCAGATTCAGCCAGTTCCTGCAGCGTCTGTATACGGTGTGGGTAGACGGGCACGGTGAGCACTGACATAAGGTTGCTCATGTAGGCCGCTGCTAAGATGTCCACAGCCACCCACCAGAAAATCAGCCACAAACGCGCCCACGAAAACACCCGCACCCTACTGTCATTCATGGCCTGGCCCAGCAGACCCGACACAACCTGGGAATGTATATGGGAATTATTAAACTGCAAATCTAAAGTAGGGAATTGAGAAAGTTTAGTCCGGGAATACTGAGGGGACTTTACAGCTTGGGAACTTTGACAGGACTTTACAATGTGAGAATTGTAACCTTCCTGATACTGAAAGCCTAACCCAGAACCCTGGATACCATCTCTACCACAATGATTGAGACAAAATGCATTAGCCCTTGCGCTTCAAGAGCTCTCCCTTAAGTTGAATAGATGTGTTTACATGGCATCATTTTGAAATGGTTAATGGAAATTGTTGGTAAAATACCAAATATGCAGGCCCACAGAGATTGGAGGACCTGCATATAATAGTTTAATAACCGTAGTTTGATAATTCCAAGCAAAACTGCCCCAGCACTTTGGCAGTGTTCTGCAGTTCACTAGAGTCCCACAAAGCCAGACACTTGGCATTTCCTTTGGCTTCGTTGACTGTTCAGATCTGTCAATGCGTAGTAGCAGAAGACAGTGCTCCTTACCACTGCTTGTGTACCATATGGGTTTTATTTTACCCAGAGTTGCATAATATGTCATGACAAATAAGTTAGCCAGCTTATATTATCTAAACTCACTGCAGAAAAATCGTGCAAAGGAAATTCTTGCGATAGACTGATGGAATTCCCTAAGCAGAATTATATGAAAAAAGAAATGTCATTATCCTTTAAATGAATAATATAGTAACTGTATCCTTCCTATTCTGAAATAACTAATGGGTCTGAAATAAGGAGTTCTGCAAAATTCTAGATTACCATGGGGTACCTTATCCTGACACAGTTTTAGAAAGCAAAATAAGAAATACTAAAAAGTAATATTAGTTAGATGACTTAGAATTATGCCTCTGAAATGCAAAAAGGTCATCAAGGCTTGCAGTTTTTTTCCCTCACATAAGAGTGTCTGGTATCATGTTGAAGAACTGATATAATGAAGTTCTTTACTAAACGCACAGAAGAACGATGATGATATAGTCATTTACCGTAAAATAGATAGTTGGAATATTTCTAATTACAGATAACAAACACATTGCAGATTCGTCAGAGTGGCAGCCCAAATGATGCGAGATTAATGTACAATAAAACATTCATAAAATTGTTTGCCTGAGTCCAGATTTACTAATAAGTTTACAATTAATTTTCTGTCGTAACAAGGATTCGTTCATGCGGGAAATACAAGGAAACGAGAGTTCAAAATCTTCCCATCTCCTTTGATCTTCCTGCATAGCCAAATAACTTCATCGATCAAAACCTTGTCGTAAATAGGATTGGTTTATACAGGAAGGACAAGGGATGGAAAGTGCAGAATCTATTTGTTTCTAATTCTTCCTACAAAAACAAATTTTAGTTACGAGAGAGTTGACCACATGCGTGTTAATCCAAACGGTTGTGATGGAATGGATTTAATATCACTAGGCTGGAGTGGTAGAATTTAGGCCTCTTCTTTGTCCTACACTTGACCGGTACAGTGTGATGAACATAAGTGCTCAATCACTTGGTTGTTTTGAGACTACTGAGAGGGAACACAAACCGGTACGTGACTATATCTATAATTGTGGCAGAATTCACGCCTTTGTCCAGAGAACATTTCCTTCTGGTCTCCTCTGTACAGTTAGATGAGTTTCCTAATTTGCGGAGAGATCCCTTGGGCTGGTGTTCATTCAGTCCGGTAAGCAGGGACCAGACATGGAGCAATTATTCAGGTAATATAATTGATACAATAACTTGGTTGATTCTTCATTATATCTGTATGAATTGATAGCTACAATTATACTGATAAAGATATATTTTAGTGATGCAGTAGGT
Source organism: Coenobita brevimanus (assembly GCF_032717465.1). NCBI lineage: Eukaryota > Metazoa > Arthropoda > Malacostraca > Decapoda > Coenobitidae > Coenobita > Coenobita brevimanus. The sequence continues at coordinate 10,689,364 of NC_136997.1, forward strand.
TTTTCATTTGCGTACGTTGTACCCTTACGGTCTTCTAAGTTAAAACTAAGTCATTCTATTGCGCATTTATGTTTGTCTTGTTAACCGTTGAGCTGAGCTTGAAAATATCCAGAAACTGGTTTAATATAATTATATTAATGCACCCGGGTCTTCAGTTATAATTACTTACAATACAAATACATTTTAAAATTCCAGTTACTTTTATATGCAAATTGTATTAATTTACTGTGTTTATTAAAGTCTATTATAATATGCGCTCTGATTACGACCGCCTTACTGGGGAAACTTATATAAATGTATTAAACTCTAACAAATATCTTAAAGGCCATTCTTAACATCATACATAAATTCATGAGCAGGAATGACAAAATAATTTCATCGAGGATATGCTCAAGTATTACAAAATAATGTAAAAGCTTACATTATGCTTAAGAAATATGAAATTAATTACGTAGAGATGATATCATGCTCAGTAACCTGGTGTTTCAAAATATCAGTAATTTCAGTTACCACCTAGTCACATTCTTAATGTAAATGTCCTTTCCAGTATGGTGGCACCTTTACTACAGTCAATGCAAAACTTTAGCAGCAGTACGCCTAAGGTAAGGTAAAAAAAAACATGTTGACGTTACCAGCTACATCATGTGTCGTAGCAGATCTAAGAGGTTAATCACCTTGATAACGATGTCGATGGGATCACTGAGATGGTGGAGGTAGTGGAGTAAGCAGGAGAGCAGAGAGGCAGCAGCGATGGTGGAAGCCAGGGTTAAGCCCCATAGCAGAGGGGAAAAGGGGTACAAGATACTCCTCCAGCGGGGTATGGGCGGTGGTATACGAAGGAGAACCGCAACGCTGTATCGCCAGTAAGGGTAAACGAAGTCGAAGTCACTAAAACTGTCTGTCCTAAGCCTGAATGAACTGATGGCTATGTCCTTGTTATTATACATCATATCACCCAACATCCCATTCCAGGTTCCATTCTCCTTGACTCCCCAGGAAATTGTGTCAGTGAGGGTGATTTTATGCGTGAAGTTGTATTTATCGCCAATGACCTGAAGCGCGTCAGAGTTTGCACCACCGCATTTACCGTCCTTTCCAAAGTACAAGAAGGGTTCATCGTAGCAGGAGACTGGTACCTTTAAAACCCGCCCACCAAAGTCCCTGAAGCGATAAGGAAAGAGTGCACGTCTGGTGTGGAATTTCTCAGTGCTCCAGACTCCTAGTGGCGCCCTGGTGCTTGTAGGTAAACTGGTGTAGGCAATTAAGTTTTGACGTCCCGATCGTGGCTGCAGCAACAAGATGAACTCCGAGCGCTGCACAACAGGCTGGACAATTACTGATGTGGTGTTGAGGTGAGGGTTGAGGCAAAAGAGGACGAGGTAACTGGGGTTCCAGTCTTTGTTAACTGCCAAGAGAAGGAGGAAGGCGGTGGGGTCGCGGTGGAAAATGATTATGGCGGTGAGATGGGATCCTTTGGTGTGGTGTGAGGGATGGGCGGTGTGGAGGAGTGAGTGTTGGGTGACGAAAAAGACAGGCGTGAAGGAGGCTCCAGCCGCCGCCGCCACCTGACTCATGTCAGGGATAAGCTGGCTGTGGTTGTCGCTCACCATCAGGAGGTCATGTCCGCGCAGTGGACCACTAACCAGTGATGACAGAGTCTGGGCAATCATAGTGTGACCATCTGTGTGGGAAAAGAGGCATGATATCAGGACAAGGCCGGTGTTAATACTTTTGTCAAGTACTCGTTATTCAGAATAAACTAATCACCCAAGTCAAGTTTAGCGTATAGGTGAAGACGAAATACAATCGTTATTAAGACCTGGCATCGCCTCATACTTATTTTACGGAGCTGACACACACACAGACCGGAATCTTCAGAATCACTTGAAACTGTGGGATGCCACTTAACACACTACACCTCGAGTTGCAAGCCACCAGACTCTGATTTAGGGTTACCACTCGGGAGTTTAACAGGACAATAATTGTGGCAAAATTTGAAGTAAATCGACCAGAAACTTTTCAAGAAAACTAGGAGAATACACTCTGACATTTCTAAACATGAAATAAAAGCTGCATAAATAAAATATAAGAAAAAGCGTTGGCGTGCGTCATCCTGAGAGTGACAAAAGCGAGTTTCTTAAGATACTTTAAACATGGCTAGGTCAGTACGAAATATAAACCCAGATATGACTGCATGGATAGTGCAGAGCCAAAGTGCTGTCTTATTGTGCCATTTAGCTACATGAAATAAGCATTGTCTGAGATGGTTTGGCCATGTGGAGAGGACAGAGAATAAGAGGCTGACTGAAAGGATGTATGTGAATGACGTGTTGGTGGGGAAGGGGAGGGGGAGATCGAGAATGAGATGGGGGGATGGGATGGAGAGATACATATAAGACTGGGGCATGAGTTGGTGGGATGGCAGAATAATGGCAGAGGATAAGGTAATATGAAGGCGATTTGTATGTGGCCATCTTTTACGGAACTGAGGTGTCTGGTTACAGGTACACAGATAGATAAAAAAAGATAGTTAAAAAGGAGAAGACATTACACTGAATAGCAGGCTTAAGGACCTCAAGATTTTTCAAAACATTTTAGCCAGACATTCCGAAATTATCTCCGTCAGTCCAATTACGTATTCTTATTTTCCGTTCTTGCTACCACCGGACAGTTTATATACGGTTCCAGAATGATGTCCTAGCAGTGGAGATATCGATGAAGGCAACATTTATCCCTGTGGCTCCAAAACCCTCTCCTGAGCTGAATAAAATCGTCTGAAGGAAGGAGAATTGAACTGAAATAGACGTAACCGACTTGAAGCAGGTAATGTTTTTTTTTTTTTTTTTTAATCTATTTTGGAAACGACAAATTTTACAGAGGGATTTTTTTTTTCTGTTTATTTTGGAAGGGGCAAATTTGTGCAGTAACCATTTTGAATTACTCTGTATGGAACCACCTTTGCATTTTTTTACAGGTAACACAGTTCTAAGATATCCTTTCTCTCGTGGGTCATTGACGGCCGTTACTTGCTACAGTCGGGGCAGTTCCGGGCATTCGACTGCAGGAAAAGGAAAAAAAAAAAAAAAAAACTAGGAGCCGTGGATGCGAGCGATCTAATCACGTCTTGCGAAAAATTGGCCTCCGTAAGAGTTACTAATATATCATATTTTTTTCTTTTTCGTAATAAGGTAATTGATATTCATTGTAATTTGACTGTAGTGTTTAAAAGCTGTTCGAGTGAAGGCAGATGTACAGTACAGTATATACAGTCTTAGACACACGATCAGCTTAAGAGAGTAGGTACATACTGCCCTGAGTCTCACACAGGCAAATGCTTTACTTTTCCTTTACTGTCCGTCACTTGTTGATCCAGTGTTTGAATCTGGGGGACCTGCGTCAAAGGTTTCTCCATTGGCACAGGGGCAGATGTTGCTTACTCTCTGTCATCCTTGCTTAGGGGAGCCTCTAGTTGTCAAGGTGGCGTTTTTAATTTTCTGGAGGTGACGGGCCTTCTCCACCTTATATAGTTACAATTTGTTTTTCGATTTTTTGGCTTATGTTATCTCTTCATGCAAGGAGGTATTGACCTTGTTCTAGTATGCAGGATCTGACTTTTTTTTGGCGCTATTTGACTGAGTTGCTGTGGTGCCAAGATATTATTTAAACATTCCTTTCCATTCTCCCTGACCCCTAATTGGTTCATTTAAAAAGTAAAACCCGGCGGATATCTATGTGAATCACGACAAGGTGATTCTTAGGATTGAATTTTTCACGAATTAAGAAGAGATAAGAGGACGAAAACTCCAATAGGCCGATTGCTACATACTAGGAACTGTACTTACTTCCTGCCAAAGACTGTAGTAGATTAGGAGAATTATAAAATTAGAGGATTTTAACCCGCATACACATCTCTCCAGTCAAATCATCAACTCTGCCAGGAAATTGTAAGGAGAATCATACATTATAGAAAACATGACATAGAAATTCCACAGAAAAGGTCAAATGAACATACAGTCTACTTGTTGGAACCTGGAATGAAAGAAAAATATGCCCTCAGTGTTGTAATTACTGGGAATAGATTATGCTGTACACTTGTATGGTATGCTAAAGATCAGAAGTTCTTTTTATATGATATTTTCAAAGTTAACTATTACTAATACCCATTGGTCGTTTATTACAACCTGTGGATAGCACGGCAGGCTAAGTAGTGGTTGAGAATGAAACTACATATTGTTTGCTCGAGTTACCAACAATCTGTAGACTGAAGAGCAGTGGCGTACCTGAAGAGGGGGGGGGGGCTGTTTGAAACTACCCCCCCAGGCCCGCAATTGAGGGGGGCCCTAAAAAGACTTAAACATTTATAAGCTTTTTTATTAACATTTAAAAATATACTTGTATATATATATATTTACCATCCCGACAATCCTGGCTGAGATATTAGATAAGTTTTGAGAATGAGGGGGGGCTAGGTTCTTTGCGGGGCCCCTCCTCCTGGGGGGGGGAGCCCGCAAAGAACCAACCCCCCGGGCCCCCGGATCTCTAGGTACGCCCCTGCTGAAGACTATTATAAGTTAGACGGTTAATTGATGCAACTTGTTCGTGTTTGATTCCAAGCGTTTCTCTCGGTTTAGATTTTGTGCCAAATGAAAATGATGCATTTTTTTTTTTTTTTACTTTTATTTATGAAAGAATAGCTGATATTTACTGGCTAACAGCACATTACAACTGCGTGCTTAGCTAACAACATGGCTTTCAGCGCACTTCATAAGATGGTGTAACTGGAAACACGTTTCCCTCTCAGACAATGGGTCCCTAATTATTTCTCGATGTAACAGGCCGTTTTATACCCCCTGGCTAATTTATACTGTACCCTGGGTGTACAATGGCCTAGGCCAGAATATACCCCGGGGCATATTTCAGCCTTAGCTAAATCCTCTTTTCTATAAATAATACTACAAATTTCAAGTAATATATAAATAAAATTTTATAATTTAGTCCTGTTTGAAGTTATGTGGAAGTAATAGGTTTGTTAATTACACAATAGCAGTACAATACATGCCATTGTTTTTGCATAATATTTACCTTATTCTACTTTGCTATATTGTATGGAATGTTTTTTTGTATAATTCATAAAATGTCATGTATGTATTTTGTGAGAAATACAGAACTAAATAAAATGTTGCTTATATGCTTATATTTATTTGTTCATATGAAATAAAGACGGGTGGGGTATAATCTGGCCGTGGGGGGGGGGGAAATAGCCTAAGCTGAAATATGTCCCAGGGTATGTTCTGACCTAGGCCATTACATATCCGAGGTATAAACTGACCTGGGCTACTTTATACCCGGGTATATTCTGGCGGAGGGTTAAGCTGGCCTGCTTCACCGGGCCCACCACGGGACCTTGGGACAGGGACTTCTTTGTCACAGTCTGTCAGTTACTTAGAAGTGAAAATATGGACCTGGATTTAAATGGACGGTTGCGTGTCGTGTTTTGAGGGAATGTTTGGGTGCTTTCCTTCTCAGTTATACACATTTTATTTACAGCTGCCACTCTACATAGAGGGACAACTGTAAATATAACCACAGTGAAAAAACCGATACCTCTGACAACCATAATTATGGTACAAATAACAATATCTGTTATCACCAAGTGATGAAGGTAAACACAGTCAAAATTTTGCAGCATCTCAGCCTTTGGCAAGGGTAAACTGGTATGGATGAGGCACAACACAGTAGGTCCTCAAATCCTGTAAGGTGACCAGAATACCATCCATAGATTAGAGCTCCTTGGCCATATACTCGTCTGCTTAGATTTATTTTCTTAATGCATGTAAGAAGG
>NC_136997.1:10700205-10892705 GCF_032717465.1 Coenobita brevimanus
ACGATAATTTCTGAAAATCGTAAAGACTGGTAATCCTTTTGCGAACTTGGTTCTTGACGTGGTATTCTCGTCAGCTAAGTAAGCTCCCTAACACCTCTTCCTAAGCTGTTGATTTTGCTTATTACACCCTACTTACACCCATTTTTATTGTACACTCTATGCACTTTATAACCACTGACTAATGTAATTGTACTGTGTCAATGAATACTCACCAGTAGGTTATATGTGGTTTACTGTATGTAAAATTCGATATATCTAAAAGTAGTTCACACAGTGAGTCCATCAATATCTCCTAAAGGTTTACGGCAGAATAAAAGGCCAAGAAATTCATTACATAGTCATCAGTGCACTTGTAACTTGACTCCTAGAGACAATTTCACGCTGTCAGTCAGTACGGGGTGTGGTCACCATTTACAGCCATGCAGGATGTAATACTACTCTTTATACAAGACACCAGTTCACGCAGTGTGTACTGTGGAAGCCTGTCTCACTCTTCTTGCGCTGCCTGCATCAGTTGGCGTCTGTTTTGTGGTTTGGGGTCACGATGATAGGCACGTCTTATGCTAATCACACACATGTTCAATTGGCTTTAAATCGGGTGAGAAAGCAGACCATGGCAAATATGTCGGCACCTCAGCCTGCAGAAACTCAGCTGCGACTTGAGTAGCATATGGACAAGCGCTATCCTGTTGGAACGTTGTTGCACCTGGATGATGGCTTAGAAACGGGATGACTTGGGGCTTGAGACATTGTCGACATATACTCGAGCCGTCAGGTTGCTTTCGATGATCACTAAAGGTGTTCCGTAGTCGGCTGGAATGCCTCCCCATGTCATGATGCCGGTCCACCCCAGCAGTTACCCTGTCTTACACAACAGTTAGGATAGCGTTCATTACGTAGCCTTCAAACACGCAGACGTCCGTTAGTGTAATCCCACACAGAAACGACATTCATCAGTGAAGAGAACAGCTTTCCACTGACTAGTCCAATGTTCATGTTGGCTACACCACTATGGTGTGTTCCAGCGATAGGCGAGTAAGAAATCCAAACCCCTCACAGGTCTACCTGCGTTCATGCCAAACGACCTCTGTCGTCGCCGTACGGTGGACTTGCTTATCCGATGATTATGTCGACCAGGAGTGCTGTTTATGCTTCCGACTGGAATCTGTCCCGGAGATGTAGCATCCGGATGTGATCTTGACGTTCTGTTGTGATATGTACTCTTCCAGGACGCAGTCTATTTTCAGCTGTTTCATGATGCCCCTGGGTAAGCCTAACAATAGCTGAATGATGACACCCCATTCTACGGGCTACCTCACGTTGCGCCATGCCATCCTGCAGCATCCCTAAAGCATGATGACGTTCAAGGCATGATAATCGTGGCATGTTGGCAGTCTTTCTAGAACTAACAGACCATTTCCAACTTACACACGATCTAATCTTCATCCTAGACGTAAAACAGCCCCTGGTTCCATTTCCACCAATAGGCAGTGAACGGAATGGGGAAAAAAGATCAATCTTATCTTTAAGACGCTGCTTCGTGAACAAAGCCATTCTTTTTGTTCAGATGGGTGTTGTATTACATGATCATACCAGCTCAGATCAGTGTCGGAAAGAAGCAACGGTACACCAAGCACTGCAGCTGTACAGTATATGGCGGTGCGTTTTCATTGACTCGCAGTATATATTTACTGAAGGAGGTGTGTGGCAAGACCCACCACCTCCTTTCTTTTGTATGTACTCCGTATGCCTTTACAACAACAAGCATTTCATTTCATATAAGTACTGTTTGTTTTTTAAACCCTTTATTTACCATTCAGTACAAGCCTCAGCACTCCAGGAAACGCTGAAGGCCAAGCAGGAGGGGCACAAGAGAATATACTCGTACGTATTGTGATCCTACAGACAAGCTAGTAACCGCTCTAATGGTCGCGTTTTCTTTCATGCTTCGTTTTTAGATAATACCAGACTCAGGCCTCGGAGAGTGAATAATAGGGGCCTGGGATGGGATTCTCAAGCATGTTTACGTTCGGTTCCCTGTCGTAACTTATATATGCTTTTACAGGAATAACTAAACAAGGAAATATTTTGCACTTCTTTCCATGAGCGTCCTGCTGACGACAATTGTAACCTACAGTAATTTTCATCTCGCAACAGATCTATGAAGCTGGAACAGGAGACAGAGGAAGATGCGACAGCTTCCTTGCCCTTCCTGTAGATAAAAACGTACGACAGGGAACTGATTGAAAGTTCGTTTGTGCCGCCCGTCCTGAGTGTTGGTACTGGTTGACCTTCTTAATCATCTCAGTCCGATTTTGTATTTTTCATTTTATTCTTGCAGTCTTCAGACGATTCATCCAATTTACTGGAGACTTTTGGAACTGGAGAGGTTAGAGATTTTGGTGCTATATTGCCCTAATGCTACTTTCCTTTCCTTGTGATATATCTCAATAATTCCTTTGCATTTTGTAGTACACTTTATCTACTAATTGTATGTTACTCCATCTGTATTGCTAATGAAGGTGTATAGCAAGACCCACCACCTCCTTTTAATGTATATGTACTCTGTATGGCCTTGATTAACCCCTTCATTACTGAGATCCTTTCTAGCCGAGTAAATAGCGAAATACGCTAAATAATTACAAAATACGTCATCGAACTGGAGGGGTTAAGGTCGGAACAACTGTGCTATATATAAAAGATAACACCAGATGATTTTCTTCAAATGAGAGGAGTCCGATTTTGCTTTATTCATTTTATCTGCAGGCGATTTTATTCGGCTTAGGAGAACCCCTGGAAGTGATGGGGCTCATGATGGCTGAATTGAACGTCTGTAGTTTGAATCAGTTTACCCTAATGAATGCAGTTGCTAGGATAACGAGGTTATTATTTTGCCTCCGCCCAGTTGTAGAGGAGGAGGCATTAAGTGTTTGGTCTGTACGTCCGTGCGTGCGTGAGTGGGTCCGTGGGTCCGTAACACTTGTGGCCGCCATATCGTCTGAACCCATGAACGGATTTCCGCCAAACTTTTGTCAGTGATACAGTATGGGGAGATGATGAACTGATTGGGTCAGCTAGGTCAAGAGATCAAATGTCAAGGTCATACGGGGTCGACTTAGTTTATGATTGTGGGCGCGGTATCTCCTAAACCCCTCGACAGATTTCAACCAAATTTTTGCCAGTGATGTAATATGAAGGGATGATGAACTGATTAGGTCAACAAGGCCAAGGTGAAAGGTCACGGTCATATGGGTGTGGACACAATACCTCCTGAACCTCTCCACGGATTTCGACCAACATTTTGTCAATGATACAGTGTAAAGTGATGATGAATTGATTAGGTCAACAAGGTCAAAGGGTCAAAGGTCAAGGTTATATTGGTATGGGTGCAATATCTCCTAAAACCCTTAACGGATTTAGAGCAAACTTGTCAGTGATAATATGCGAAGGGATGGTGAATTGATTAGGTCAGCAAGGTCAAGGGGTCAAAGGTCAAGGTTATAAGGGTGTGGGCACGATATCTTCCAAACCCCTGAACGGATTTCAACCAAACTTTTGTCAGTGATACAGTATGAAGGGACAACGATTGGATTAGGTCAGCAAGGCCAAGGGGTCAAAGATCAAGGTCATATGGGGTCGACTTAATTTATCTTCAGTCTCATTTCAATCCACAATGACACCCTGTCGTGGAGGTCGTATGGCGAGTCCGTAGCAAGGCTTGGCGGAGGAATACTGAGTTACTTTTTTGCGTCGACAGATTGAGCCCCAAGTTCTCGGCATTTTATTATTATTATTATTATTATAATTATTATTATTACGTAACTAAAATAATCCCACAATTTCCTGATAATCTGAGAGGTTTGGGTCGATGCTAAGCCCCGAGGGAGATGATGGAGTTACAAATTGGCTATGCATCATTGTACACACCTTCAAGCCAGCAAACAACCTGACCTATATCGATAAGCCTTCTTCTTCCTGGAACCTGATCTGAAGCTATTTCAGTCCTCCGTGACCTATCTGTGAATGTGTGTGTGTGTGTGTGTGTGTGTGTGTGTGTGTGTGTGTGTGAGAGAGAGAGAGAGAGAGAGAGACAGAGGGGTGTTTATGAGATGTGTGTGTGCATGTAGAGAGGTGTGTGTGTGTGAGTGTGTGTGTGTGTGTGTGTGTGTGTGTGTGTGTGTGTGTGTGTGTGTGTGTGTGTGTGTGTGTGTGTGTGTGAGATAAGAGAGAAAAGGGGGAGGGGGAATTTATGATGTGTGTGTGTGTGTGTGTGTGTGTGTGTGTGTGAGAGAGAGAGAGAGAGAGAGAGAGAGTTTACAGTTCTAGATGTGGCGTATAATTCTTCTTTTTTAATAATTTACACAGAAGCGGATCCAGCACTAGGAAGAGAGGGATCCAATATTATTTTTGTATACTGTCGACAATAACACACTAATAATACAGCAGAAAATTACCACACATACCAACAGATAGAAAAATAAGTATCTTTCCAAATCTGAAGGAATACATAGCGAAAAAATCGAAACATCTGAAACACGCACTACTAAGAGACAGGGTTTTCACTGTGTTTCGCCCTTCGTAAATTTTCTTGAGATGGGACTGGCAAGATGAGTTGTTTCTTTGACTAGGCTATACGCATACTTTTTTTATTATTATTAACTACAGAATGTCATAAGTATTATTGGAATTATAAGAGAAGGAGTAGGGAATCATGTGTTGCTTTAATTCTAATTATTCCTTACGGGTTGTGTTAGTTTCTTGTGTTTACTGCCGAGCTCTCTCTCTCTCTCTCCTAGTAACCCTACAATAATATGGTATGTACACCTGGGGACAGGTTTTCCTGGTACACCTCGCTATGAGTGAACGAATCCTGGCGTACCCTTAATGCACGGCGTGTACCTGTGTCTAGCCCCGCCCTCAAACCCCCTATCTCCCTCGCCACCCCCACCAAATGCCCACCACGACACACCGTCGATCTCGATACCGAATTAGTTTGTTTCGATGCATTACCGATGATGTGAGTACGAAGGATGTTTTTATAGGTATTGGAATGTCATACAGGTGTTGGATACATAATGGTGCTAAATGACTACTGCGTCCATTCATGCAGTAACACCAATGAAGAAGAATCCACGAGCGCAGTTACCGAGCTCCTTGAAGCAGTGAGTCAGTCATCACATTACCAATATAGTGACAGTAACAGTACCAGTAAAGATGTTAGTATCACAATATATACTTTCATACAGTATATAATTAACCTATATTAATGTATCCTAGAATGGAGGAAATAATTATACATGAAGCTAAGTTACCGTTGTATTTAGCTCCAGAGTCCAAACAGAAAAATACACACAAGACACTTGGGGCGTGGGTTATAATAACGCTAATACAGGTATTAGCATATGCGATTATCTTGGAAAGCTGTTGGTAAGAAGGACCTATCGATTTACATATGAAAGGAATCGTGGGTATAACAACACTTTTTGTAATTTATGTTTATTCCAAACAAAATATAGTCGTGATGACTAGAGGTGATAAAAACAAGTAAATGTATAGGTAAAGAACATATTCCCATAAATATATTTACAATTCCACTAATACTTTCACCACCCTGATAACACGCTTTGTAAATTAAGTTTAGTACAGAAAGGAAAGTAGTGATCACTAGAGATAAGAAAGTATATTTATGGCAACGTAATTACATACCTAAAACATATATTGCCATATACAGTACAATATTTTACTAATACCTAGACCACCCTCCTTGTCTTTCAATAACATTCTGCAGTATTTCGGGTAAAGAATTTACTAGGACCGGATCTGTTCAGGATTACGTCTGCTTAATTCCCACTGGGCATTGATGTGCTGCATGAGTTGCTGGAGTGTTCTCTCCTGCCCCATCTTCCAGGTGTTCACCATTTGTGCCCACACATGCTCAATCACATTCATGTCCACCCCTTTGCTCGGCCATTCAAGAAGGTGAAGGTTATTCTGTCCTTCAAACCATTCTTGAACAACACGAGCCATATGAATAGGACATCGGTCATGCATGAACAGGAAAGGCCCCGCTGGGAAAGGGAAATTCCTCTGTCTAAGAGAAGGCAAGAAGGAGGTCTGCAACAGCTCAACATACTTTGCTGCTGTAAACGTCCCCTCAATGCGGAACACATCACCCATGCCATGCAACGACACCCAGCCCCACACATTGCAGGTGACGTGACCGGATCGAGCCACCTCAACGATGTTGCGGGGGTCGTATCTGAATGAGAAAACATATTTGATTGTTTATTGAGAAGGCAGTATATTTTATGATGCACTTATTAACGTCAAATGCATATTTATTGTTAACTACTGTAAGAACAGTATTTATGCCTTGGTCTTTAACAATATGTGCATCACTTCCACAAGATAATAATAACGAATGAACACGGAATTAAACTATAATGAAATGCAGACTTACGTTAACAATAATTATGAATATCATACCGTGTACTGTTTCTCTGCCAACAATGGATCCTGCCATGTGTAGTGGAAGAGAAACATTTCTCATCAGTAAAGATGACGTGGCCCCAATACTCCATGCCCTTTTCAGCGTGACGTTGAGCAAACGCAAGCCTTCCCGCCTTGTGCTGCTCCGTCAACAGCTCCTTTTTCGCTGGAGTTCTGTGGTGAATCCCCACACCGTGAAGTCTGCGTCGTACCATTCTCGCCGAAACCTTCAGCCTAAGGTAATCACGAATGGCCACCGCGTTAGTCAAGGGCTGAGCTTCAGCCGCCGCGACAATGAGATCGTCCTCTGCCGGGGTTGTTTTCCGTGGACCCCCTGGCCTAGCTAGAAAGCATAAAACTGAAATCTTTATACATTTAGTATGCCAGTGAACACTTTCATCTCTATAGTCCTACAAATATTAATGTAGTAATTAGCCACTGACACAGCAAAATTAGTATGTGCTTCATTTTAGTTAATAAATATAAAGAAAACTACATATTATGTTTTCATTTCACAGTCGCATTAATTCACAGCTTACCCATGTCGGCTAAGTTGCCACTCTCCTCCCACCTCTTTATCCACTTGGCAACTGTGGTGGGAGACACACCAACTTCCCTAGCAATGGCTCGTACTGAGAGACCATTGTCACGCAGAGTGACAATGCGACATTGCAGCACCAGATTGTTCTCTCTGCGATTCATCACGAGTGGCGTAGATGTGTAAGCCTTCTCAGTTACCACAGTGACCACAACACCTCCGAAACCCAGGTGTTTGTGGGTCGGGCAGAATATGATAATACCCAGCTTCATGTGATTATGTTGTGATACTTCACTACAGGGTACTTACTGTGTAAAATATAGATAGGCATTTTTGGTATGCTAACATCATTACTACTCCTGTTACTGTCACTATATTGGTAATGTGATGACTGACTCACTGTTTCAAGGAGCTTGGAAACTGCGCTCGTGGATTCTTCTTCATTGGTGTTACTGCATGAATGGACGCAGTAGTCATTTAGCACAAATATGTATCCAACACCTGTATGACATTCCAATACCTATAAAAACATCCTTCGTACTCACATCATCGGTAATGCATCGAAACAAACTAATTCGGTATCGAGATCGACGGTGTGTCGTGGTGGGCATTTGGTGGGGGTGGCGAGGGAGGTAGGGGGTTTGAGGGCGGGGCTAGACACAGGTACACGCCGTGCAGTAAGGGTACGCCAGGATTCGTTCACTCATAGCGAGATGTACCAGGAAAACCTGTCCCCAAGTGTACAACTGAACAGGAGGGTGGATCTGATTTACAGTTAAATATTTCCAACTGTGAGCATAGACTAGACTAGACAACCCGTTCCCTAAAGTCCAGCAGTCCTCATACGTGCCATTCTCCTTTATGTCACTCTGGTACCTTTACTTTTTTTTTTTTTCACCTTTTTCACTATGGCTGTTTTTTGCGTGTTACTTCACAATTAGATGCTGGAATGGGACGCCTTCAGGTAGTGGCAATGATATAAAGGGGTGGCTTCACTGCCCCGTTATACAAATGTCCCACAACACTCTCTCTATCCCCGGAAAGAGGATAGTGGATTGAAGAAGGACAGTTTCAGCCTGCACTCCCCCGGGTTCACGTTTCAGATGATCCTGTGGTTACAACAAAATAATTGTTGCTACTACTGGTACTGCTTAATAATAATAATAATAATAATATAATGCAGCATAATTATTCTAATGTACGAATGACATCAGTAGCATCCCTGAGGCTAAGATGCGAATGAATGTGTGTGTGTGGATGAGTACATTGGGAGTGTGTCGTCCTGTCTCGGCTACCTCATTTTCTTTGGAGGAAGCAGCCTAGATATATTGATAGATAGACTCGTGCTATTTCTTTCCATATCAGCATTACTTCTTAAATAGCATACAAGATAATAGTAGCTTGCTATATATACGCTCCTGCTGAAGTTCACCATCCTCCTTTAGGGGGATAGGGAGAGAGCTGAGGGACTTTCGTATAACTAAGCAGTGGAGCAGCTCGGTTATATCAGTACCACCACATGAAGGCGACCCTCTCTAACACGCAGGATCAGGCAATTATCTAAAACAACATTGCTCTTCCTCAAGAGTTAGTTTGTTAAGCTAGGATGGGTTAGGTTAAGTCTTATCCAGGGTTTTCCACAAGCAGTACAGAAACTAATCCAATTTATAGTAACATTCTAACAGTTTTGTCTAGAAGCAGTACAAAAATGGAGAAGACTTGCAATGCCACTCATAGTTTTTACCTTCAAGTTTATTACCCTTTTTTTTAATGTGTGTGTGTGTGTGTGTGTGTGTGTGTGTGTGTGTGTGTGTGTGATTCGTTCAACTATGACATTCTTTTCTATCGCAAGTGACACCAAGACCCTTCCCCAAGTTTATGAATCATCTCAGATCAGTTTGCGTAGGAAATAACATTGAAGAAAAGTCATTAATATTAATAAGTACTACTTACTGGAAGCAAAAAATCATTGATATCGGGCCGATTCCACAGTTGTTTGTAGTGGTTTGCAAGCACCCAAACAAAAGAAACTGAACTGTGTAAATGACTTATGACTGAATTATATGATGATTTTGGTGACTAAACTATGTAGCAATCTTAATTATCCAACCATTTGACAGGGGTAGTGAAAGTGGATACTGAACTTTTTGGAAAAAATGTAGTTATTAAGTGTGGTTGGGGAGGAAGCAAACAAACGAAAACTACTGTGGAATCGCCCCATCATCTGAGAGTCGCTTTGTAAACTAAAATCCAAAAACTAACTCAAAAAAACACCCTAACAAACCGGACCTAACCCATCCCAGCCTAATCTTAGCTAACTCATGGGGGCAGATTTGTTTTGGATAATTGCCTACCTGACGATGCTGGTGAGGGGCGCCTTCACGTGGTGGCATCGATACATTTGGACGGCTCCACTGCCCAGTTATTCAAACGTCCCTTAACTCAATCCCAGTCCCCCTTAATGAGGATGGTGGACTACAAGAGAAGGGCAACTTCAGCCTGCAGTCCATTGGGTTCACGTTCAGATGAATGTGGGGTCGCAACTACTACAACTACTACTGTTACTACTACTACTACTACTATCACCACCACTGCTACCACTACTACTGCTACTACTACCACTACGACAACGACGACAACTACTACTGCTACTGCAACGACTACTACTTCTACTATTCTTACTACTGACTCAGCCGGAATACATTACAAGGATAGCTTTTAATTATCTAATAATTAAATATGCCAAATTAATGCTCAAGTTAAAGTATGTCTGCTCCTTTTCTTTGTAATTGTTGGTCATATGATAGTCAAAGAGAGCGAATTTCCCATCGTAGCAGTGACAGAAAACTGGTCTTAGGTTGTTTCTATGGTAAACTAAAACTGGCTGCTGCTTAAATGCCATTATTTTTTTCTGTAGTAGAAGTAAGTCATCACCATATGCACAGGCTGTAAATAAAGGCCTATAACATTTTTGCCCTTTACACCATAATCTCCCATACTTTTATACATATTTGCCATGATGTTATTTATTTCATTGTTTCAGTAGTTATTTTTTTCAGTTGAGCAATGACACCAGATATTGATATATTACCAATGTGTTCCTATATATTTTGTGATGTTTATCCACATTCCTAAAAGAAAAAATGATAGTTTTGAGAGTTTATCATGATGGTCCCTCGAGGGGAGGCTAGCGCTTCTCTGAGGGGACAAAAGCTCTCTGTTTTGGTCTCTCTGAGTGGTGACTCTCCGTCCTCCAGCCAGGAGCTTTGTGTGTGTGTGTGTGTGTGTGTGTGTGTTTTCTTTCCCCTAGCTCGATTGTGGATTAGTTCATTGACTTCTAAACCCCTATAAAGGCATATTGACAGTTCTAGACCTATATTAGTAATGTTTTGGAGTGAAATTTAATTGAAAATTGTGAGGTACGGTAAAACGTATATAACAGCCGTGCCATTATCTTGCCATCCTTGAAATAAATATATACAGTCTTGTACACCATTCTGATAATATTTTTTTTTTACATCGTGAAATAAGGGTGATGAGTTCTTATCCTAGGTAGTATCACAAGAGTCAAAGGACAGCTGAACTGTCTCCTCTGAAATACTTCTATATTTTTTTATTGCATTCAAGTATAATAATTTCACCTTAGTAATTAGCCTGGAGCTACCTGAAAGTTCAACACTCTCAGGGGTGGTAGTCTGGGATTAGACTTCAACCAAGCTCTGGCATAGTATTCTACTTTTGAGACTGGATCCAGTATGGTCATTGTCTGATTTCAAGGGTTTGTCAAGACACGCCCTGCCCTTGAACAAGTCCATTCTCCCTGGTGTCAACCGGTATGTATGAAGTACAGCGACGTTAATAAAGAACGGCCACGTACATAGCGTGTTTCCTCGACAACCCTCAGGATTATACTCCTCCATAAATAATAACAATGGAAACCCCTCAGCAGGATCAGGAATTTAGTGTTCTGTTACTTAAAGGAAGGGCCAATGCTACTGCGAAGCCATTGGGATTGAAGATCTCTTGGACCAAGACCAAAGTCCAGGCATTTGGTGGCTTGTTGGATGAAGCAGTTCATCTGTCCAAGCATGTGGCGGGGATATAGAAGCCTTGGCAAGATTCACTTATCTTGGTGGTGTGGTCAATAACAACGGTAGATCAGACAGTGAGATCTCTCGTCGCATCGGTGTGGCCTAGGGGGTTGTGGATTCACTCAGTTCTGGTATTTGGCGCTGTCGTTATTTATGTAGAAGGACGAAAGTTTGCATCTTCAAGGCGCTTATGCTCCCTGCCTTACTTCATGACTTTGAGACATAGACACTAAACAGTGACCCAAAGCAGAGAATTAACTTTTTTGGTACTAAGAGTCTTCTCAGGATCATGGGATATCGCTGGTACAACCGGGTGCGTAACGAGCGACTACTCCATGAGACTGAATCGCCGCCTGTGACCCACATAATACGTCAACGCCAACCCCACCTATATGGGCACGTGGCCCGCTTTCCTGAGGCTGATCTTGCTCACAGGGTGATCTCTGAACGAATTAACCCGGGGTGGGGGAACCTAGAGGAAGGCCACGTAACTCATGGCTGGAACAGGTCGATCACTCCTATCGGGAGATACTTAGAGAGGGAAGAGTCGCTGCCTGGAGGGTCGCACAGAGGGATCCACATGGATAGAGTAGGAGGATGAGTAAGGCTATGCGCCCCGCGGCGTTTGCCCCTTCTTGATGATGATGATGATATCCTTTTGTACGTTGTTTTTGCAGAGTATGGCGATATTAAAACGATTTATATCAAGCAGAAGAGAACAGGAAGTTCTAATAAGCCAAATAAATCGCTTAGGAGGAAGTGTTAGGGAGCTCCCTTAACCGATGAGAATACCAGCCTAAGACTAAAGAACTGACTTATTATATGAAACCTTAAGAGTACTCGTCTGATAGGAAGGAGAAATTGCAGCAGTAAACCATAAATTCTATAGGGGTTGGCGGAGGCATGCGTCCTCTGAGTGCATTCTAGTTGTGTCAGTGAGCCGTGGAAATAGAACTACGTTGCTCTACAACTGGCTACCATGCTTATTGTGTTCTTGGCGAAAACTTAGCCTTAGAAAACTATTAATCCTTTCAGCCAGAGATTGCCATACTTTATTTATTTATTTATTTTTATCATTTATTTATTTTTGCCTTTTCCACACAATTCACTTTACTGGGGGAAATTTGAACAGATATTGCCTTGGAAAACCCCATTGCTGCTCTTGACCCTTCTTAACGTGTAGTATACTCGTCTTCTCGCCTTGTGGCAGCTTTGAGAGAGAGAGAGAGAGAGAGAGAGAGAGAGAGAGAGAGAGAGAGAGAGATCCCTGACAGGAAACTATCGGTATTTTGTTGCTCTCAGGTGTTGGGTGACGTAGTGCTAAATCTGGGACACCTGCAGAGCGCCTTCATCTTGCTGTGGTTGGGCCTGGCGACTGCATTAATCACCCTACTGATGGAGAGACTCATCTAGCCTACCCTCACCACCCCACCCAACCCTACCTAAACTCATATAGCCTATCCTCGCCACCCTACCATACCATGACTAACCTCATATAGCCTACCCTCGCCCACCCTACCTAACCCTACTGATGGGGAGACTCATCTAGCCTTGCCTTTCCCTTTGCTCGTATCTCAACCATCGCTTTCAGATATATTTCAAACACTCGAGAAGCTTGAAGCCTTGTACTGTAACTGGGATGGCCTAGGAAGTACTTTGGGACAGACCTTTTCCTGAATTTTGGCCAAGTTCGTGAACTAATTATTTGTAGGAGAAGCAGATGTTCAGGAATTTAATCTCCATATCATATGTACAGGAAAAAACAAAAACAAAATAGAGGTAATCGGTCAAAGATGGACAAGCAAACCAAAATGGCAGGGTGGTGTAATGTCCCTTCTATGCCTGGACACCTAATCTGATTTCAGCTGAGCATGAGATGAAAAAATTACTGAACACACCTCTGTCTCCTTTAAAAGAAATATATAGATTAGGTTCAGTGTAAATAATTCTTTACCTTCAAGCAGACTTACAGAATTTGAGAGTTGTTATGCACTTCATTGCTTCTTGCTTCTGTGGTATCTCAACTCCCAGTGTAGAATGTTACGCCTGTTTTTTTCCTGTTCATTTATTGTTAATTTGTTCACTTTTAGTATCCAAATGATTTTTTTTTCCTTTATGTTATAATTCAAGGTAGTACAAGATATTTGAATATGAACTATAATATTCCTTCGGCAGTCACTTCAGTTCTGTACCATTTTTCGGCTCAGACAGATAGATTGTCGCTTGGAAGTAATGTACTGAAGGCATTTATTTTTATTTTATATTTTTATTTTTTTACATTTTGCAGAATGAGTAGAAGCTTATACACTGCCAATTTCATACCTAAATGATGAAGCAGAGAAATATCTTGACTTGGAAACATTCCTTGGAACACTCAGACACGTAGAAGGATCTCGCAACAACATGAATTTATAACAGTTTTGGCCTAAATCTGCCAAAAAAAATATATATATATATATAACAGCAACAACCTTCATGGTGTTTCAGTTAATGCAGTCGATGTTCATGATTCATTAGTAACTTTTTTCAGCCAATACATTTGCCACAAATTCTACTTTAGAATAAGTCAGCCAGAACGTCCTTGTACTGGAACTTGACTCTCCAGAAATAGCTCCACTTAAGATACAGACTAGATACATAAAATCCATCCTATTTACTAACCAACAAAGCTCCAGGTCCAGATGGAATTCCTCGCATTGTTTTGAAAAAGTGTTCCCCGGAACCTGCCTCTGTTCTAGCTAAACTATTCACATTATGCATAGGTACTTCTTCACTCCCTAATTCTTGTAAAGAAGCCAATATTCACCGAAATCCAAGGAAAGGAAGTTCCTTTGACCCCTCTGATTACAGATCAATAGCTATGACATCTTCTTTTGGTAAAGTATTTGAAATTATAATTAATAAGCACAATGTTAAACATCTTGAATCCAACAACTTAATTAATGAAAAAACAGTATGGTTTTCGCCACGTAAGATCTATCTATCTATCTATTGCCAGACGCCTCAATCCCGTTTGGGGTGGCCACAAACAAATCGCCTCCAAGTCGCCCTGTCCCCCGCCATTTCACTCCCCTGCTCCCAACTCACACCCCCCTCTCTCATATACCTCTCCACCCAATCTCTCCATCTCATCCTCGGCCTCCCCCTCCCTCTTTCCCCCTCCACCTCACTCACATACACTCTCTTCGTCAGTCTTTCACCCTCCATCCTCTCCACATGGCCAAACCACCTCAGTGTGTTCCTCATAACGCTTCCTATCACATCCACATCAACACCACAACGCTCCTTTATATCCTCATTCGTCAGCCTGTCTCTCCATGTGACTCCACAGGCTCCTCTTAAATAACTCATTTCCACGGCTTTCACTCTTGACTTGTGTCGTTCCAACAACGTCCAAGTTTCACTTCCGTACGTTAGAGCTGGTATCACAATACTGTCATGTAGTAACTTTTTCACTTCCATGCTCACTTCCCTGTTTCTTATCACTGCTTTCAAAGAACCAGCAACCTTTCTTCCCTGCTGTACCCTTTCAAGCACTTCACCACGTAAGATCCACTATTGATATACTCAGTCTTCTGACTCACACCATCCATCAATCAACTGACCAACATGGAAACACCCATGCAGTAGCCCTTGATATTCTTAAAGCTTTTGACAGGGTGTGGTACCGGTCCCTTCTGTCCAAACTCCCTTGCTATGGCTTTCCCCTTTTTTCCTCATATCTTAGCGACGGGAAGATAAGAGTAAAAGTAGACGATGTATATTCCACTATCCACTCGATTAATGCTTGTGTCGTATGCACGGAGTGACTTATGCTGAAAGTTACCGTTCCGCTCAGTGCGCATGCGCCGAGTGGCCGTTTAGCCTCTGTTTTGAGAGTATCTGCATGTTATCTCAAATTTTGTGCCATTTATCAACAACACCGTATGAAATACATATGTCAGGAAGATAACTGTAGGTCGACATATATATATATATATATATATATATATATATATATATATATATATATATATATATATATATATATATATATGTATATGTATATATATATATATATATATATATATATATATATATATATATATATATATATATATATATATATATATATATATATATATACGTTACAGACACATTGTGAAATTAGTCATTTCGTGAATTAATATTAGTTTAATTTAGGTTTATTTAGGTTAGGTTTATCAAGAATAAGGTTAGGTCAAGGTTACGTTAGGTTTGGTTAGGATAGGTTCATTTAGGCTTAATAGAGAAGGGAACGGTACCTTCCAGCATAAAGTCACTCCCTGCATATGACACCAGCATATCACAAGGATCAGTTCTGGCTCCAACCCTACTCCTAATTCATATTCATGATCTCTTATCTGTCACTCATAATCCCATCCATTCATATGCATGTGACTCAACACCACAGTTCATTTACACCTAATCACCCATCACAAAGTTTAATATCTCTAACGCACAGCTCAGTTCGCTGTCTCCATAAACGAAACCATATCTAAGATCAGAGAATAAGGACAAAATAATATTGTATCATTTAACGCTAGGAATGCCAAACATATACAGTTTACTGATAGACGGATATTGCCTAATTCCTATATTACCTTCAGCGCTACCAGTATTCCCATCTCTAAAAGTATTGAGATTCTCTGTGTTTCACTTTACATTGCCCTCAGCTGGACCATTCATGTTAGTTCATTGCTAAGACTATTTCAAAGAAACTTGGATTACTGTACAGAGTCCGTAACTTCTTCACTGACGAGCTGTTGGCTATAATTTACAAAAGTCATGTGTGCTCTCAGCTGGAATATTGCTCACCCTTCTGGAAATGATGTGGAGAAGTTGCACAAACATAGCTGGAGAAAATCCAGAACAAAGCTGTTAGAATTATAACTAGCACTACTACTACAAATGAACTACCTCCCGTACAAGTAAGAGGGAATGTTGCTTCCCTTGTGTTATTTTAAAAGACACTTTTATGTCAAATGCTCAGACGAAGTTGCATCCATCGTGCCACCTCTCCACGCCTTCCTCCGCGCTACACAAGCATCTGGTAGTGCTCTTGACTAAAGTGTCATACTGTCAGATCGCAGAACTTCAGCCTATGTGAATTCTTTTATTCCTCTAACTGCATCTCTTTGGAACTCGCTTCCCCACAGTGGTTTCCCCCAAAACTTCAACTTACGGCGCTCAAGTCCAACTGTTACAGATTATTTATCAATGGAGGACACCAGTAACCAGGTGCACGGATTATTCTTTTTATTCTTTTGTTTTCCCTTCCTCTGCTCTGTTATTAAACAAAAAAAAAAATAAGAAGAATGCATGGGAAATACACATTTTAATTTTATTTTATTATTTTTCCCTTTCATGCAAGTCTTAGGAATAGAATTACCTCACAATGCAGCAAAAATCAATTCCAATTTGTTCTGTCTTTATAGTTTGAAACACGAACTGAAATTCTGAAACATTCACCAGTAACTTTTTATGTACGTGTATGGTTGCTGCTATTTGTAATGCAGCATGAAAGTGGACTTTTATTTAACATAAATTACAGCGTACATTATTCAATATCACCCTGAACAAAATAGAGCGAACAACAACGTTCAATTTAAAACCGTCGATCACCTGTGTAAGGTTACTTTTTTCATTCTGTTCCCTGCCCTCCCTTTTGGGCCACTCTATATCTAGTAAGTAGGAGCCCATCATCCACTCACTGGATATAGTGCTGCCTTCAGGTGACTCTACGGTGAGTGGGAGCTAATGATTCATTGCAAACCGGGAAACCATTTACTACGCACAGTGGTAACTATGTAACTAAATGACGCCTGGTGGTTTAGCGGGTAAAGCCGCTCCATCAGGAATGAGCCTTATGACTATATATCCGAGGATGATTAGGGTTTGTTGCTCACATAATGCCACTCAGGAGAGATTGAGGCTAGTCACCCTCGGCTTAAATATCTGGACTAAGAAGCCTAGCCGTGGAGCCCTACACTCCTGAGGAAGCAAAAAAAGAAAAGATGATGTGTAACTGGAGAGAGTCCATTTCGACCCTCGACCTTGGCTTCAGTCTTGGTGCCATAGGATTACCTCTCACTCTTGCTAGCATTCAAGCCACGCAGCAGGAGAAACAATGTTAATTTTATTTTAGTAATCTTATCTAAACACAACTTTACTCAGCTCAGGAGAGATATGCTGTACTGAAAGGGTTAATTAAAGCTAAATCTAATTATAATTCAGTTTATTTATACAACCTAGAGATCATTTTATTTAACTTAGGAAATATCTCTTTAACTGAAGGTTTTAATTAACCATCAAACCACTTCTCGTAAATTCTCTCTTAGTTCTAGATACACGCTAGTTCATAAATACCACTCCACTGTAAACTCAACTTTTGGAATTTTGTGTTGTGGAGACGAATCAGTTTTATTGTGTGGGTGCGGGTGTGGCAGTGGGTGTGGGAAATAAGTATATAAATAGTACAGTGTGGACATTGGTAACGCTGGGTGAGACGTCCCCGCAACACACTAGAAATTGCCCGGTGGAGTGGAAGAGCGGCGCTATGTATGGACCACCCTGGATAAGTTTCAAAAGACTAATGTGGTTCTTGGAGCGATGACGTTGTAGATGCAGTTTGTCCTTTTACCTTTTTATTTGTTTCGTATTCTCAGATATACCGAATGAACTTTTTGATCTTCTCATCAATATCAGCCAATAATATTCATTTTGGGGGCCCTATGGATGAGAGTCTTGGCCTAAACAACCCACACACTCGCCCAGTTTTCCATGAACAGGCCAATTTGTTCAGGCGACCGCACAGGCTAACCCGAGCGTGGACGAGTACGGGGCCCTCTTGGAACTCGCTCAGAATGCTTCACCTTCGCTTACTGGTTACGGTCCTGTTCTTTCTCGTTTGAGCATACCAACTTTCCAGCCAGTCCTCTGCGTACCTCGTCTGCTTACTCCATCTCCGAGGTTGCCAGTTTGTTATCATAGCTGCTTGTCTGTTATCTTTCCTTCAAAATGCTATCTGTTAGTGAATATTTCTACTTTTTTACTGTATTGGTTATATTTTGAACTTATTCCGTCAACCAAGAGGGTCTGTTCTTTTCCATCAATGTGATCGTTTAGTTTCGTTTCGTTTATAAAAGCTCCAACTTGCTTGCATCCGTTGGCTTTGGTCACTTCATGGCGGCTCCTCACGTTGCTCGATCTCCGGCAGCCACTCTTCAGTCTCTACTCAGAGTTATTTATTCCAGCTACGAGTGTGAGACAGAACGTTTTCCTCTACACACTTCTCTGATCCCTGTTAAATATGTGTACCAGGGCCTCTGTCAAATGATCATAACAGCGAATCTGTATCATGCTTTATTCAGAAACAAAATAAATATATAACAAAAACTTTCCCACAGTGTTACGTATCAGGTCTTTCTTCACCAAAACTGCATTAAGTTGGGAAAAATAAAGGTTACTGGATTTTGTTCTTGTTCTTTTTGTTTGTGGTGGTGACGGTGGTGGTGATGTGAGGGTGGTATTCGCTGTGTGGTAGCAGTGTTGGATGGATGTTGAAGTTATGTGCTGATAGCGGTGGTGATGTTGGCTATTGAATGATGATGTCAAGTAGCAGTGGTGGTGATAGTAGTAGTAGTAGTAGTAGAAGTAGCAGACCCAGGTTCATTTGAAATGCGAACTCAGTGAACTGTAGGCTGAAGTTGCCCCTATCCTGCAACCACTATCCTCCTTAATGGGGGGATAGGAAGGGGGATGAGTGACGTTTGAAAAACCAGGCAGCGAAGCCACCAGGTCATATTGATGCCACAACGTGAAGGTGTTCCTCTCCAGATACCTGATATTAAGTATGTAGTGCTGGTGGTATTGGTTGACTGTAGTTGGTCTGGTTGGGTGTTGGCACTGAGTGTTGGCTGAGTGGTGTTGCTGGACTGGATGTTGGTGATGTAGGAAAGTGTTGTTTATTGGTGGCGATGAGAAAGCTTGGTTGGCTCTTCACAATGCACTCTGGCAGATTGAGAAGAGCAGCCAGAACAGCACCCAGACAGAGTACTATGAAGGCGCCTTGAAGATGCTAGTGGTGGTGGTGGTGTTGCTGTTGGTGATGGTGGTGAGCATCATACTGACTCCACAACACACTCCAGCAGCAGGGTAAAGACAGCCAGAACAACACCCAGACCCAGTGCTATGAAGGCTCCCTGTAGATGTTCCAGGTTCAACACACCCGTCCCATGAACCTGCACAGAACAAGAACAATACGTGGACTCATTTTGGTGTTTGTCACCTCATGGGAACTCAAAACTATACTTCCGTTATCTTACAAAACAAGGACAGTCTGAATACTCATTTTCGTATTCATATCACCTCTTGACAATTCAAAAATATATTTCTGATGCCTAAAACTGACCAACTACTGTACTTATTCCAATCTCCGTTTTCCTCTCAGTAATCGTCTGGTCCTATAGATATGAAACTGTGAGTACTATTTCTCAGTCCTTATATTTCTCCTCTGCTATCCTTGTCAGCTTATGTTCAGGTAAGGTTATGCTTGGGTGATGTTGATAAAGATTTCAGTTGATTAGGGGACGACTAGGGAAGACTATGACACTCTCAAGATGATACTGATAAGGTGATGATTATGATGATGATAGTGGTCTGATTAGTCCTGCTATGATGATGATGATGATGATGATAATAATAATAGTCCTGATTCGTGCTGCTATTGTGATGATAATAATAATGATCTAATCTGCACAGGTGAAGGTAAAAACAAAGCCGTGCAACAAAACTTACTTGCGTGGTAGGTACGTCGATACTCCTAACGTGCGTCTCATATATTTTTCCCAGCATGCCTGTTTCCACGATGCGCTGAAGGCTGTGCGATATTAGAGGGGTGAAGGCTGTGTTGCGGCGCAGATACCAAGTCATATGGTCGTTGTAGAGCTGTGAGGGTGGATAATGGTTTGGTGAAAGAGAGAGAGAGAGAGAGAGAGAGAGAGAGAGAGAGAGAGAGGGGGGTTTATTAGTTTCACACACACAGACACTCACACACAGAGTTAAATAGAGTAGCTTCACACACACACATACGCAGAGAAAAAAGGAGAGTCTAATACAGTAGCTTCACACACACACACACACACACACACACACACACACACACACACACACACACACACACACACACACACGCACACACACACACACACACACACACACACACACACACACACACATAGGAGTTCCATTTATTTAGCTAGTATTTTTGTGGAACTGAAAATTGCTACCCATTTCTAATATTGTCCCAAGACTTTCATAAACATAGTGAATTTGTTGTGATTATAGTGAAAGCAAGTACTTTTTTTTTTTTTTTAACGAGAGAGAAAATGAGAAAATAACTGCTGACCTCATTCGCCTGAGTCTCTCCCCTTATCGGTTATCATTTATTAATTATCTTTTATCAGTTATCCTTTATCAGTTCTCCTTTATCAATGAGACGTGAAAATATCTACTGAGCAAAAGGTAGAATGATAAGGCATAGACAGGTAGAGTTTTTAATAATTATCTTCTTTGGTTATCGTCTCCCTAGTGGATCTCTCTCTCTCTCTCTCTCCTGAGCTGACTAAAAATCGTCATGTGTTAGCAAGAACATATTGTAAGGCGTCGTCATTGAGTGTACGTGTGTGTGTGTGTGTGTGTGTGTGTGTGTGTGTGTGTGTTTAAGTAAGAGGTCTCTCAAGATGAATAAAAATAGTCGGAGGGAAACAGGATAAACGTGGAAAATGCTAATGTTATAGGATTTTTTTTTCTCATCCTATTTTGAGGTCGAAGCAAGCGTCGACATGATTATAATTAATTTTAATGGTTTGTTTTAATTACTAATTTGTTTAAACCATAAACAAATGGATGCCTGGTGGTCTAGTGGGCCGAGGGGCTTCAGCCGTAGGGTATGTTAGGGTTCATGCTTTGCTCATTTAATGCCACCCGGGAATGAGCGACTGGTCTCCTGGTTTTAACTCTCAGGACTGAATAGCCTAGTCCCCCTAAGTGGGATTTTAAACAGTTAGGGAGGGGACGGCCGAGGATGAGATGGAGGGATGGAATGGAGAAGTATATGAGGGAGGAGGATGTGAGCTGGGAGCATGGCAGTGAAATGGCGGGGGACAGGGCGACATGGAGGCTATTTGTTTGTTGCCACACCTTAAGGGATTGAAGCGTCTGGCAATAGATAGACAGTTATTATAGACAGTTGGTTAGGCATATAAACACACAGCCAGACACCTACCTTCTCATCCATTATATATGTGGTACGAACAAGGCCTCTTTTCATCTGAAGGTAGATAACGTAATCAATGGAGTCGAGGTAGCCGTGTGTGCCCCTGTCAACCTGCGACAGGAGGAAGGCCTCAGGGTCGTCAGGGTTGATGGGGTCCAGGTACACTCGACGCCCCAGGGTAAGGTACACAGGGTTGGTTGATTGCAGGAGGGCTTGGGGCACGAACCATCCAGCGTCCAATATGCCGGGGTTAGGAGAAAACAAATGAGGAGGAGGAGGGGAGGAGGAAGAGGAAGAGGAGGAGGAGAAGGAGGAGGAGAAGAAACAAAGATTAATGCGTTCTGACTGTCGAGTATTGTTGCGGACATATATAGTGATCTACCACATTATGTTAACGAAACACTAAGCATTGGCTTTTGAAATCCTCTGATGTCATCTTAGGAGTCTAGCAAATTTATTAGAATATATTATAAGAGATTTCTAATTCGACTAAATATTTTTGATGGTTCAGGCACAGAGGGGGGAAAAATTTGACGACACTTCTCTGACGGGTGTGATTTGAAGCAAATAATAGATGAGTATAAGAAGGAAGGATACTCTGTCGTCTGAAGAGAAATGAGCATTATAGAAGGCAGGACTAATTGCTGGCAGGTGACTGACGGCAAACACTTTCTTTTGGGTGCACATCCTATGCCTCTTGGAGAACTAAAAGAGGTAGTTTGATTCTGTTAAGGCTTGGTGAACGAATCCTCTTTAGTCTACCATGAAAGAGCAGAAAGGAGGTTTAGATTATGATGTTACACTTTCTCGAAACTTTGAAACTTCGGCGTCCAGCCCAACCATAATCTAGGCAAAGTTTGTATTGGGAATAAGGAATAATATACCACTAATTTTGTCCAGAAAATCATTTTAATTGATCTATCATTCTCAATTTTGCAAGCAGTTACTTGAGGCCAAGGCGATTCACAGGGTCTGCGTGATATCAGACCAAAGAGAAAAAGAGTGGTAAGATTTATGAATAGTCAGAGCACAAGAATTATTAAAGAAATAATTCATTGGATGTTAGTCATCCCTTCAATGAATTCAGGTTAAATAAAATGTTTGTAAGCCTTTGATGTTGGGTGATGACGACACAAGAAAACGGTAACATGAATTTTCTTAAACCCACACATTATCCCAGATTCAACCAATTATTCCACCGTGTGTATGAGGTCCCAAGAGAAAGGCACGGTGAACAGAGACTTAAGATTTTACCAAAGGAGTAAACTGTTTCAAATAAATCTTGATAACAAGTAAATTCACAGTGATAATGCAACTCTCACACTATAGCTGAGTCTACTATTTGCTCCAAAGTCTGAATGCTAGTAGGACAGTAATAGTAGCTGTAACCCAAGGCTCTTCTGCCATGTGAACCCAGTAGACTTCAGACTAAGATGCACTACTGCATTTCACCATCCTCCTTTTGGAGAAGAGGAAAGTACCTGAGGTAAGTTTGTATAACCAGATAGTGGAGCCAAATGGCAATATCAGTGCCACCACATGAAGGCGTACCTCTCTAGCACAAGTAAAGTCCAAAGAGACATAATGAAGATGAAAATAAAGAATCAATCCTCAGTTTATGTCTGAGTTAGCTAATTCCTCCAGCGTCTGTATGCAGCGCTGACGTAAAGTACATTGATAAGACATGATAACAATTAAACTGATAAAACAATAAATGCTACTCTTACATGATATCAGATTCAGCCAGTTCCTGCAGCGTCTGTATACGGTGTGGGTAGACGGGCACGGTGAGCACTGACATAAGGTTGCTCATGTAGGCCGCTGCTAAGATGTCCACAGCCACCCACCAGAAAATCAGCCACACACGCGCCCACGAAAACACCCGCACCCTACTGTCATTCATGGCCTGGCCCAGCAGACCCGACACAACCTGGGAATGTATATGGGAATTATTAAACTGCAAATCTAAAGTAGGGAATTGAGAAAGTTTAGTCCGGGAATACTGAGGGGACTTTACAGCTTGGGAACTTTGACAGGACTTTACAATGTGAGAATTGTAACCTTCCTGATATTCAAAGCCTAACCCAGCACCCTGGATACCATCTCTACCACAATGATTGAGACAAAATCCATTAGCCCTTGCGCTTCAAGAGGTCTCCCTTAAGTTGAATAGATGTGTTTACATGGCATCATTTTGAAATGGTTAATCGAAATTGTTGCTAAAATACCAAATATGCAGGCTCACAGAGATTGGAGGACCTGCATATAATAGTTTAATAACCGTAGTTTGATAATTCCAAGGAAAATTGCCCCAGCACTTTGGCAGTGTTCTGCAGTTCATTAGAGTCCCACAAAGCCAGACACTTGGCATTTCCTTTGGCTTCGTTGACTGTTCAGATCTGTCAATGCGTAGTAGCAGAAGACAGTGCTCCTTACCACTGCTTGTGTACCATATGGGTGTATTTTACCCAGAGTTGCATAATATGTCATGACAAATAAGTTAGCCAGCTTATATTATCTAAACTCACTGCAGAAAAATCGTGCAAAGGAAATTCTTGCGATAGACTGATGGAATTCCCGAAGCAGAATTATATGAAAAAAGAAATGTCATTATCCTTTAAATGAATTATATAGTAACTGTAACCTTCCTATTCTGAAATAACTAATGGGTCTGAAATAAGGAGTTCTGCAAAATTCTAGATTACCATGGGGTACCTTATCCTGACACAGTTTTAGAAAGCAAAATAAGAAATACTAAAAAGTAATATTAGTTAGATGACTTAGAATTATGCCTCTGAAATGCAAAAAGGTCATCAAGGCTTGCAGTTTTTTCCCTCACATAAGAGTGTCTGGTATCATGTTGAAGAACTGATATAATGAAGTTCTTTACTAAACGCACAGAAGAACGATGATGATATAGTTACTTACTGTAAAATAGATAGTTGGTATATTTCTAATTACAGATAACAGATACACTGCAGATTCGTCAGAGTGGCAGCCCAAATGATGTGAGATTAATGTACAATAAAACATTCATAAAATTGTTTGCCTGAGTCCAGAATTACTAATAAGTTTACAATTAATTTTCTGTCGTAACAAGGATTCGTTCATGCGGGAAATACAAGGAAACGAGAGTTCAAAATCTTCCCATCTCCTTTGATCTTCCTGCATAGCCAAATAACTTCATCGATCAAAACCTTGTCGTAAATAGGATTGGTTTATACAGGAAGGACAAGGGATGGAAAGTGTAGAATCTATTTGTTTCTAATTCTTCCTACAAAAACAAATTTTAGTTACGAGAGAGTTGACCACATGTGTGTTAATCCAAACGGTTGTGATGGAATGGATTTAATATCACTAGGCTGGAGTGGTAGAATTTAGGCCTCTTCTTTGTCCTACACTTGACCGGTACAGAGTGATGAACATAAGTGCTCAATCACTTGGTTGTTTTGAGACTACTGAGAGGGAACACCAACCGGTACGTGACTATATCTATAATTGTGGCAGAATTCACGCCTTTGTCCAGAGAACATTTCCTTCTGGTCTCCTCTGTACAGTTAGATGAGTTTCCTAATTTGCGGAGAGATCCCTTGGGCTGGTGTTCATTCAGTCCGGTAAGCAGGGACCAGACA
Organism: Coenobita brevimanus; assembly: GCF_032717465.1. Taxonomy (NCBI): domain Eukaryota; kingdom Metazoa; phylum Arthropoda; class Malacostraca; order Decapoda; family Coenobitidae; genus Coenobita; species Coenobita brevimanus. Next base: position 10,725,253 of record NC_136997.1, read on the forward strand.
TGAAGCAATTATTCAGGTAATATAATTGATACAATAACTTGGTTGATTCTTCATTATAACTGTATGAATTGATAGCTACAATTATACTGATAAAGATATATTTTAGTGATGCAGTAGGTTTTTCATTTGCGTACGTTGTACCCTTACGGTCTTCTAAGTCAAAACTAAGTCATTCTATTGCGCTTTTATGTTTGTCTTGTTAACCGTTGAGCTGAGCTTGAAAATATCCAGAAACTGGTTTAATATAATTATATTAATGCACCCGGGTCTTCAGTTATAATTACTTACAATACAAATACATTTTAAAATTCCAGTTACTTTTATATGCAAATTGTATTAATTTACTGTGTTTATTAAAGTCTATTATAATATGCGTTCTGATTATGACCGCCTTACTGGGGAAACTTATATAAATGTATTAAACTCTAACAAATATCTTAAAGGCCATTCTTAACATCATACATAAATTCATGAGCAGGAATGACAAAATAATTTCATCGAGGATATGCTCAAGTATTACAAAATAATGTAAAAGCTTACATTATGCTTAAGAAATATGAAATTAATTACGTAGAGATGATATCATGCTCAGTAACCTGGTGTTTCAAAATATCAGTAATTTCAGTTACCACCTAGTCACATTCTTAATGTAAGTGTCCTTTCCAGTATGGTGGCACCTTTACTACAGTCAAGGCAAAACTTTAGCAGCAGTACGCCTAAGGTAAGGTAAAAAAAAACATGTTGACGTTACCAGCTACATCATGTGTCGTAGCAGATCTAAGAGGTTAATCACCTTGATAACGATGTCGATGGGACCACTGAGATGGTGGAGGTAGTGGAGTAAGCAGGAGAGCAGAGAGGCAGCAGCGATGGTGGAAGCCAGGGTTAAGCCCCATAGCAGAGGGGAAAAGGGGTACAAGATACTCCTCCAGCGGGGTATGGGCGGTGGTATACGAAGGAGAACCGCAACGCTGTATCGCCAGTAAGGGTAAACGAAGTCGAAGTCACTAAAACTGTCTGTCCTAAGCCTGAATGAACTGATGGCTATGTCCTTGTTATTATACATCATATCACCCAACATCCCATTCCAGGTTCCATTCTCCTTGACTCCCCAGGAAATTGTGTCAGTGAGGGTGATTTTATGCGTGAAGTTGTATTTATCGCCAATGACCTGAAGCGCGTCAGAGTTTGCACCACCGCATTTACCGTCCTTTCCAAAGTACAAGAAGGGTTCATCGTAGCAGGAGACTGGTACCTTTAAAACCCGCCCACCAAAGTCCCTGAAGCGATAAGGAAAGAGTGCACGTCTGGTGTGGAATTTCTCAGTGCTCCAGACTCCTAGTGGCGCCCTGGTGCTTGTAGGTAAACTGGTGTAGGCAATTAAGTTTTGACGTCCCGATCGTGGCTGCAGCAACAAGATGAACTCCGAGCGCTGCACAACAGGCTGGACAATTACTGATGTGGTGTTGAGGTGAGGGTTGAGGCAAAAGAGGACGAGGTAACTGGGGTTCCAGTCTTTGTTAACTGCCAAGAGAAGGAGGAAGGCGGTGGGGTCGCGGTGGAAAATGATTATGGCGGTGAGATGGGATCCTTTGGTGTGGTGTGAGGGATGGGCGGTGTGGAGGAGTGAGTGTTGGGTGACGAAAAAGACAGGCGTGAAGGAGGCTCCAGCCGCCGCCGCCACCTGACTCATGTCAGGGATAAGCTGGCTGTGGATGTCGCTCACCATCAGGAGGTCATGCCCGCGCACTGGACCACTAACCAGTGATGACAGAGTCTGTGCAATCATAATGTGACCATCTGTGTGGGAAAAGAGGCATGATATCAGGACAAGGCCGGTGTTAATACTTTTGTCAAGTACTCGTTATTCAGAATAAACTAATCACCCAAGTCAAGATTAGCGTATAGGTGAAGACGAAATACAATCGTTATTAAGACCTGGCATCGCCTCATACTTATTTTACGGAGCTGACACACACACAGACTGGAATCTTCAGAATCACTTGAAACTGTGGGATGCCACTTAACACACTACACCTCGAGTTGCAAGCCACCAGACTCTGATTTAGGGTTACCACTCGGGAGTTTAGCAGGACAATAATTGTGGCAAAATTTGAAGTAAATCGACCAGAAACTTTTCAAGAAAACTAGGAGAATACACTCTGACATTTCTAAACATGAAATAAAAGCTGCATAAATAAAATATAAGAAAAAGCGTTGGCGTGCGTCATCATGAGAGTGACAAAAGCGAGTTTCTTAAGATACTTTAAACATGGCTAGGTCAGTACAAAATATAAACCCAGATATGACTGCATGGATAGTGCAGAGCCAAAGTGCTGTCTTATTGTGCCATTTAGCTACATGAAATAAGCATTGTCTGAGATGGTTTGGCCATGTGGAGAGGACAGAGAATAAGAGGCTGACTGAAAGGATGTATGTGAATGACGTGTTGGTGGGGAAGGGGAGGGGGAGATCGAGAATGAGATGGGGGGATGGGATGGAGTTATACATATAAGACTGGGGCGTGAGTTGGAGGGATGGCAGAATAATGGCAGAGGATAAGGTAATATGAAGGCGATTTGTATGTGGCCATCTTTTACGGAACTGAGGTGTCTGGTTACAGGTACACAGATAGATAAAAAAAGATAGTTAAAAAGGAGAAGACATTACACTGAATAGCAGGCTTAAGGACCTCAAGATTTTTCAAAACATTTTAGCCAGACATTCCGAAATTATCTCCGTCAGTCCAATTACGTATTCTTATTTTCCGTTCTTGCTACCACCGGACAGTTTATATACGGTTCCAGAATGATGTCCTAGCAGTGGAGATATCGATGAAGGCAACATTTATCCCTGTGGCTCCAAAACCCTCTCCTGAGCTGAATAAAATCGTCTGAAGGAAGGAGAATTGAACTGAAATAGACGTAACCGACTTGAAGCAGGTAATGGGTCTTTTTTTTTTTTTTTTTTATCTATTTTTGAAGTGAAAAATTTTACAGAGGGATTTTTTTTTTCTGTTTATTTTGGAAGGGGCAAATTTGTGCAGTAACCATTTTGAATTACTCTGTCTGGAACCACCTTTGCATTTTTTCACAGGTATCACAGTTCTAAGATATCCTTTCTCTCGTGGGTCATTGACGGCCGCTACTTGCTACAGTCGGGGCAGTTCCGGGCATTCGACTGCAGGAAAAGGGAAAAAAAAAAAAACTGTAAGAGCCGTGGATGCGAGCGATCTAACCAACTCTTGCGAAAAATTGGCCTCCGTAAGAGTTACTAATATATCATATTTTTTTCTTTTTCGTAATAAGGTAATTGATATTCATTGTAATTTGACTGTAGTGTTTAAAAGCTGTTCGAGTGAAGGCAGATGTACAGTACTGTATATACAGTCTTAGACACACGATCAGCTTAAGAGAGTAGGTACATACAGCCCTGAGTCTCACACAGGCAAATGCTTTACTTTTCCTTTACTGTCCGTCACTTGTTGATCCAGTGTTTGAATCTGGGGGACCTGCGTCAAAGGTTTCTCCATTGGCACAGGGGCAGATGTTGCTTACTCTCTGTCATCCTTGCTTAGGGGAGCCTCTAGTTGTCAAGGTGGCGTTTTTAATTTTCTGGAGGTGACGGGCCTTCTCCACCTTATATAGTTACAATTTGTTTTTCGATTTTTTGGCTTATGTTATCTCTTCATGCAAGGAGGTATTGACCTTGTTCTAGTATGCAGGATCTGACTTTTTTTTGGCGCCATTTGACTGAGTTGCTGTGGTGCCAAGTTATTATTTAAACATTCCTTTCCATTCTCCCTGACCCCTAATTGGTTCATTTAAAAAGTAAAACCCGGCGGATATCTATGTGAATCACGATAAGGTGATTCTTAGGATTGAATTTTTCACGAATTAAGAAGAGATAAGAGGACGAAAACTCCAATAGGCCGATTGCTACATACTAGGAACTGTACTTACTTCCTGCCAAAGACTGTAGTAGATTAGGAGAATTATAAAATTAGAGGAATTTAACCCGCATACACATCTCTCCAGTCAAATCATCAACTCTGCAAGGAAATTGTAAGGAGAATCATACATTATAGAAAACATGACAGAAATTCCACAGAAAAGGTCAAATGAACATACAGTCTACGTGTTGGAACCTGGAATGAAAGAAAAATATGTTCTCAGTGTTGTAATTATTGGGAATAGATTATGCTGTACACTTGTATGGTATGCTAAAGATCAGAAGTTCGTTTTATATGATAATTTCAAAGTTAACTATTACTAATACCCATTGGTCGTTTATTACAACCTGTGGATAGCACGGCAGGCTAAGTAGTGGTTGAGAATGAAACTACATATTGTTTGCTCGAGTTACCAACAATCTGTAGACTGGAGAGCAGTGGCGTACCTGAAGGGGGGGGGGGCTGTTTGAAACTGCCCCCCCAGGCCCCCAATTGAGGGGGGCCCTAAAAAGACTTAAACATTTAGAAGCTTTTTTTTATTAATATTTAAAAATATTGTATATATATATTTACCATCCCGACAATCCTGGCTGAGACATTAGATAAGTTTTGAGAATGAGGGGGGGCTAGGTTCTTTGCGGGGCCCCTCCTCCTGGGGGGGGGGGCTGCAAAGAACTAGCTCCCCGGGCCCCCGGATCTCTAGGTACGCCCCTGCCGAAGACTATTGTAAGTTAGACGGATAATTGATGCAACTTGTTCGTGTTTGATTCCAAGCGTTTCTCTCGGTTTAGATTTTGTGCCAAACTAAACCGATGCATTTTTTTTTACTTTTATTTATGAAAGAATAGCTGATATTTACTGGCTAACAGCACATTACAACTGCGCGTTTAGCTAACAACATGGCTTTCAGCGCACTTCATAAGATGGTGTAACTGGAAACACGTTTCCCTCTCAGACAATGTGTCCCTAATTATTTCTCGATGTAACAGGCCGTTTTATACCCCCTGGCTAATTTATACCCTGGGTGTACAATGGCCTAGGCCAGAATATACCCCGGGGCATATTTCAGCCTTAGCTAAATCCTCTTTTCTATAAATAATACTACAAATTTCAAGTAAAATATAAATAAAATTTTATAATTTAGTCCTGTTTGAAGTTATGTGGAAGTAATAGGTTTGTTAATTACACAATAGCAGTACAATACATGCCATTGTTTTTGCATAATATTTACCTTATTCTACTTTGCTATATTGTATGGAATGTTTTTTTGTATAATTCATAAAATGTCATGTATGTATTTTGTGAGAAATACAGAACTAAATAAAATGTTGCTTATATGCTTATATTTATTTGTTCATATGAAATAAAGACGGGTGGGGTATAATCTGGCCGTGGGGGACGGGGGTAAAATAGCCTAAGCTGAAATATGTCCCAGGGTATGTTCTGACCTAAGCCATTACATATCCGAGGTATAAACTGGCCTGGGCTACTTTATACCCGGGTATTTTCTGGCGGAGGGTTAAGCTGGCCTGCTTCACCGGGCCCACCGCGGGACCTAGGGACAGGGACTTCTTTATCACAGTCTGTTAGTTACACAGAGGTAGGATTAGGGTAGAGTCGGCGTGAGAAGGCTCCGGTGAAGCCAGAGAACTGTCAAACGGCCATATTGGACAAGTCAAGAGGTCACGGCAACACCTACTTGACGAAGAAGATTGCTGTGCACTCCTACCTCTATGGCTGTGCCCATAGAGGTAACAGTCCTAATCCTACCTCCGTGGGTGTGGCCATGAGATTATTAAGCCTTTAATACCTCCAGCTGTGTGTCCACCTGGTATTCTTCAGTGAGAATGCCAGAAACAAAGTAGACTTCATTCTACCTCTGGTTTTAGTTGTAGTTCAGCTGTGGGTGTGAGACGTTCTGTCCTAAGTTGTATCTCACTCTCAGATAGCCTAAGACTCCAAAAATGCCCACCACCTGTGCCGCATTTGGGTGTAATGAAAGAGGAGATAAGAAATCTGACCCATCCATTACATTTCACCGGTGAGTATCTTTAGAGTGAATTATAATTTGTAAGTGTACATTATGTATATGACTGGAGTTAGTAAAGTCAAGCTGAATATTACATAGAATAATAGATATAAACTTTTTTCATAATGTGCTGATGTATATTATTTTAAATCATCTATCTGCCTTCCATCCTTCATTTTACCATATATTCTTAAATGCTTCCTTTTTTTTTCATTCATTAACTACTTTCTTTTCTCCTTCCATTCATAACCTACTTTCTTCCTAATTTTTTCTGTTTGCAACTAAGAAAACACTCGCGCCTGGTTAGCGGAACCAAGTCAGACAGCTGTCAAAGGGGTCGCCGCCATGTTGGTCGAGTCAGGTCTGTTGGCCTCACTCTGACCTACCCTTGGTTAATCCCTTATGCCGCCTCTACCTACTCCTACCTCTATGGTTAGTTACTTAGAATTGAAAATATGGACCTGGATTTAAATGGACGGTTGCGTGTCGTGTTTTGAGGGAATGTTTGGGTGCTTTCCTTCTCAGTTATACACATTTTATTTACAGCTGCCACTCTACATAGAGGGACAACTGTAAATATAACCACAGTGAAAAAACCGATACCTCTGACAACCATAATTATGGTACAAATAACAATATCTGTTATCACCAAGTGATGAAGGTAAACACAGTCAAAATTTTGCAGCATCTCAGCCTTTGGCAAGGGTAAACTGGTATGGATGAGGCACAACACAGTAGGTCCTCAAATCCTGTAAGGTGACCAGAATACCAAACATAGATTAGAGCTCCTTGGCCATATACTCGTCTGCTTAGATTTATTTTCTTATTGCATGTAAGTAGGAACCGAAAGCTAAAAACCTGCAAAATTGTTCCCTTCAGACAGCAGCGGAGAAATCCCCCGTATAAACTCAACAGTTGTGCGGGGGTAAAGATGGCATGAAGTCTGTTTAGCACATATAATCTCTTGTAAGCAGATTTTGCAAGAGAAGTAATGTAAGCCCCAATATTATCTTGCATGTCATCATGTTTTTTTTTTTTAAATTATCGCCATAAACTGCATAAAAGCCATACAACAGTGGTTTCCAAACTTTGTCATAGCGTCCCCCTAACTTCCAAAAATCTGATCCCCACAACTACACTTTCCAAGATCCAGGTTAGTAACGAGGATTAAAGGCATTTTATTGCCCTCAATTTAGATTATTTTATCACATGCTCAATAATGATAAATGCATTGATTACATATACTTTTTTTCTCTCTCAGACGGGGTTTTCTATTTCAAGTATTTTCCCGTTTCCATTTTTTTGTGCTTTTAGCTTCGGAAAATTATACGTCCGCAAAAAATAATATGAAAACATTTAAATATTTTTGTATAAAGACCTGAAAAAGAATAAACCACAAAAACTATGAGGATAAATAAGATATGTACCTTGCAATATGCCGATCGTGACGCAACTATTCTAAAAAACTTGGATGCTTTTGTGATGACCAAACATGTCTGAATCTTGTGCAAAACCCTGAAGATTCGTATTTTCATTCTGTCTTCATCGAACAACTAGCAAACATTATGAAACATTTCCTAAAAAGAGTTAAGTTCGTTCAATATTTATAACAAGATATATGTGTAAATGCTACTTTAACATCGTTCTCAGTAAAGATTTTTTAGAACTACTTAAATTTTTTACTATGAGTCTGCGTCCCTCTAGCCCATAATACTCTCCCCAACTGACTGGAAGACACTGCCATAAAAGGTAATGTTAACGTGCTATGTACAGAAATAAACTGGCAAGGAAAAGATATTAGAAGCTCTCCTAAGCTGATGAGAATACAGACAGTCGTGCCTGACCTGAGAGGAAGGAGGGCAGCCTTAGGGAGCAGAATCCAACCACTGCAGGGACGGGTATACACAGCAGAGGGAGGAGGCCGAGTTGCCTGGCGGGGAGTGACATGGTGAGTGAAGCAGCCCAATCACACCACCAACCTCAACACATTACCATCAACACATCAACCTTTAGCACATCCCTACTGCGCATGTCAGTGGGAAAAAAACTAGACATAGTAAACACATTAAACTTTTCGATCTACCTAGTGCGCACGTCACGGTGTCAAATCATTACCCTCACAGACAACACGGTACTTCTTGTCCTCATGTTCCTAATGTTCCTAATGCCAAAGGCAAACACATTAACATTTATTTTCACTACCCTCCAACGCATGTCACAGGCCAAAACATTATCATAAGCAAACATCTCAACCATTATGATCACCCTATAAATTGACATGCACTGGACACACGCATGTCACCTCTACAGGTACATTTCACATATACACTTCAACCTTTATCATAACCCTACAACGCATGTCACAAGTCAGTATACTGTATTAGGCATTTTTTTTTCAAAAATTCCCATTAGCTGCATCTTACCTTCAACACCAGATTACCTTCACTGTCATCATCTCAACCTTCATCATCTCACCAAAACACCCGTCTTCTCTGCATTATCGAGCACACAATCTGTTTTCTGTGATGGGTCTCTTGGATTAAGCGTGCATGCAATCAGTACTCCAGGAAGAATAACAGTTTGATATTAGTAACCTTAGCGATCAAGCAATTGGTGTTTGTTTATTTGTAAGGGAAGGTGATGTAGTGTGAGTGAGAGATACGTGAAATATTAAATCTGATAATAAACCAGGTATCAAAACCAGAAAGTTCTATAAATGATAATATGATTTTTTAAAGTGTTTACATTCATAGATATTATTTTCTGTACATAAAGATAATAGCCGACAAGAAGTATAAATATGAAGAGCAGGAAGCTAAACAACAATACAAAAGGAAGACTAGAATACGACCCCGTCTTTTCACTCGAGCCAGTAAAGCTGAAGGAAGTTACAGAATTTGTCTGCCTAGAATACTGGGGCTTCACTACGAATGTCCTGTCTTACTGTACTGCCATATACTTTCTTTCAGCTCTCATTAGCTTCATACCATGCAGGTCCAGAGGGATTTTTGCAAAGCAGACAATAATAACAACGATGGTTATCTTGCTTGTATATTTTGATAATGACAAACTGACTTAGCATGCGCATAAATATAGGGTAATTGAATATTAGTTAATGTTCGGCAGCTGTAAATAAGTTATTTAAAATAACTCACATCAAATGGCAATAAATCCCTTTGCTGAAACTATTAAACAACTGAAATAATAAAAACTTCAGAGTCGTAATCCTTATCAATCGCACACATAATAGCCTACTCAGGTGATGTAGTTTTTCTTTGCTTAGATTTTAAATGATTACGTAGAATTTCGACTTTCTTTTTTTCTTGACTACTAATTCCTTTACTTACTTGGCTGTTTTTTGAGACCATTGCTATCATCCTCGCATACTTTTTCATCCCCTTAAGTAGTATGAAGTTAGCTAGAAAAAAATGTGAAAAGGGTTGGGTTATACGACTGAAAAACACGTATAACACAGTTGCTACTACGCCACCTTCACACACACACACACACACACACACACACACACACACACACACACACACACACACACACACACACACACACACACACACACACACACACACACACACACACACACACACACACACACTCACACACACGCGCGCACACACACACACACACACACACACACACACACACACACACACACACACACACACACACACACACACACACACACACTGACCGTTTTGACTTTATATATAAATACAAAAAAGTCTGGTCTGTATAAAGGCAATGCAAGAATCCAGCGTGCTGTCTTGGTTTCGTGTGTCAGAGGATACGTGGAATGTATGACAGAGTTAGTGGTATGCAGAGTCAAGTATCACAAGACTCCTGACATAAATATTAATATTTCACCATTATTTAAGATATCTTCATCACGTTCATTAACCAAGACCCGCGACACACAAAAGATGAAATAGCAGCTGCGTTTGATCTTTACTTTGAATTACAAGGTACCGTAAATCAGTGTTTGTCGCATCTCACCGAGTCAAATTCCATAGACTGTCAAAGGAAGTTTATCACCAACGAAAGGGTTCACCAGATTTCCCAGTGATTTGTAAATAAAGTAAAAAACACACCAGGTCAGTGATCCTGAAACTGCGAAAATGATCACACACTAAGATATGTGTACATTTTTTTTTTTTTTTTTTTTTACTAAGGGCTACACTTATTTATTACCAGAGTCAGCCTGATGCCGGTTATGCTGCAACATAATGCAGTCTTTGGCGTTCTTTCTTAAATGCAAAGCGACCTTAAGCCCCTTGTGTTCGAAAACATTTTTTTTTTTTTTAATTACTGTCAGGCGATTTTGTTGGATTCTGTCACTGAAGAAGTTGATTAAGACTATATTTGTCTAACCATCGGAGTTCAAAAATTCTCCTTAATGAGAACTATTTTTCTTTGCCTAAAATATAAACATGAAAATGCTTCAAAACTCAAAACAAAGCCTTAAGACTAATAAAAGAATGCACAAAGACCACAAATATAGATCACTTGCATCAAATAACAAAAATACTTCAGTCAGGAATCCTGTGAATATAAGAAGGAAAACAGACCATCGCTTTTTCTCAAGACCCATCCCGAACATGTAACTTTATATTGCGCCAACTCCCTTCTCCCCCAGAACAATGAAGAAGAAGAGAATGAAGGAGAAGAGGAGGTGGAGAAGAAGAAAATGATGACACAGTTCATAAACGCGACCATCACAGCCATCCAACACCTCCAGCCAAAATGAAGTCATTATGAAACACCACACTGACAGCATTCTGCAATATGGCACGCAGGCTAAGTGTGCTTAACATTACGGGCATTTCCTAAAGAACCATAAAATATAAAGAGCTCGATTGCTTACAGTCTCGCGCACCCAGTTTTAACCCTTCATTATGATGACGTCAATTTTCATTCATGTTATCACCAGACGGTTTTACATATCTTGGAAAAAATTCTTATCTAAGGGGGAGTATATATAGCCTTCCTTGACTAAAATGAAATGAGAAAAAGAAAAGAAGAAAATAGGAAAAACGTATCTTCAGACTAGTAGTAGTAGTAGCAGTAGTAATAATAACAACACAAAGCTTATCTGAACGAGAACCCTACGGACTGAAGCTGCCACAGTCCACCATCCTCCTTCCAGGGAACAGGGAATGAATCAAGGAAAGTCTGTATAATCAGCCAGCTTCACCGCCAGTCATATGGGTGCATATTTTACATTAATCACTGTCATTTGTTATGCGACCTTGTGTAAATTATCTCATGGGTTGTTCGAATTTTAGGATGGTTCATTTCGAAGCTCCGGAGCCGAACTTTAGTTGAGTGGGTGAGGTTCGATGCTTAGTATTCATTTGACGCTAGCTGAGGGTGGATGTTGTTTGTTGTGGCTTAGGATTTATTATTATATTCTATTTTCCCTTGCATAACAATCATTCCCTTAAAAAATAATATCCCCAGGTCATTTACAAATCAAAGGCCGTATGGTTAAACTTAATATCCGTATACTAGGAAAGCCCTTGATTTTCTACGATAATTTCTGAAAATCGTAAAGACTGGTAATCCTTTTGCGAACTTGGTTCTTGACGTGGTATTCTCGTCAGCTAAGTAAGCTCCCTAACACCTCTTCCTAAGCTGTTGATTTTGCTTATTACACCCTACTTACACCCATTTTTATTGTACACTCTATGCACTTTATAACCACTGACTAATGTAATTGTACTGTGTCAATGAATACTCACCAGTAGGTTATATGTGGTTTACTGTATGTAAAATTCGATATATCTAAAAGTAGTTCACACAGTGAGTCCATCAATATCTCCTAAAGGTTTACGGCAGAATAAAAGGCCAAGAAATTCATTACATAGTCATCAGTGCACTTGTAACTTGACTCCTAGAGACAATTTCACGCTGTCAGTCAGTACGGGGTGTGGTCACCATTTACAGCCATGCAGGATGTAATACTACTCTTTATACAAGACACCAGTTCACGCAGTGTGTACTGTGGAAGCCTCTCTCACTCTTCTTGCGCTGCCTGCATCAGTTGGCGTCTGTTTTGTGGTTTGGGGTCACGATGATAGGCACGTCTTATGCTAATCACACACATGTTCAATTGGCTTTAAATCGGGTGAGAAAGCAGACCATGGCAAATATGTCGCCACCTCAGCCTGCAGAAACTCAGCTGCGACTTGAGTAGCATATGGACAAGCGCTATCCTGTTGGAACGTTGTTGCACCTGGATGATGGCTTAGAAACGGGATGACTTGGGGCTTGAGACATTGTCGACATATACTCGAGCCGTCAGGTTGCTTTCGATGATCACTAAAGGTGTTCCGTAGTCGGCTGGAATGCCTCCCCATGTCATGATGCCGGTCCACCCCAGCAGTTACCCTGTCTTACACAACAGTTAGGATAGCGTTCATTACGTAGCCTTCAAACACGCAGACGTCCGTTAGTGTAATCCCACACAGAAACGACATTCATCAGTGAAGAGAACAGCTTTCCACTGACTAGTCCAATGTTCATGTTGGCTACACCACTATGGTGTGTTCCAGCGATAGGCGAGTAAGAAATCCAAACCCCTCACAGGTCTACCTGCGTTCATGCCAAACGACCTCTGTCGTCGCCGTACGGTGGACTTGCTTATCCGATGATTATGTCGACCAGGAGTGCTGTTTATGCTTCCGACTGGAATCTGTCCCGGAGATGTAGCATCCGGATGTGATCTTGACGTTCTGTTGTGATATGTACTCTTCCAGGACGCAGTCTATTTTCAGCTGTTTCATGATGCCCCTGGGTAAGCCTAACAATAGCTGAATGATGACACCCCATTCTACGGGCTACCTCACGTTGCGCCATGCCATCCTGCAGCATCCCTAAAGCATGATGACGTTCAAGGCATGATAATCGTGGCATGTTGGCAGTCTTTCTAGAACTAACAGACCATTTCCAACTTACACACGATCTAATCTTCATCCTAGACGTAAAACAGCCCCTGGTTCCATTTCCACCAATAGGCAGTGAACGGAATGGGGAAAAAAGATCGATCTTATCTGTAAGACGCTGCTTCGTGAACAAAGCCATTCTTTTTGTTCAGATGGGTGTTGTATTACATGATCATACCAGCTCAGATCAGTGTCGGAAAGAAGCAACGGTACACCAAGCACTGCAGCTGTACAGTATATGGCGGTGCGTTTTCATTGACTCGCAGTATATATTTACTGAAGGAGGTGTGTGGCAAGACCCACCACCTCCTTTCTTTTATATGTACTCCGTATGCCTTTACAACAACAAGCATTTCATTTCATATAAGTACTGTTTGTTTTTTAAACCCTTTATTTACCATTCAGTACAAGCCTCAGCACTCCAGGAAACGCTGAAGGCCAAGCAGGAGGGGCACAAGAGAATATACTCGTACGTATTGTGATCCTACAGACAAGCTAGTAACCGCTCTAATGGTCGCGTTTTCTTTCATGCTTCGTTTTTAGATAATACCAGACTCGGGCCTCGGAGAGTGAATAATAGGGGCCTGGGATGGGATTCTCAAGCATGTTTACGTTCGGTTCCCTGTCGTAACTTATATATGCTTTTACAGGAATAACTAAACAAGGAAATATTTTGCACTTCTTTCCATGAGCGTCCTGCTGACGACAATTGTAACCTACAGTAATTTTCATCTCGCAACAGATCTATGAAGCTGGAACAGGAGACAGAGGAAGATGCGACAGCTTCCTTGCCCTTCCTGTAGATAAAAACGTACGACAGGGAACTGATTGAAAGTTCGTTTGTGCCGCCCGTCCTGAGTGTTGGTACTGGTTGACCTTCTTAATCATCTCAGTCCGATTTTGTATTTTTCATTTTATTCTTGCAGTCTTCAGACGATTCATCCAATTTACTGGAGACTTTTGGAACTGGAGAGGTTAGAGATTTTGGTGCTATATTGCCCTAATGCTACTTTCCTTTCCTTGTGATATATCTCAATAATTCCTTTGCATTTTGTAGTACACTTTATCTACTAATTGTATGTTACTCCATCTCTATTGCTGATGAAGGTGTATAGCAAGACCCACCACCTCCTTTTAATGTATATGTACTCTGTATGGCCTTGATTAACCCCTTCATTACTGAGATCCTTTCTAGCCGAGTAAATAGCGAAATACGCTAAATAATTACAAAATACGTCCTCGAACTGGAGGGGTTAAGGTCAAAACAACTGTGCTATATATAAAAGATAACACCAGATGATTTTCTTCAAATGAAAGGAGTCCGATTTTGCTTTATTCATTTTATCTGCAGGCGATTTTATTCGGTTTAGGAGAACCCCTGGAAGTGAGGGGGCTCATGATGGCTGAATTGAACGTCTGTAATTTGAATAAGTTTACCCTAATGAATGCAGTTGCTAGGATAACGAGGTTATTATTTTGCCTCCGGCCAGTTGTAGAGGAGGAGGCATTAAGTGTTTGGTCTGTACGTCCGTGCGTGCGTGAGTGGGTCCGTGCGTCCGTAACACTTGTTGCCCCCATATCGTCTGAACCCATCAACGGATTTCCGCCAAACTTTTGTCAGTGATGCAGTATGGGGAGATGATGAACTGATTGGGTCAGCTAGGTCAAGGGATCAAATGTCAAGGTCATACGGGGTCGACTTAGTTTATGATTGTGGGTGCGGTATCTCCTAAACCCCTCGACGGATTTCAACCAAATTTTTGCCAGTGATGTAATATGAAGGGATGATGAACTGATTAGGTCAACAAGGCCAAGGTCAAAGGTCACGGTCATATGGTTGTGGACAGAATACCTCCTGAACCTCTCCACGGATTTCGACCAACATTTTGTCAATGATACAGTGTAAAGTGGCGATGAATTGATTAGGTCAACAAGATCAAAGGGTCAAAGGTCAAGGTTATATTGGTATGGGTGCAATATCTCCTAAAACCCTCAACGGATTTAGAGCAAACTTGTCAGTGATAATATGCGAAGGGATGGTGAATTGATTAGGTCAGCAAGGTCAAGGGGTCAAAGGTCAAGGTTTCATGGGTGTGGGCACGATATCTTCCAAACCCCTGAACGGATTTCAACCAAACTTTTGTCAGTGATACAACATGAAGGGACAACGATTGGATTAGGTCAGCAAGGCCAAGGGGTCAAAGATCAAGGTAATGTGGGGTCGACTTAATTTATCTTCAGTCTCATTTCAATCCACAATGACACCCTGTCGTGGAGGTCGTATGGCGAGTCCATAGCAAGGCTTGGCGGAGGAATACTGAGTTACTTTTTTGCGTCGACAGCTTAAGCCCCAAGTTCTCGGCATTTTATTATTATTATTATTATAATTATTATTATTATTATTATTGTTATTACGTAACTAAAATAATCCCACAATTTCCTGATAATTTGAGAGGTTTGGGTCGATGCTAAGCCAAGAGGGAGATGATGGAGTTACAAATTGGCTATGCATCATTGTACACACCTTCAAGCCAGCAAACAACCTGACCTATATCGATAAGCCTTCTTCCTGGAACCTAATCTCAAACTATTTCAGTCCTCAGTGACCTATCTGTGTATGTGTGTGTGTGTGTGTGTGTGTGTGTGTGTGTGTGAGAGAGAGAGAGAGAGAGAGAGAGAGAGAGAGAGAGAGAGAGAGAGGGGAGTTTATGAGAGGTGTGTGTGTGTGTATGTAGAGAGGTGTGTGTGTGTGTGTGTGTGTGTGTGTGTGATAGAGAGAAAGGGGGGAGGGGTGTCATAAAAAGACTTTGTAGTTACTTGTAGAGAAGTTATATATATTAGACTTGTGGACGAGCGGTTGTTATACTTGAGTTGTTTGTACGTTGATAATCTTGGTTCCCATTTGTCATGCAATGACAAAGGAGAGATAAAGAAGAGTATGGGACTATTTTTATTTGTCTTGGAAATATTAACAAGTCTCTCGCACACGAGTGAGTATAAGTAGAGTCCCTGTCTCCCTGTCTCGCTCTCTCTCTCTCTCTCTCTCTCTCTCTCTCTCTCTCTTCGAAGTTGCTAAGCCTTTCTCCCCACTACCTGCCGATTCTATGGCCTCTCTTCTTCTGAGCTCTCTTTCCTAAATTCTGGTGAAACAGGAGTCGTGTCACGTGTGTTACACTGTGGTTGGAAAGATCTAGAAGCCTGTGTGTGAGTATGTGTGTGTATGGTCACTAGGCTTTGTTCACCTGCTGTTTCGCTGACAAACTAACTGCATCATCTCCTGACTTGCTACTTCGTAATCTGTCGTCAGCTTTTCCTCAGTTTAACTTGCAAGATCATTTCCCATTCCCAGGCTCGCATAGAGCTGTCTATCTGTCTAGTTATCTATCTATCTATTATGATTTGTAAATATAATATGGACTCATAACATTGCCCCGTCCACGCAGCTGAAGGTCCTCCGACAGCAATTGTCATTGACACATGCTAATTTATTAGTACATAATATTGATTATAATATTGTATACATATAATATTCATAGTAAATAGTAATTATTCAGTAATATTACCTTTTAAACAAGTTGTATACATATTTGAATAAATGCATTAAAAGTGAACTATTTAACTGTAATGCAGTATGTACTTGGGTTATTGTAGTGAAATGCATACATACAGGAAAAAAAAATAGTTTAAAATTAAGATTATGGTAAGAGTTATTGATATTTCATTTAAAGATAATGGTACTGGTATGCCATACATGGGTCATTCTTCTTTGTATTTTTTTTTCTTTATATAATTAATACTATATACAAAATATGTACACTTCATTCAGGGGGTTTAACTTGGATGTTAACTCTCCCCCACTAAACACTGACTCCAAATTAGCAATTCTTGCATGCATTCTGTGCATTGCGAACAGCAGTACTGCAAACACAATGCAGAAGATTATAAAGACAGTAGGTGCTGAGCTATACGCATAATATGGATTGAATATACTCAAACTCAAATCTTCCCAGGGCTTCATTGTTTCATTGATCAGCTGCATAGTTTCAAGCTTAGGTGAAGTCAACTTAATACTTGTGCTCATGTTTAAGTCCATATCAGGCAGTGGGTGGAAATGTTTGTGTGTATGATTGAGAATGGCGTAGTGATTGATGGTGGATAAAGTAGACATGGCTGTTGGTGACATGTAGAGGTGTATGGTATGTAGGAGGACTGCTGGGCCTTGATAGCAGGCTGTGAAGCCTATGCCCAGAGTCGGACACATAAAAAAAAAAAAAAAAAAAAAAATACCGCACAGTAGTCTGGTGCTATGAATAATCCTGAGGCTGAAGTATGAGATGGTGGTATATCTGGACAGACTATGTAAACTGATGTGTTATGAGTGAAATAAAAAAACTGTGAGTGTCCAGTGCGTTGATGGTGTACAAGTTTATCTGGAGCAAAAGTGAAGTTATGAATATTGTCATTTCTGATGATAGCCATTTCACAAGGGACTGTATCAGTAGGCTGAAACGTGAAAATGTACGCAGGACAAAGATGAACAGCATGTAAGGATGTGCGGCACTTTCGTTCAATCGTTGATTCACTTGCGAAAGTGACAGTGTCCCGTTTCTTGGAGACCATGATGAGTTCGGTGTCTGTGTTGATGTTGATGATGACCAAAGTGTTGTTATTTTTATAGGGGAAGGGATGTATTTGGTAAACTGTGAACAGCTCTTCAATTATGAATGGTACATGTACTACTACTGATGTTGGTGTTAGTGTTGCTTCTAAATATGGATAATATTGCATGAATTCTCTACTGTGGAACAACGGCTTCAATTTATGTTTATGTATGCCTTGACTAATTATCTGACGTAGCTCATGAACTGGGAGTAAGTCAGTTGTGATCTTGCCATCACCAGCATTCGAAATTCCTTGCATAAGTGCCCTGAAACGATCTCTTGTGTTCTCTAATTGTAGTAGAATCGTGTCAATATGTTCTGTGATGATGGAGAAGTGTTGGAAAAGTGTAATGTTTCCTTCCATTTCATTTATTTTATCTACACTCTCGAGAGCTATGTTTTCTGCCTTTTTCAGATTTTTCACAATTGTCTTCATTGCTGAGTTCTGTCCTGTGATGAATTTATTTTGGTATGTTAGTACCTGAGCTATCTTATTAAATTTGTTGTTTATTTCTTTAAGGTCATCCTCTGTAGCCAATCCAAAGATGTTCCCAAGAACTGCGCCACCCAGGTCGAACAAACCTCGCTTTTGGCGAGTACGTGTGATGTTGTTCCTGTCGCTCAGTACCTCCGTTCCATAAGATGGGAGATCTTGGATCATGATGAGCATAGTTGACTTTGCTTGTTCTAGTTTCCATTTCGCTAACTTTACCATTTCATTCACTTCCTTGGTGTTATGTGCTTGAGAAACATAATTTCCTATCATGAAGTCCAGAGTTCGCATCGGCGTCGCAAGTCTGTCTAGATAAGTAGGTAATTCATACAAGTAATCTAGACTTATTTCAGTACTCATGACGTCCTTAACGATTGTAGTCGTGGCCGTTGGAGCTATGAGGCATCCTTGTCGTACTATGTGTTAGGGGTCTAAGTGCGCATATCCTCTTGCTATGTAGAGGAGAATCCATAGCATAAGTTCCTTCATCGTAACCTACCGAAAAAAAAAAAAAAATCTATTAATTTCCTAATATGGTCATGCTGTGGTCGATGATAGTGATGATGTGCGTTACGGTTGATTGTTATTTCATTTATAGAAGGAGTTTAAATCGATATTTAATTCCCGTAAATGATGTACTGTAGATTTGATTGGAACAGTTGCACCTATGTTCGATTGTTTGGTATATGACCTTAATTTCTTTTTGTAATCATTGTTGTTTTCTTGCTTGGTTTCTTGAGGTACGTTCGCCTGTTCGGCTGTATCCGAGGCTGAATAATTATTGGATAATTCCCTTGAAATTCGTTTTAAATGGTCAATATGAACTTGTTTCTCTTCGCCACTTGAAAGTGACTTAATTAAAACTTTCTTTGCTTTTATGTTAATTACTCTGAATGGGCCCTCAAAATTTGGGGATAATTTATTGTCTCTCGTATGAATGATACCGTAAACAATGTCTCCTAAGCTGATAGGTGAATCTCTTGCCTTCTTGTTAAATGCCTCCGTCATTTCTTCCTTGGACATCGTTAATTGTTTTTTGACTCTTTTTGTGAAAATCCTGGAATTCACGTAAACGGAGTTTAGAGTAATCATCGTAATTGTATATGGGCATACTGTCACCTTCTAGCAGCTCATATGGTAATTTTTTATCTGTTCCATATATAATGAAATGTGGTGTGTCACCTATGGATTTATTTATAGATCCATTAATTGAGGCTTCTACTCTGGGAATCCAATCATCCCAGCTTGCATAATTTTCACTGAGAATGTGTCGTAGCACATCTAATAGTTTTTTATTTTGTCTCTCTACCAACCAATTCGATGCTGCGTGATAGGCTAAAACGTTAACTTTTTTGATGTTGTATTGTTTACATATTTCTTGTAAGATCTCAGAATTAAATTCTCCTCCATTATCACTTATTAGTACCTTTGAGGTAGTAAAGCGACATATTACATTATCTGTTATTGCCTTTGCTACTGTCTCTGCTGTCTTATCTTTAATTGGAGATAAAATGACATAACGGGAAAAATGATCCGTTGCTACGAATAAGTATAGGTTATTATTGTATGATAATGGCATCTTGAGTAAATCAACAGCGACAACGTCCCATGGTTGATGTGGTACAGGGTAATTTCCCATCGGTGCAGGTGTGATTGGGTATCCTTTGTGTTTCGCACATGATTCGCATTTGTCTATATGATTGTTTATATCTTTTCGTAATGAAGGCCAGTAATATAACAGCTGGGCTTGGTTGAATGCCTTATCCTTCCCAGGATGTCCTGCATGTGGGCTGTCGTGTATCGTTCGTAATACTTGGGGTATCATGTCATTAGGTACTACCAACTGGTTAGTATTTCTTTGGCGTTTTGGTTGTTTAGAGTTAATCTTGTATAATGTATTTTTGACCATTGTGAATTGCTCGAGTGGGACATGCAGATTGGGTAATTGTATGTCATCTCCACTTTCTAACTTGTATATTACTTTAGACCATATTGGGTCAAGTCTTTGTGCCTTTGAGATATCCTCGTGGTTTGTGATATTTCCTTTGAGATCTAACGCCGCGACCTGAATTGTGTTCGGGTTCCTAGATGATGCGTCAGCTACTATGTTCATTTTACCTTGTATATAATGAATTTGTACATTGTAGTTTTCAACTGTACATTTCCATCTTGCTCTCCTCCCAGAAAGGAGTTTTTCTTTAAACATACCCACCAGTGGTTTATGGTCGGTGGATAAGTGGATTTCGTAACCATTTACCAAATCTCGAAACTTTTGTAACGCAAAAACCACTGCAACTGCCTCTAAGTCTGTAGTGCAATAATTTTTCTCTGCACCTCTTGTTTGTCTGCTGGCAAATGCAATTGGTTGATTTTTTCCTCTTTTATCTTTCTGCATCAGTACAGCCCCTAATCCTTTAACTGATGCGTCTGTACAAATAAGAAATGATTTTGTGTAATCTGGATATGCTAAACAAGGTGCATTTGTTAGTTTAATTTATAGATTGTTAAATGCCCTTTTTTGTTCTTCTTCCCATTGGAATACAGCATCTTTTTTGAGTAGCTGGAATAGAGGAAAGGCTATATGAGAGAACTGTGGTACGAATGACCTATAGTACCCACCCAGACCTAAAAATTGTCTAACTTCGTCAGTCGTAGTGGGTTCAGGAAAATCTCTCACTGCCTGTATTTTGTCATCAGTGGTGTGAATACCATCAGAACTTAATTTGTGGCCTAAGAAATTTATTTCATTAAAGCAAAATTTGCATTTGGAAAGTTTAATTTTTAAACCAGCATCACTAAGCTTTTCTAAGAGTAAGTCTAATTTCCTGATATGATCCTTAATATTCTTCTTTGCGATTATAATGTCGTCAAGATAAAGAAATATTCCTTGTCCTAAAATTCCGGACAATACGTAATTCATAAGACGCTGGAATGTGCCTGGGGCTGTCCTCAGTCCCATTGGCATTCTTGTATATTGATAATGGCCTCTGTTTGTTGAAAAGGCAGTGTATTTACGTGACTCCTTCGATACCGGAATCTGATAATAGCCGTTTAGGAGATCGATGGTCGAGAATATATTATTCTCAGGACCAATATTCTGTAGAACGTCGCTTAGCAATGGCATGGGAAATCTGTCTGGGACTGTGTGATTATTTAGTTTATGGTAATCTACTACCGCACGCATTTCTCCATTTCGTTTGGGCACGAAGAATAATGGGGCATTCCACGGGGAGACTGAAGGCTCAATAATTCCAAGTTTTAACATTTCATCGACATACTGACTTCCACACGTATGCCAATATACTTAACAGGGTTCATCGGTCCGGTCGTACATATCCCACCGCTGCCACCAAATGTCATAAAAAGACTTTGTAGTTACTTGTAGAGAAGTTATATATATTAGACTTGTGGACGAGCGGTTGATATACTTGAGTTGTTTGTACGTTGATAATCATGGTTCCCATTCGTCATGCAATGACAAAGGAGAGATAAAGAAGAGTGTGGAACTATTTTTATTTGTCTTGGAAATATTAACAAGTCTCTCGCACACGAGTGCATTCCACAGGGAGACTGAAGGCTCAATAATTCCAAGTTTTAACATTTCATTGACATACTGATTTGCAAGTGTACGTTGGGAGTGTGGTATGCTGTAAGCTGGTACAAAAATTGGTAGTGTTTCTGGGTGCACATTAATCATGTGATTAATCAAGTTAGTATACCCTAATTGTTCTCCAGGCAATGCTACAGTGTCCCTGTGTGTTTCCAGCAGGGTTAACAAATCATTTTCTTCATCAAATTCACATGAGTGAATTAAATTCTCTTTTATTCTTTCTCTATCCGTAGATTTTATCTCACTTGTCACTCCAGCTATAACTATTTCCTTCACAGGGGCGGGACATTTTTCAATATTAACTATGCAAGTTCCCTTTTCAACTGAACTTCCCCATTCATGTGATTAATTATGAATATCTGAGTTTGCCCTTCGTTGTTCGTATGACATAATGCATTTTCTACTGACAATCCCTTTACTTTACATAATTCTTCTAAGACAAGAACAGTGCTATTCCGTAATTTGCTCTTTATGGTAATTTTCATGTAGGAATTAGGTGGTATAACTAAATCATTAGTGAGATGGGCTGCAAAAATTGATAAATCAGTACTGTTATCTGGGTCACAAATTCTGGAGGATGGGGTTGGTGGTGGGAGTGGATCTATACACTCATCTGTTTGTGTATGTTTGTTTAAGCCTTTAATATTACCAATTCTTTTTGGCTCTCTTCTACCAATCGGTGAGGGCTCTGAAGGTATTTCCTCTATGAATTCATTATCAAAGTCTATTCCATTCATTTGTGGGAGTATGGTTATGTTCTCAGCTCTCATGGATCTTAAGTCCAGGAACATATGAGCTTTAATTGCTAAGTTTTCAACGATATGGAAAAATGCAGAGAATGGTCTTGTAGTCTCTGTGAAACTGATATTTAATCTTACCATACCTTTCACTGTAATTTGTTGTCCATCTACCGTGTATAAATCTAAATCAGCTTCATCCAGAAAAGTTACTTTTTTTTTTTTTTTAAGAATTCTATTTATTTCTTCATGTGTTATTAAGTTCACTGGAGAGACTGTATCTAAAAATAAGGAAACGTTTTGATCCTCACATACAGCTGATATCAAGATACACTCATTTCCCAACATGCCTCCTATGTGAATATTAGACTTGTTTTTCTTTACGTTTGTTCGTTTTTTGTCATGACTTGGTCTTCCCCCGATTTGAACATAGAAACAATTTTTTCTACTGTTTTGCAATCACTGGTCCAGTGCCCTTGGTATCTATGATGCCTACAGTAAGGACCAAATCCTTGTGTCTTTTGGTTGTCCTCTTTTGCTTTGATAAAGCATTCATACCTTGTGTGTCCTGGTTTTGCACAATAATGACATAGAATGGACCTATCCCTTGACTGTGACCTACGATGTGATTTCCCATAAGTAGTGTTGTTTATGACGCGAGACCTGCTCGGGCTGCATGAAAACTTATGAAACTGCCTGTAGCCTGGCGTCAGTGATCGAGGCCTTGTCATGTTTGGTTGTTTGGTCTGCCTGCTTTCGGGTCGCGATCAAGTTTGTTGTCTGTTTGGGGTCGGTGTAGATGTTTTCACAGCTGATACTGTCTCAGGTACCCTCATTCTACCAGAATGTGCATGTGTGTCGACCATACCTGCTTTACTGCACTGCATCTCTACCTCATTCATTAAGTCTAGCAAGCACATTCCTGGGGTGTACGCGATCGTCTTGGCGATCTTTAGGGTCCTATCAGGTAATTTACACAAGGCAGCTACATAACCAATGATGTCCACGACGAGGTCTGGGGACATCTTTCCATCATCTGTTATCCAATTTGAGTTTTCCAAAGTAACTAACAATGTTCTTTTGATTGTGGAGACATCAGCAGTTATTTCACTGAGCACATGGTTTGTAGTGTGCTCCCTTACAAGATCAACAATTTTATGTAATTCTGGAATTATACCTGGCAAGAAGTTCATACCTCCAGAAAATTTCTTCAAAAATTCAATTTTAAATTCATCATATGTCCTAGCCTTATGGAGCTTATCTGAGCCCAGTAAATTGGTTGCTGGACATCTTTCCTGGCTTATGCAAGATGAAAAAAATAGCAATTTTCTCTTGTTCATTTAGTATGTGGCGCTTGATGAACATTTGTTCGCACTGACTGACTAATGAAATGACATCAATGCGATCTTCGTCTGTGTCAGAGAATTTTGGGGCAGTTTTATCCTCGTGATACACAAACACTTGAGGTGTGGTTGTTAGATCAGCGGTATTTGTTTCTTGATTCATTTTCACTGTTTGCTCTCTTAATTCAACTTGGACTTGTTTATCGTTGTGTGAGGGAATGGTGGAATAGGATTCGCCTGTACATTGCACTATATCAAGTATATTCTGATAGGTATGCAAGGCAGAAATTAAGTCGTCACTTGCTACGTCAAACCCACTCATCATCTGAAACTGCCGTATTTGTTTCTTGGTCTTTAGTTTGTGGTGAGGTTTGTACACGGGTTGGTTTGCCTTGGTGCTCTCTTAATTGTGAGTCTGTTGTTGTGACTAATTGTGTGTCATCTGGTATTAACGTGGGTGGTGTCGAAAATATTCCTGTCATTAAGATGTGGTGTTATGAAATACGCCTTTTGTTTATTTATGTCCTAACAAAATAGATGAGTAAATAAGTTGAAATAAATGATAGATAATGAGTGTATAAGTGTATATACGGAAATAAGTAAAAAAAAGTTGAATATAGCTAATTTTAGCACTGAGAAGAAATGAGTAAGTATAATTTTACCCACTTGATACAGATCGTAGAGGTGTGTCGATACAAAAGTCGATCTCGGAAGAAAAATGCAGGTTTGATTGAAGATCTCTTGATAATTCTAGTGCTGTGTTGATGGACGATATTACTCAGGAAATTCCATGGCCTGGTGCTTGTGGTGATTAACAGCTGTCCCAGGCAAACCTCAGCATAGAACGTCGAATTTCCAACTCAACTGTGGAAATAAATGAGTATGAGTAGGAGCTATGTGAATAATGAGTAATGAGTAGTGGGTGAGAAGTGCCTGGTGTCAGTCACACGTTGCTTGGCGTGGCAGACTCGCGTTGTGATGTCATCTGAGCACATGGTGACGTCTGCTTCCCACACTGGTAGCTGTGGTGAATACTGAGTAGCGATGAGTAACTTGAGTGAAGATGAGTGAGTAAGATGAGTTGTGAATATGGACTTGGTATTTGCTTCGTCGTCTTGACCTCTTCACTCCTGCGTCAGCGGTGGAGGTTGGGGGACGGTAGCAGAGAGAGGAGGGTGAGGTCTGGCAGTTGTGAATTGTGAGTCGTGTCTCACTTTCCGTTTGTTTGTTTTGTTTTTCTTCCTCGAGGTATTCGTGGTCCTTTTTTCTTGTGATTTACTCGTTGTAGGATGAAGACTGCCGCTACTTGTAGGTGCGTGTAGAAGATTATACAGACGACTCGTAGAGTTGTTAATTGTAGTTGATCGTAGATGGTTGTAGTTCGTTGGTTGTGAGAGGTATTTTTTTGTTTTCAATCTTGATATTTTGTAGGAATTCACTGTTGATTCGTAGACGAGGTTCGTATACGTTCGCTGCTACCAAATGTCATAAAAAGACTTTGTAGTTACTTGTAGAGAAGTTATATATATTAGACTTGTGGACGAGCAGTTGTTATACTTGAGTTTTTTGTACGTTGATAATCTTGGTTCCCATTTGTCATGCAATGACAAAGGAGAGATAAAGAAGAGTATGGGACTATTTTTATTTGTCTTGGAAATATTAACAAGTCTCTCACACACGAGAGAGTATATGTAGAGTCCCTGTCTCCCTGTCTCTCTCTCTCTCTCTCTCTCTTTCTCTCTCTCTCTTTCTCTCTCTCTCTTTCTCTCTTTCTCTCTCTCTCTCTCTCTCTCTCTTCCAAGTTGTTAAGCCTTTCTCCGCACTACCTGCCGATTCTATGGCCTCTCTTCTTCTGAGCTCTCTTTCCTAAATTCTGGTGAAACAGGGGTCGTGTCACATGTGTTCACTGTGGTTGGAAAGTTCTAGAAGCCTGTGTTAGAGTATGTGTGTATGTGTGTGTATGGTCACTGGGCTTTGTTCATCTGCTGTTTCGCTGACAAACTAATTGCATCATCTCCTGACTTGCTACTTCGTAATCTGTCGTCAGCTTTTCCTCAGTTTAACTTGCAAGATCATTTCCCATTCCCAAGCCCGCATGGAGCTGTCTATCTGTCTATTTATCTATTATGATTTGTAAATATAATATGGACTCATAACAGGGGGAGTTTATGAGGTGTGTGTGTGTGTGTTTGTGTGTGTATGTGTGTGTGTGTGTGTGTGTGTGTGTGTGTGTGTGTGTGTGAGAGAGAGAGAGAGAGAGAGAGAGAGAGAGAGAGAGAGAGAGAGAGAGAGTTTACAGTTCTAGATGTGGCGTATAATTCTTCTTTTTTAATAATTTACACAGAAGCGGATCCAGCACTAGGAAGAGAGGGATCCAATATTATTTTTTTATACTGTTGACAATAACACACTAATAATACAGCAGAAAATTACCACACATACCAACAGATAGAAAAATAAGTATCTTTCCAAATCTGAACGAATGCATAGCGAAAAAATCGAAACATCTGAAACACGCACTACTAAGAGACAGGGTTTTCACTGTGTTTCGCCCTTCGTAAATTTTCTTGAGATGGGACTGGCAAGATGAGTTGTTTCTTTGACTAGGCTATACGCATACTTTTTTTTATTATTATTATTAACTACAGAATGTCATAAGTATTATTGGAATTATAAGAGAAGGAGTAGGGAATCATGTGTTGCTTTAATTCTGATCATTCCTTACGGGTTGTGTTAGTTTCTTGTGTTTACTGCCGATCTCTCTCTCTCTCTCTCTCTCTCTCTCTCTCTCTCTCTCTCCTAGTAACCCTACAATAATATGGTGTGTACAACTGAACAGGAGGGTGGATCTGATTTACAGTTAAATATTTCCAACTGTGAGCATAGACTAGACTAGACAATCCGTTCCCTAAAGTCCAGCAGTCCTCATACGTGCCATTCTCCTTTATGTCACTCTGGTACCTTTACTTTTTTTTTTTTTTTTCACCTTTTTCACTATGGCTGTTTTTTGCGTGTTACTTCACAATTAGATGTTGGAATGGGACGCCTTCAGGTAGTGGCACTGATATAACCGGGTGGCTCCACTGCCCCGTTATACAAATGTCCCACAACTCTCTCTCTATCCCCGGAAAGAGGATAGTGGATTGAAGAAGGACAGTTTCAGCCTGCACTCCCCCGGGTTCACGTTTCAGATGATCCTGTGGTTACAACATAAAATAATTGCTGCTACTACTGGTACTGCTTAATAATAATAATAATAATAATAATAATAATAATAATATAATGCAGGATAATTATTCTAATGTACGAATGACATCAGTGGCATCCCTGGGGCTAAGATGCGAATGAATATGTGTGTGTGGTTGAGTACATTGGGAGTGTGTCGTCCTGTCTCGGCTACCTCATTTTCTTTGGGGGAAGCAGCCTAGATATATTGATAGATAGACGCGTGCTATTTCTTTCCATATCAGCTTTACTTCTTAAATAGGATACAAAATAATACTAGCTTGCTATATATACGCTCCTGCTGAAGTTCACCATCCTCCTTTAGGGGGATAGGGAGAGAGCTGAGGGACTTTCGTATAACTAAGCAGTGGAGCAGCTCGGTTATATCAGTACCACCACATGAAGGCGACCCTCTCCAACACGCTGGATCAGGCAATTATCTAAAACAACATTGCTCTTCCTAATGAGTTAGTTTGTTAAGCTGGGATGGGTTAGGTTAAGTCTTATCCAGGGTTTTCCACAAGCAGTACAGAAACTAATCCAATTTATAGTAACATTCTAGCAGTTTTGTCTAGAAGCAGTACAAAAATGGAGAAGACTTGCAATGACACTCATAGTTTTTACCTTCAAGTTTATTACCCTTTTTTTTTTCTTATGTTCTTACCTACCTAATTGTTCTTACCTAATTGTTCTTACCTAATTGTATCTCTACAGGAATGAATCAAGCTCGTACTGTCCCGTGTCTTAAACCGTATTTATTGTACATATCCTTTTAAATTTGTGAATTGTTTTGGCACACACTATTTCATTCGGTAGTGCATTCCATTGATCAATTGCTCTGTTTGGGAAACCGAATTTCCTTACGTCTTTATCACCTCTCTTCTTATGCAGTTTTTTGCAGTGTCCTCTTGCTGATGCTTCTCCATATGTTAAGTAATCATTTATGTCTATTTTCTCTTTCCCTGATATGCACTTAAATAGCATTATCATGTCACCTCTTTTCCTTCCCTCCTGTAGTGTTGATAGATTCAGTTTATTTAGTCTTTCTTCGTAGCTTAAGTCCCTTAAGCTTGGTATCCATCTTGTAGTGGCCCTTTGAACTTTTTCAATCTTGTCTATGTGCTTTTTGAGATGAGAACTCCAGACTACTGATGCATATTCCAGGGTTGGTCTAATGAATGATGTTATTATCCTTCTTAGCATGTCTTCATTTATGTATGTGAATGCTATTCTCATATTTGCAAGCAGTGTATACATGTTCCGTACCTTCTCGCTGATGTGGTCGCCGGAGATAGTCTGTTATTGATAATCACACCTAGGTCTTTCTCTCTTTCTGATGTGTATAGGGTTTTATTTCCTAACTTATAATCCCAATCAGGTCTTTTTCCACTTTTACCAAACGTGATTACATGACACTTGTCCACATTGAATTCTATTTGCCATGTACTACTCCATTCATGAAGTTTATTTAATTCTTCTTGTAGCTCTTTACAAGAGTCTGGGTTAGTAATTCTCCTTCGTATTTTTGCATCATCTGCAAACATATTCAGATAGCTCTCATTTCCAGTGTTTCTGTATATATCATTTATATACACTAAAAACATGATTGGTGCCAGCACTGAACCCTGTGGTACTCCGCTAGTCACTTCTTTCCATGATGAGTAGTTTCCTCTTAGTACTGTTCTCATTTCTCTTTTTATGAGAGTCTTGCATCCAACAAAACAGTTTGCCTCGAATTCCTCCTTGATGGTACAGTTTCCATTAAAGTCTTTGGTGTGGTACTGTGTCAAAAGCTTTCTTGAAATCTAAATAGATACTGTCCACCCATCCTTCCCTTTCCTGTATTGTGTTTGTTACTCTGTCATACTAGCTCAACAGATTAGTAACACATGATTTTCCTTTTCTGAAACCAAACTGCCTTTCTGTTATCATACTGTGTTCTTCTAGATGATTTACCCAAGCTTTTCTTATAAGCTTTTCTAATACCTTGCTTACAATACTGGTCAGTGATACTGGTCGGTAGTTGAGTGGATTTTGTCTATTTCCTTTCTTGAATAAGGGGACAATATTTGCTTTTTTCCAAATATCAGGTAGTTTACCTTGACTCAAGGATTTCTTGAAAATTTAAAATAATGGTTTACTTAACTCCTTTGCACATTCTCGTAGTACCCAACATGAAATTTCATCAGGACCACTTGCTTTTCCTCTGTCTAATCTACTTAACTCCTCCTGTATTACTTTTTCTGCTATTTGTATATCTGGTAGTATGTGTGGACATGCATGTTCCACATAGTCCCTCTCAAAATTTTTTTCTTCTGTAAAAACTAATTGGAAATTCTTATTTAGTGCTTCACAAATATTTTCTCTTGTGTATGTGTGTGTGTGTGTGTGTGTGTGTGTGTGTGTGTGTGTGTGTGTGTGTTTGTTTGTTTGTGTGTGTGTGTGTGTGTGATTCGTTCAACTATGACATTCTTTTCTATCGCAAGTGACACCAAGACCCTTCCCCAAGTTTATGAATCATCTCAGATCAGTTTGCTTAGGAAATAACATTGAAGAAAAGTCATTAATATTAATGAGTACTACTTACTGGAAGCAAAAATTCATTGATATCGTCTGAGAGTCGCTTTGTAAACTAAAATCCAAAAACTAACTCAAAAAAACACCCTAACAAACCGGACCTAACCCATCCCAGCCTAATCTTAGCTAACTCATGGGGGCAGATTTGTTTTGGATAATTGCCTACCTGACGATGCTGGTGAGGGGCGCCTTCACGTGGTGGCATCGATACATTTGGACGGCTCCACTGCCCAGTTATTCAAACGTCCCTTAACTCAATCCCAGTCCCCCTTAATGAGGATGGTGGACTGCAAGAGAAGGGCAACTTCAGCCTGCAGTCCATTGGGTTCACGTTCAGATGAATGTGGGGTCGCAACTACTACTACTACTACTACTACTACTACTCTTACTACTACTACTACTACTACTACTACTCTTACTACTACTACTCTTACTACTACTACTACTACTATCACCACCACTGCTACCACTACAACTACTACTACTACCACTACGACGACGACGACGACGACATCTACTACTGCTGCTGCAACGACTACTACCACTACAACTATCACTACCTATCTGACTTAGCTGGAATACATTACTAGGATAGCTTTTAATTATCTAATAGTTAAATATGCCAAATTAATGCTCAAGTTAAATTATGTCTGCTTCTTTTCTTTGTAATTGTTGGTCATATGTTAGCCAAAGAGAACGAATTTCCCATCGTAGCATTGAAAGAAAACTGGTCTGGTTGTGTCTATGGTAAACTAAAACTGGCTGCTGCTTAAATGCCATCATTTTCTTCCGTAGTAGAAGTAAGTCATCACCATATGCACAGGCTGTATATAAAGGCCTATAATATTTTTGCCCTTTACACCATAATGTCCCATACTTTTACACATGTTAGCCGTGATGTTATTTGTTTCATTGTTTCAGTGTTTATTTCTTTCAGTTAGCAATGACACCTGAGACTAACATATTACCAAAGTGTTCTTATATATTTTGTGATGTTTATCCACATTCCTAAAAGAAAAAAATGATAGATAGTTTTGAGAGTTTATCATGATGGTCCCTCGAGGGGAGGCTAGCGCTTCCTGAAGGGTACTAAAGCTCTCTGTTTTGGTCTCTCTGAGGGGTGACACTCCGTCCTCGTCAGGAGCTTTTTGTGTGTGCGTTTTTTTTTTTTTTTTCTTTCTCCTGGCTTGATTGTGGATTAGTTCATTGACTTCTAAGCCCCTACAAAGGCATTTTGATTGTACTAGACCTATATTAGTTATGTTTTGAAGTGAAATTTTCATGAAAATTGTGAGATATGGTTAAACTTACAGAACAGCGGTGCCACTATCTTGCCATCCTAGAGTAAATATATGAAGTCCAGTACACCATTCTGATACTGATTTTTTTTTTTTTTTTATCATGAAATAAGGATGAGTTCTTAACTGACCAGTATCACTAATGGAGAGAGGTTAGAGTCGTCAAAGGACAGCTGAACTGTCACACTCTGACTTACACCTATAATTTTTTTTTCAACATTTAAGTATAATAATTTCACCTTAATAATTAGCTTGGAGCTACCTGAAAGTTCACCATTCTCAGGGGTGCTAGTCTGGGAGTGGACCTCAACCAAGCTATGGCATAGTATGCTGGGTCCAACATGGCCATTGTTTTCAAGTGTTTGTCAAGACTCGCCCTGCCCCGGAACAAGTCCAGTCTCCCTGGTGTCAACCTGTATATATGTAAGTACAGCGGAGTTTATAACGAACGGCCACCTACAGTAGCGTGTATGGTCGATAACCCTCAAGATTATACTCTTCCCGGAAACAATAACAGAGGGAACTCCTCAGCAGAATCAAGATTTTAGTGTTCCGTTGCTAAAATGAAGGGTCACCCCTACTGCCACCTAGAATACCTTGTGTCCTTCATCAAATCATAATGTGGATACTTCTATATTTATTAGTCCTGTCTGTGAGATGTACCGACAAGTTCCATATTTTCAGGCATAGATATACATAAATATCCTGGTCAAATATGCAGATAGTTGTTTTGGCCAGTACACATCATCATCATCATCAAAAACAGCACCCCGAGACATCCCACAGCAAGACGAAGGCCTCTCCCATCTGTCTCTTACCTATTGGCTGTCACCTTGTTCCATACAGCCCCAGCGAATCTCCAAATTACATCTCTCCACCTCGTCTGCCTCTTCCTCTCATTCTGTCTCTGGCCTGCTACTCAGTTACCCTGGTTGTGTATATGGTATATATACGAACGTGACCTACCCACATGCATTTTTGTCTTCTCATTGTAGTTATTCTCTCTCTCTCTCTCTCTCTCTCTCTCTCTCTCTCTCTCTCTCTCTCTCTCTCTCAAAGGATTTTAATTCCATATTTTCAATCCAAAATATATAACAAAAATAACAAAGACTGCAAACTTAGTTTTTTTTTATTTCTGTTCTTCATAATGTTCACTTCACTAAATCCATCCATCTCAAGCTATAGTCTTCATTGGAGTTTAATTCTTATGGCAGATGAAATATTTCCTAACATAAATCCTGCAACATTAAAACATTATTATAGGAGAATAATAAAACAAGCTTCCATGTTTACTTTTTATTCGCGTTTTCGGTACAACGTTATTTTAAGAATTTAGTACCGAAACTTGGATACAAAGTTATTTTTAATATTTTATTATTATTCTATTATTTTATTATTGCTTTATTATTATTATTATTAGTATTAGTATTAGTATTATTAGATACAACGTTGTTTTTAAACATTTGCATCGAAACTTAAGCCTTTAGTTTCCCTGTAACTGTATACCAAAGGCTCGTAGGGGACCTCATGGGAGATATTATATAATGTAGGTAGCATAGGAGGAATCGTAGCACCACTTCCTTAGCGATTTATCCGGTATATTGGGCATTAATTGGTCAAAATTAAAATAGAAAACCAAACCAGGACAGCCTACAACCCAGTAATATGGCGGAGATTGACCAGACACACCGATCCCCTTACAGAAGAAGAAGATGATGATGATGATGATGATGATGATGATGATGACGGAGAAGACGAAGAGGGACGAGGGGGAGGAGCAGGAGGAGGAGGAGGAGAAGATTACACATAAACATTCTCTTGTTATTTATATCGTTTTAATATCAACATAGTCTGCATCAGTAACGTACAAGAGAATACTGAGGTGTAATGTACAGAATAAATCGCTAAGGAAGAGGTTTTACGACATCTCCAAATCCATTTAGAAATCCCTACACCATTGGCTTATTCTGGAAGTAACGTGAGCTGGGATCGGTAACTTCTTAACCCCATCAGTCTAATGACGTAATTATTATTATTATTATTGCTCATTTCAGACGATTTTATTCAGACTGAGAGACTTTTATACCTGGGGGGATTAGATACAGCCTTCATTAACCCCTTCCATGTTGCAGAGCCTTTCTAACTTAAGTAAAAATTCGTCTGGTCGCAATCTAAGTGGAATGAAAACCGCGTCATCGGATTCAAAAGGATTACAGCCTTGACTACTTGAAAGTTTGGACTAGCTACGAGAAGTTCAAAATATCGACACTGATGTTTTTCGTAATATTAGCTCAAATCACGCTCATAATAACACAGAATACAGTTATATCGTGTGAAAATAGCTTTGACATTGTATCAAGTACTTCCTGACTAATATTACGCTTCAGATTTCCCGTAAGTATGAAAGGTACAGTATCGAAGACCGTCCATCGTTTGACAGTGTTTGAGAAATTGCTTATTATTTTCCTTACTTATGGCTAAATCGAAGCATAATATTGATCAGCGATTACCTGATGTAATGTCTAGGCAATTTTAAGACTATATTTATCTATTTTATACGGCATTTATGCTGATACTGAAAAAAAATTATCAGTGTGGATATTTTCAACTTTCTTGTACTTCAGAACTCTATGGTCAGTTGCATGCCATCCGTACGAGAGGCCTGGTCCTGGAGAGGGACACCTTCACATGGTGGCACCGATATATCTTGGTGATGGAGCTCCCCGGTTATGCGAACGTCTCTCAACAACTTCCCCATCCCCCGAAAGGAAGAAAGTGAACTGCAGGAGGAGAGTAATTTCCACCTGCAGTCCACCGGATTCAGGTTTTAGATGGTCCTGGCGCTACAGCTACTACTACTACGGGGTCTTTTCTTTTAAGTTAGATGAAATAGACTTGTGATGTGATGATGGCTTGTGTGTGTGTGTGTGTGTGTGTGTGTGTGTGTGTGTGTGTGTAATAGTGGTGATGCATGAATGGTGTTAATTATACAGTGGTGGTATAGGCAGGTGGGTTGGGTAGTTGGGTGGTTGTTGTTTGGTGGTGGAAGTGTGGTCCCAGCAGACACTCCATCAATGCATTAAAAGTGGCCAGAACCACACCCAAACCCAGAGCTATGAAGGCGCCTTGTAGATGCTCCAGACTGAACGCACCTCCACCAGTAGTCTGTAGGGAGAGTTAGGATGATATCATTACACACACACACACACACACACACACACACACACACACACACACACACACACACACACACACACACACACACACACACACACACACACACACACACACACACAAATTCATTATCAATGGAAGAGCTGTCATCACAACAGAAAAATATCCATGCTATCATTATCGATTTTGTTGCTGTCATCATCATCACCATCAAGGTAAAGAGAAGAGTATACTGAGAGGTAAGTACAGCACCCCCGAGCCGCGCAGATTCTGTGACGTCAAAGTTAATAAGAGAGAGAGAGAGAGAGAGAGAGAGAGAGAGAGAGAGAGAGGGAGAGAGGTGGGGGTGGTGGAAGAAAACGGGAGCTTGACAGAAAACCATCTGTATGTATGGTAAGCTTTTGTATTATGAATGTTCACACAGGTCGCTACTCAACACACTCACACAATAATGGAACTTACTTGTTAAACTCGGTAGTTGTAGAGTAGGCACTGTTCCTTTCTTGAATTTCCTTTGTCCAGGAGGCACTGGTAAACCAAGCAATTCATACTTAAGGTTGCGTTCAAAGGCAGTACTCTCAAAATGACCGCTGCATACAAAACCACATGACCGATTTTTCTTTGTGTCACATAATTCAATCCATTTTTTTCTAAGTTCTTCATCTTTCGGCAGTGCATGAAAATGTATTCTATTGTCACCTTTCACATGAATGGATTTGCATCCACGAACTATACAAATTGTTGGCATGTTCACAAAATTATCTGTATTGCCATAGCCACCCCTAAAAATAGAAAACGGAGTACCTATTCACAGGCAGGTGTGTGTGTGACTGGCGTGTGTTGAGCAGGATGAGCTGCAGTCTGTATTAACTATGACGTCATGCGCAGACCGAGACGTATTTTAGCTCCCCCTCACCCCCCCATGAAACTACCTTTCATTCTCTTTACCTTGATCACCATCATCATCATCATCATCGTAATCACTTAAGAATCACTATACCATCAGCATCAATAGAACACTAATTATTCTATATCATCATCATTGAGATAACTATTTATACCGTTATTATGAGTGGGGATATATATATATATATATATATATATATATATATATATATATATATATTGTTACGGAACAGAGAAAACTGTCCCGCAAAGTTCCAGGTTCAAAACAAAAGAGTTAGGTAAAATTACAAGTTAAAGTTTAGTGCTCAAACTAACAACTAAACATTCAGGACTCATAAGGATAATGTAATGGCAAAAACAGGTTAAATATATGGTTAACTGCAATAGCCACTATTAACACGAAATTAGCAAGAGTAAATTTATCTAAGTCAGCCCTGATAAAATGAGAAAACCGGATAATGCTCAGTTAATGCAAGATATATTATTAAAGATACAGAATATTATTAATAATGGCTGACAATATGAACTTCACATGAATCACAAAAACCTCACCAGGCCCACGAACCAACACCCTATGCTATACAGTACAAGAAAAAATGTAGTAACACTTATACTCAAATTACACAGCAGCTAGATGGTTGGAGACTTCCTGAGCACTCACAAAAATTACAACTGTACAGGGGAGGACAGAGATGTGAACAAAATGAGGAGTAGATCTAAGTGGCAATTAATGCAGAGACTGAGCTCATTATATAGGGGCCGGCAGAGCTTGATACAACTTGTAAGAAGGACGCGCAAATGAAGCCATAGGGGACAAAGAGTTGACACTCCTGCTCTGAACAACAGAAAGAACGACTTACTCTACTATATGGGAGGAGGGGGGAGTGAGGTAGAACACGCACTATGGAAGCCACGAGGCGAATCGTGATCAAACATGCAGCATACTGTACATTAGAATTATACAAAGGATGATGAAATCATAGGCTATGTAACATCTCCACACAAAGAAAAAGAAATTTACAAAGGAAATGTCTTATTACTCTAAAACAATCTGTCTAAAGTCTAGATAAGCAATCTGCAATAACATTTTCTTTCCCCTTGATATGTTGTATGTCTAATGAATACTCCTGAAGAAGTAGACTCCATCTTGTCAATCTCTGATTTTTATCTTTAAACTTACTAAGGAATTTCAGTGGGTTATGATCGGTATAAATGACTATGGGGTCAAAACCAGAACACAAATAAAATGAAAAATGCTGTAAACCCAAAATCAAGGCCAAAAGCTCTTTCTCAATAGTTGAGTAGTTCTTTTGAGGTGGAGTGAACTTCTTACTGTAATAAGATACAGGGTGTTCAATACCCTGATCATCCTCTTGCAACAAAACAGCCCCAGCTCCCGTATCACTTGCGTCAACAGCCATCTTAAAAGGCTTAGCAAAATTTGGAGTAGCAAGCACTGGCTGACTTAATAGGATAGCTTTAAGGGGAGGATGGTTTATTTCTGGAAATGTTTAAAGTGGAGGGGGATAGATTAATAATGATCTTGACCAAGCTATTCAATAAGATATGGGTGACGGGGTTACTACCATCAGTTTGGAAGAATGGTGTAATTGTTAAAGTTCCGAAGAAGGGAGACCTGAGTGAATGTGGTAATTGGAGGGGAATCTCTTTGTCACCGATAGCTTTGAAAGTTTTCAGTAGATTGTTTTTAAATAGGTTGGAGCCGGTGATTGAGGGTATTCTGAGGGATGAACAGGCTGGTTTTAGAAAGGGACGTGGTTGCAATAATCAGATCTTTATAGTTAGGCATTTGATGCAGCAAGTTAATGAAATGAGAGTACCGTTAAGTTTTTGTTTTGTCGATTTTGAAAAGGCTTTTGATAGTGTTTCGAGAGAGACTATGGGGAAGATCATGAGACATTATGGAATACCAGAGGAGTTTGTGAGGGCCATTTTGAACATGCATGAGGACACATTTTGTAAAGTGATGGTTGATGGTTGTCTGAGTGATTCGTTTGAAGTCAAGTCCGAAGTAATTCAAGGTGGTGTTCTATCGCCTTTACTATTTATATTGGTCATTGATTACATTATGAAACGCGTTGGAACAGAAACCGGTGCAGGTATACTTTGGGGAGAGAACAGGAAACTTTTGGATTTAGATTATGCAGATGATATAGTTTTGATTTGTGATGGGCCAGAAGAGATGCAGAGAGTGTTGGACTGTTTGGTGAGTGAAGGTCGCAAGGTGGGTTTGGTTATTAATTGTGGAAAAACTGAAATAATCAATATGAATATGGAAAATGCGCAGGAATGTGTAATTGGAGGTATGGTTGTAAAGCAAGTTGATAGGTTTGAATATTTAGGTACTTATTTAGCCAAGGATGCTTCTTTGAACTTTGAATTCGAGGAAAGGTTAACCCCTTAACCGCGGGGCGTCACTTTTGTGACCCTTGGGAGCAAGGGATCATACCACGGGGCGTTGCTTTTGTGATTCTGTGTTATTTTGAATTCACCCGGGCTTCCAAGTGGGGGCTTGTATCATCTATCAGTACTGCCAATGTCCAACACTAGTCAGCACTCTTAATCTCATCTGTACTCCCATCCATTGTTGACAATTTAGCCATTTCTCCCCGTTCTTGACTCCCCTCCCCCTCCATTACCCTATCCTCTCGCCTGCCCGGCCGTGCTATGCTAAGTAAATCTTCCCTGGAATTTTTCACTGATTTCATCCTTTGAAATAAGCCCTATGTCCTATTCTTATACCAAATATTATATACAAGAAAGAAATAAGGTAAGTGAGAGTGCCATACACCTGGAATTGGCTAATTATCACCTGACAACACCTCACGTGCACTCGTTCGCTAATTTTCGCGGTTTTTTTCCCCTTGAAATATGCCGTATAATCTATTTTCGTAATAAATATACATGTAAGGAGGGAAGGGAGAAGCCTAAGTGATATTTACATTCACCTGGAACTACCTAATTTATAATGTATTGTCTAGATTTCCTGCCAATCATATCAGTGCTAGACTTAGCTGTTTCAAGAACCAATATTGGTAACTCTGAATAACCCCTTAGCAGGTCTCCAGGCTGGCCCTCCGTTATCAGTTTACTCTCATCTTCCGAAGCGAGGGTATGTTTCTTCTTGCTGACTTCAAGGCCTTTTTTCACCCCCATGCAAATGGCCCTGTGACCTTTACCCCCTATTAAACCTCGTGTGGAAAGAGGTAAAGGGCTGACAATTGATAAAAGAGTGACTACGATCTTTCTATTGAGTAAAACAGTGCAAGCGGAATTGTAAATAATGTGTAAACAGCAAGTGAAAGTAATGAATGTAAATATACGTGAACAATGGAAAATAGTTTTATAAGTTATTTCAAGTGACAGTGCACAACACAGTGTAAATAAAATAGAAATGTAAATAACGTAAATAAAATAGAGAACGTAAATAGAAATGTAAATGAGTAGTATTATAAGAATACGAGTATTTACCCTAGGAGTAATGAAAGTGAAAGTTTCACTCTAGCATGTCTGAATGCTATGAGTTATGAGAGTGAAGATGAAAGTGACATTCACTCTCAATGCCAGTATACAGGACGAGAAAGTGAATGCTACGTATTTTACTGAAAGAAATTGAATCCCTACAGTGACAATAAACTAATACTACTGAAGGAAACTTATGGATAAAGACTGTAGATATATATAAGTGTTATATAGTAATAGAAATATAAAGTGTGAGGGGTTTTATGAATAATAAATGACAGAGTAACAAAAGCGAACTAGTGCCAGTGCGACGATCAGACGCGCTCGTAATTTCCATTGCTTTCACAGTGTTTTTTTTTTTTTTTTTTGAGTATGGATCACAAACTACTTGAAAATTGTAGAATAATGTTTATAGTGTTTGTATCTGGCTGTGGTAATCATATTACGGGTTGTCGGGAAGTGTAAAGTGGAGACTTCGTTACCCTACTTCAGAGGTCTCCACAAGTCCTACAGTAACCGACGAAGGCTCAACAATCATTCCAGGAGAAAGCTGAAGGTATGTGCCATAAGCATATATAATTTTATTATTCTAGGGCTAATAACTGATTTTTGGCAAATATTTTTTGAGAGTCTGTCGGAGCCCAAATAACCCCGCGGCACACGCAAGTCATTGGTAAACAAGCCCGCGGTGTAGGGGTTAAAGAAGGTTAATCAGGCAATGGGAATGCTTAAAAATATTTGGAATAATAACAATTTTTCTGTGCATACAAAAATCAAACTTTATAAGGTAATGGTTAGGAGTATCTTAATTTATGGACACGAGTCTTGGTACAGCACAGTGACTATGGAAAATAAATTCGTGATGTTTGAAAATAAAGCACTTAGAAGAATATTAGGAGTTAAGTGGTGGGAAAGGATACCAAATAGTAGAATTAGAGAAATAACGGGAGTGCAGCCGATCGATGAATATGTTAGATTCTCACGATGGAAGTGGCTAGGACATGTGTATAGGAGACAGGGAATAGTACGAGGTACACCAGGGTGGGTGGCACTTGGTAGGAGAGGTAGAGGAAGGCCAAAAGTGACGTGGGTGAGGACAATGAGACGGGAAGCTGGAGATGAGTGTTGGGGAGATCTTGAAGAGTTAGCACAAGATAGGATGTGGTGGTGTGAGTTCATCGAGGCCCTATGCATCCCCGGGGGTGCCACAGGAAATGATTAATTGATTGATTTAAGTTTACTGAAAGAGGATTCACAGTTATCAGTCCAGACAAATTTAACTCCCTTTTTCAGTAGGTCTGTAAGTGGTGATACAAGAATTGAAAAGTTAAGAACAAATCTCCTGTAATAACCTACCATTCCCAAAAATCTTTGTAGCTCTTTCCTACTTTTAGGTCTGGGAAGATCACTTATATCCTGAACCTTAGCTCTTGGTGGTGCAACATGTCCATCACCAATTACGTACCCAAGGTACTGAACTTTAGCTTGACCAAACTCATACTTTGATAAATTAGCTACAAGATTAGCCTGAACCAAACGCTCAAGAAATTTACTGGCATGGCATAGGTGATCTTTCCAGTGGTCACTGAAGATTAATACATCATCAATATAAACAACACACCCTGCCAAACCCTCTGTTACAACATTCATGAGCTTCTGAAATGTGGCTGGTGCATTCTTCATACCATATGGCATTACAGAACATGCAAGTCTTTCCTAGTGTTACAAAACATGAGATCTCCCTAGCACGGTCAGTCATAGGTACTTGCCAGTATCTCTTTAACAAATCAAACTTACTTATGTACCTAGCCTTTCCGATCTTGTCTATGGAATCTTCCACACGAGGGAGATGGTAAGTGTCTGTTTTGGTTATCTGATTAACACGTCTGTAATCGATGCAAAGCTGCTGTGACCCACCTGGCTCTGACAGGACTCCATCATCTTGTGGTCCAACAGGTAGCCAAGCTCCTTCTGGATGAGAGGAACTTTCACTGGGTTCACACGGTAAGGAGGCAGTTTAATTGGCTTTGCGTCTCCAACATCGACATCATGCATCAACACAGTGGTTCTTCCTGGAGTGGCATGGAACACTTGCGGGTACTCCTGCAGTAATGCCGAAAACTCCTGCCTTTCCTCGGGAGCTAGATGAGAAAGCTTAGTCTGGAGATCATTCATGATATCAGGATTCTTCCCAAAACTATCACTCAGGCTCATGCTGCATGGGAGAACTTCACTTGCAGACTCGGGTGGAACAGCTACAGTGCAGACTGGGTTATTTTCGTCCCGCCTGTGATATAACTTCAGCATGTTGGTGTGACAAAGTTGCTTGTTCTTTCTAAGATCTGGTGTGGCGATGACATAGTTGACATCACTGAGTTTCTTCACGAAATAAGGACCACTAAATTTGGCTTGAAGAGGTTGCCCATGTACTGGTAGCAGAATCAAAACCTGATCTCCTGGCTGAAAGTGGCGTAACCTGGACTTCTTATCATACCAATCTTCATCTTCTCCTGAGCAGCTCCTAAATTCTCTCTCGCCAGCTGTAAAGCAGTGGACAGCCGTTCTATGAACTTCATCACATACTCCAGCAGGTTGACGTCATCTTCCTCCGACAGCCAGCATTCCTTGAGTAGCTTAAGGGGTCCTCTTGCTTCATGGCCAAAGAGTAGTTCAAAGGGTGAGAAGCCCAGTGATTCATTTGGAGATTCTCTTGCAGCAAATACAACGAATGGAAGACCTTTATCCCAGTCTTTCTGATCTTCCAAACAGTATTTCTTGAGCATCGATTTGAGTGTTTGATGATATCTCTCCAACGCTTCTTGGGTCTGGGGATGGTAAGCTGAAGACGCGATCTGGGTGATGCCCAACTCTTTCAGAGACTGCTTGAAAACATTTGACATGAAATTACTTCCCCGGTCTGACTGTACCTCCTTGGGCAAACCAAACTTGGTGAAGAACCCTAGCATTTCCTTAACCACGTTCTTTGCTGAGATATTTCTAAGTGGAATGGCTTCAGGATAACGAGTAGCCATATCAATCAGGGTCAACATATAAGAAAATCCTGAAGAAGTCTTAGGAAGAGGGCCCACAATATCCACCAACACACGGGTGAATGGCGCCTCAAAAGGAGGAATGGGAACTAGAGGTGCAACCTTTTCGGTCTGATTACACTTCTCCACAACTTGACAGGTGTGACAAGACTTACAATACCAGGAAACATCTCTGAAGATACCTGGCCAGTAGAAGTGTTTCAAAATGCGTGCCACAGTCTTCCTCACTCCAAGGTGTCCTGCCAAACTGGAATCATGAGCCACTCTAATGATATCCTGCCTACAAACACGAGGGATGACAACTTGATGTACAACCTCCCATTCACAGTCGGCTGATGCTGTTTGGGGTCTCCACTTCCTCATAAGTACTCCTGACTTTATATAATAACAAGTAGAAGCACCAGCTGACTCTTCCTCACTGCAAGCAGAGTTAGCAAGACCTTTCAACTCAGGGTCAGCAACCTGCAACTCAACCAACTCTTGACGAGACAAATTATCAACACTACTGGGTACTGCCTCATCTGGTGAGTGGTCCAAATTAGCAAGAAAAGTGTCAGCTAGGATAACATCATCATCATCATTATCCTCTAAGTCACCAGTAACTTTAGACTTAGCCCTAGTGACAGCACATGCAGAGAACACATCAGGGATATCACAATCCTGGGTTGCAGCCACTGGCTCACTAAACAACTGAGGAGCTGGACACACTTGACTTCCACCAATATCATTTCCAAGTAAGAAAGTTACACCTGACATTGGGAGTGTCTCAACTAACCCAACCATAACGGAACCATTAACAAAACCAGACTCTAAATTCACTCTGCACAGAGGGACAGAGAAGTAATTATTCCCTACACCTTGTAAGATTACAGTTCCATCAGAGGAATTAACATTAGAGCCTAGAACACTGGTCAGCATAAGGGATTGGCAAGCACCTGTATCACGATATATTTTAACTGATTTCCTGTCACCCACGTTACTGCTCAAAAGAGGAGCTTCATCATGAGAATTTAATTTACCCCTCAAAGCAGGTTCAGTTAACTCGGTTAAAGAATTCTGGGAACTCTCAAGGGTGGACACTAGACCAATTGACTGAATATTTAAAGACTCCTTTTTGTTCACATCACGCTGTCTCCTGAAACATTTCTCCGTAGTATGACCAAGCTTACTACAATAAGTACATTTACTTTTCTGAAATCTAGAGGTGAAGCTGGTATTTACTTCCTGAGAAACATCATCTTTATTCTCTTTCCTGTTACCTGTACTCTGAGTAAAGGCAACGTACTTACTCTCAGCTTTCCTTTTTTCTGTAGAGTATCTCTTGTGAGTGAGAACATATTCATCAGCTAAAACTGCAGCATCAGACAAATTATCTATTCTTCTCTCATCAAGATATAGGCTTACATCTTTATTAATACACCTTTTGAAGTCCTCCAGCAAAATCATCTGCTTAAATTTATCAAAATCAGAATCCACATTCTTAGAATTTAACCACTGCTCTAACAGATCTTCTTTGATTTTTGCATACTCAAGATGGGATTGCTTATCTTGCTTATAAGTTGTCCTAAATTTTACTCTATAGGCCTCAGGAACAAGCTCATAGGCCTTAAGAATCAAGCTCATAACTACGTCATAATTATCAGATTGATCCTGAGGCAAAGATGCATAAGTTACTTGAGCTTTACCGGTGAGAACAGTTTGAAGGAGTACTGGCCAATACTTTTTGGGCCACTTAAAACCTGTAGCTACCCTCACAAACAACTGAAAATACTTTGTTAAATCAGATTCATTAAAAGGAGGGACAAGTTTAACATTTTTAGCCACATCAAAATCATCAGAGCTAGATGATCCAGTTCCACATTGTTTCATGCGATACTAATGGTCTGCCTGAATCCTAGCAAGTTCAACTTGTGCGTGAAACTCAGACTCCTTAGCACGAGCCTCCTGCAGGGCTAGCTGTAACTTAGCTATTTCAATCTGCGTTTGCTCATCTGGAGGAGTTAGATTAAACAAGCTTTCATTAATCATGTCAACAATTTGATCTTTAGAATGATGAGAGCGAACAGCAATTCCCAAGTGTTGAGCAACAAGCTTAAGTTCATTCTTTGTTCTGTTTTCTACATCACACACTGTTTGCTCATTTGACAAAAAATCTTTGGCTTCATCAAGAGTAGTAATAGTAGACATCATGAATAAATCACAGTCACAAAATATCAAGCAATATCCTTATGATAATATTCTGAATATCCTGGCGAGGTCACCAAATTTATGTTACAGAACAGAGAAAACTGTCCCGCAAAGTTCCAGGTTCAAAACAAAAGAGTTAGGTAAAATTACATGTTAAAGTTTAATGCTCAAACTAACAACTAAACATTCAGGACTCATAAGGATAATGTAATGGCAAAAACAGGTTACATATATGGTTAACTGCAATTGCCGCTATTAACACGAAATTAGCAAGATTAAATTTATCTAAGTCAGCTCTGATAAAATGAGAAAACCGGATAATGCTCAGTTAATGCAAGATATATTATTACAGATACAAAATATTATTAATAATGGCTGACAATATGAACTTCACATGAATCACAAAAACCTCACCAGGCCCACGAATCAACACCCTATGTTATACAGTACAAGGAAAAATGTAGTAACACTTATACTCAAATTACACAGCAGCTATATGGTTGGAGACTTCCTGAGCACTCACAAAAATAACAACTGTACAGGGGAGGACAGAGATGTGAACAAAATGAGGAGTAGATCTAAGTGGCAATTAATGCAGAGACTGAACTCATTATATAGGGGCCGGCAGAGCTTGATACAACTTATAAGAAGGACGCGCAAATGAAGCCATAGGGGACAAAGAGTTGACACTCCTGCTCTGAACAACAGAAAGAATGACTTACTCTACT
Source organism: Coenobita brevimanus (assembly GCF_032717465.1). Lineage (NCBI taxonomy): Eukaryota > Metazoa > Arthropoda > Malacostraca > Decapoda > Coenobitidae > Coenobita > Coenobita brevimanus. The sequence continues at coordinate 10,769,662 of NC_136997.1, forward strand.
ATAAGGGAGGAGGGGGGGGAGTGAGGTAGAACACGCACTATGGAAGCCACGAGGCGAATCGTGATCAAACATGCAGCATACTGTACATTAGAATTATACAAAGGATGATGAAATCATAGGCTATGTAACTATATATATATATATATATATATATATATATATATATATATATATATATATATATATATATATATATATATATATATATATATATATATATATATCATAATCAAAGATATATTATCTCATCATCAGTAGCAGTACATCTCTATTATCATGATCAGAAATTAATAAGTCTTTGCCGGATGGAAAGAACTGATAAACAATAACCATCACTATCGTCATTATGATCGTACCTGACAGAGGTATGCGTACTCTATTAGACGATTACCGGTTATATGATGACAGAATAAAACCATGCAACATCCATGCAACACTTCCTTAACATTTCATCATCACTAACAGTATATTTAACTACCCGTCCCCTGTCCCAGCTCAACATTCGATATGGAGAGGCGGAAGTTTTGTCAGGTGTGCGAAAACCAGGTATAGGAGCGATCTGGTCAGCAATGTGCACCTCATACATCATGCTCATCATAGACCCCCAAAACAAAACCTAACAGCCCAGAAAGAACAGGAATAGACCTAAACAATTTCGCGGGCTGAAAGTTTTACCCTATTATTTAGTTGACACATTCTGCTGGCTTATTCTTGCCGCTTCCAGACGCTTTTATTCAGTTCAATACAGACTTCTAGTACTGAGGGGATAAGTGAAGGTAGTTTCTGACACTCCTGATGCTAATAATATCTTCTAAGCTGAGTAAAATCGTCTAGAAAAATTGTTTAAAAAAAATCTCACCTTATCAGTGGTGTCTATCTGGTCAGCTTTGTGTGCATCGTATATGTGTCTCAGTATGCCTGTTTCTACGATGCGCTGGAGTCTGTCTGATATCACGTAGGTGTAGGGGGTGTTGCGAGGCAGGAACCACGACATATAGTCCTTGTAGAGCTGTGGGTGAGGACAGTAAACAAGCTTAGTAGTCGTCCCTGTACAGAGATCATTTAATTCTATGCTATGATGAGAGAAAGCCAGTTTGTAGTTAAAGGAGAGCGTTGTTGCGAAGCTCGGTCTTTCGTGTAGTAATGGTTAATCCCTTCAGTACGGTGATGCATTGTCCCTGTAAAGTTATGGAAGTCCATGGAAGTCCCTGAAAGTGCCTGGAAATCCCTGGAAACCTCTGGAAGCCCCTGGAAGTGCGCAGTATATGACCTGATTAGTCTTACTTATAGAGAATTCAGCAATTCCTTTCCTTCAATAAAAAAAACATTCCCTGTATGGAGATGGTAGAACATAGTTTACGCTTTAGGTATATTTCTTATCATCAAACCCTTTATCACGATGAGAGAGTTCTTGTATAGCTATGGAAGGACATAGTATAGTCTGCAGTCGCCCCTCATCGATATTCAGATTCTATTAATTTTTGTATTGCTGTGAAAGGACATGGAGCTCTCCATTTCATCTCACTCATCCAATCGTATATTACGTCCAGTCTAGTCTCACTAATGGATCAACCCTGCATTATTGTCTTACCCTCCCAGAAGTGCATGAATATCATCCAGCCTAGTCATGTGTGCAAAATGATACATATAAAAAAAAAAAAAAGATGTCGAACTACATCATTATTACTCTTGGTACAACTGTGACACTGATAGACTGAGGAAAATAATAATCATCTAGACACACTAAGATCAACGCTGTAGTCTTGTCTTATCTGCAAAACAAGGCATAATTACTGCCTAATCTAGTCACGTAGATAAGTAAAGGAAAATTATTTGTCTAGTCTCGTTTATGGAACAATACGATAAAAATATAACAGTCAATCTACTCCTACAGAACAATACATGTAATGCCATTCAGTCTAGTCTGAAGGTGAATATCTGGATTAAGACAGCATAATGTTTCACATTGAATGACTGGCTGCTTAACCTAATCTAACCTATTTAAACTTGGCCTACCCTAACAACCTATCCATACCTGAACCTACCTAGCCTAATTTAACCTGACCAAGCCTGGTGTGACCTAACCTAGCCTAACCACACCTCATGACCAACCCTGGTCCCTACCTAACCTGGCCATGCCGGGTCCGGCCTGACCTAGCCTGGTCTGGCTTAGCCTAACCTGGGCTAGTCTGACATGCCTTGACCCGTCCTAGCTTTGCCTCATCTGGTCTAACCTGGCTTGGCCTGACTTGACCTAAGCAATCTATCCTAATGGAAACCTTTCTTCTTGTTCATGATGTAAGCAGAACACATATGACCACAATCATGCTGTATGTAGAACAGACCTAAATAACAAGCTACCAACCTTCTCGTTCGTAATGTAAGCAGAGTTCATGAGGCTATACTCGTTCTGTGGGTAAAATCATTTTAACTTACCGTACTTTACCAACCTGCTCTCTCATGATGTAACCAGTGCACATGAGGTTATAGTGGTGCTGGAGGTAAAATACGTAGTCAATGGAGTCGATGAAGGCGTGGGTGCCCTTCTTCAGCAGGGTTATTGGGTAGGCGTGGGGGGCGGCGATGTTGGTGATGGGATGCAGGTAGAGTTTGTGGCCAAGTTTGTTGTACACGGGGTTGGTGGAGTCGTTGAGGGCTATGCCCACGAACCCCCCGTAGTCGTTCATGACAGGGCTGCGTGAGAGAATGATGGTTCGGCCGGCCACAAAAAAATAATACTGGCGAGGGCGGGAGTTTCGCATCATTGTCGTTGCTGAAATTGTTTCTAAATCTCAGTCATATCTAACCCAGCAGACCCGTCAGCTGCAGGTAAGTAACTGTCCTTATAAGGTCGTCTCTTAGGTTCCCTACACCTTTGATGTTTTTCTGCATCTTAGTGTGGCATGTGCTGCGCTTCATAATGTGTGTTAGGTTATGTGGACCTGCTCTACAAGCGGGTGACGTGTCATCTGTGATTCCACCCAACCCAAATCTAAGCTGGTAACTGAAGAGGGCTGGGTGATGTCCTGATCTAAATGTAGCTGGTTTGAACTCGACAAGCTTCATATAAGGATATCACTGATTGGCAAATGTTAGGAAGGAGGCTTGTTATATAGTGTTCCGATCGAGATGTTGTATTGCCCGGCGAGTGAATTTGGATGTGTTTCTTCATTGCAAGGGTTGAAATGTCTGGAGGTGGGATGTTGTTGAAAAGAGTCTGGTAATATTTGTGTGGTGATTATTATGTGTGTTGTGTTGTGTGGCTCTATCATATAATAATCTAAACCCATATGAGCAACATCCAGCCAGAACACCTTAACCCACCACTGGGCGCCCTAAAATAAAAGACACGGAAGAAGGAAATGAAAAGTACCTATGAGTCTAACGCAGCAGGCTCCTCCAGTGTCTGTATATGGTGTAGGTAAACGGACACAATCACTGACAAAAGGTTAATAAGAGAATGGAAAATAAAAACGATGACAACCAGCCCTCATCACACCTTTTTGAGAGCAGAATGGATCTTGAATTTGGCTCTGTTATTTTGATTAATTAATTTTTTTTTTTTTGAGAGAGAATAATTTGCGGGCTCCTGGTCTTTGGTTCTTCTTCCTTGCATAAAAAGACAAAAGAATAGGCCAAGATTAGGAGCCGTATTCTCGTCGGGTAAGGAGGCTCCCTAGCATCTCTTCCTTAACGATTTATTTTCCTAATTACCCATTAATATTCTCTCTCTCTCTCTCTCTCTCTCTCTCTCTCTCTCTCTCTCTCTCTCTCTCTCTCTTCAGTGTCGGCACAGCTTGCATGGAAAACACACAAGAATACAGTAACGGAGCTGATTCAGAAATAAACCGGGAAGGAGGAGGTGTTAGTAAGCTTCCTAACCGTACGAGAATACTATCTATCTATTGCCAGACGCCTCAGTCCCGTAAGTGGTGGGCACAAACAAATCGCCTCCATGTCTCCCTGTCCAACGCCATTTCACTGCCCTGCTCCCAGCTCAACACCCCTCTCTCATATCTCTCCTCTCCATCCCTCCTCATCCTCGGCCTCCCCCTTCCTCTCCCCCTCTCCACCTCACTCACATACACTCTCCTCGTTAGTCCCTCCCTCTCCATCCTAAAAACACCTCCAGCCATCTTTATTCCAACTAACACCTTTATCAGCATGCCTCCCAGGCTTTCAGAAGTACATTTATTACCGGTATTATTTTTCATCTTATTAGTCATATTTGTATTATTCATTACATCTGATCTGCCGTGCTACAGGTGTGCTGCAATTACCTGTATGGCAGTTTATAGTGCTTGTATTTTTCGTGGTCGACCTGTGGCACTTAGATTAATAAAAATAATCATAAAAATAATAGTAGTGATGATGATGATAATAATAATAATAATAATAATAATAATAATGATGATGATGATGATGATGATGATGGTGATCGTTCGTATCGTTCGTTCGCATCGTTTATAGAGGCTCCAACATGCTTGCTTGCGTCGGCCTTGGTCACCTAATGGCGGCTTTCCACGCTGCTCGATCTCTGGCATCCTCCCCGTTCTGTCCCTTTTCTCTGAAGTCATTTATATTCTATGACCTCATCCCAGGACGTTTTCGGTCTTCCTCTTGCAACCCCACCCAGTACGCTCACACTTCTCACCCTCCGCACCGGATTGTCATCTTCCATCCTCTCATCATCATCATCATCATCATCTTATTATTATTATTATTATTATTATTATTATTATTACTATTATTCTCACATGATATCAGATTCAGCCAGTTCCTGCAGCGTCTGTATACGGTGTGGGTAGACAGGCACGGTAAGCACTGACACAAGGTTGCTCATGTAGGCCGCTGCTAAGATGTCCACAGCCACCCACCAGAAAATCAGCCACACACGCGCCCACGAAAACACCCGCACCCTACTGTCATTCATGGCCTGGCCCAGCAGACCCGACACAACCTATGGGAAAGTAGACAGAGCGTAAATTAATGCCTATCGACCGCACGAGACTATTAACTAACAGCCACTGGAAGATAAATCACATAGGAGACCATATTAAATCATGTATCCTCCTGTCGTTCATCGCCTTACCCTAGACCTGACACAACCTATGGGGAAAAAGGTAAGAGCTTAGATTAATACCTGTTAGATACGTGAAGATATTAACTGACAAACACACACACACACACACACACACACACACACACACACACACACACACACACACACACACACACACACACACACACACACACACACACACATGCTGGTTTATTACATTGCCCCTGTTGCTACACGAAGTTACTTTTTGAGCTTGGTTGTTAACGAGATTGCTTTTTAAATTATTGTCCTTATTCATATGCTTCATTGACACTAGAATATATTGCTAGTCACGAAGAAGAGCTATGAAAAGGAATGAGAACCGTGGTACAGTAAGTTCTTGGTACGTGTCGCCTTTTGTAGCTTTTTTTTTTTTTTTTTTTTTTTTCTGTTAAACTATAGTAATTTTCAGAAAAGTTTATATTTATAATCCATTGTTACCTGTCAACCAAGCTTCGCCATTTCCCCTAGCACTTAATCAATGTTGTTTGGACATTTATTTGTTTAATACATCGCCGATACATAGCAGTGGCTTTCGCTGTTGTCTTATACCGCTACTGACTTTAGGGAAATTAACTGCACAAGGATGAAACTCTCGAAGTTAATGTGGATGAACCAAGAACATTTCCTTAAACGTGTCCTTACAAGTCTCACTGGTATAGAGAAATTATCTTGAATGTTTACGTCATCTGTCTGAGCCAATTTGAAAGCACTCACTTAAAATATCATTATTATCAGGTGAAAGTGGAAAGTGAAAAGGCGAAAGCGGAAGAATTTATCAGCGCATACCCCGTGAAATGTGGAACAGAATCATTCACATATCAGTCACTTCCTGGAATCACCCTGAGAAACAAGAACACACACAAAACATACAGAAGAACCCGTACTGTAAGACCTATTTCACCTTTAGAGCAATGTTTATGGGGTCAGTGACGTTGTGGATGTAGAAGAGGAGGAGGGACAAGGATGAGGCTACAAACACTGTAGTAGCAATGATCAGCATCCACATCACGGGCGAGAATGGATACATAATATTCTTCCATCGAGGCGTGGGCTGCGGGACACGTAATAGCACCGCAAAACCGTACCGCCAGTAGGGGTAGGGAAAGTCAAAGTCCTGGAATCTGTCTGCATTAAGTCTGAATGAGCTGATTGCGATGTTCGCGTCGTTGTACATTAGTTCGCCAAACATTCCATTCCATGTGCCATTCTCCTTCACTCCCCAAGCATAGACAGCATTGATCTCAAAGGTGAAATTTTGCTTATCGCCGATCAGCTTCAGTGCATCCCAGTTCCCTCCACCGCAGACACCATTTTTGTCGAGGTACAAGAATGGGTTGTCATCACACCACACCGGCACCGTTAAGATCATCCCCCCGAAGTCCTTGAAACGGCGAGGAAAGAGGGAGCATCTGGTGTGAAATCTGTTGATGTTCCACGTTCCAAGTGGCGCCTTAGTGTTTTGGGGTAGACTGGTGTAGGCAAACAAACGGTGATGGCTGCCCCAGTGTTGTGGCTGAAGAAGTAAGATGAACTGTGAACGCTGGATGACTGCCTGAGCAAGCACTGACGTGGTGTCGAGGTGTGGGTTGAGACAGAAGAGGACGAGGTAGCCAGGGTTCCATTCTTTGTTGTTTGCCAGGAGGAGGAGGAAGGCAGTGGGGTCACGGTGGAAAATGATGAGGGCAGTGAGGAGAGAGCCTTTTGTGTGGCTTGAGGGACGGGCAGTGTGGAGGAGTGAGTGTTGGGTGGCCAGGAAGACGGGCGTGAGGGAGACTCCAGCGACCATCATGATTTGTCCCATATCTAGAAGGCGCTGGCTGTGGTCGTCACTCATCACCAGAAGGTCTTGCCCACCCAGTGGACCTGACAACAATTCCATCAGAGCTTGCCTTTCCACGGTCTGTTCGTCTGGGGGAGGAGAATGGGGCATTGTCAAGAAAATGGCTACAGTTATGCCGAGCTGCAAAAAGGTCATTAGGACATACAAAGAGTTTTTACATTGTAGTTAACTATCACTTGAAGGGGATAGTGAAACAGTACCCATTTCCCCATTTATATTATTGCGTGAATAGGAGAAATGGTAAATAATCTATGTCCGTCAGTGTGAACTTCCCGAAAATTATACACGAGTTCTTCAGATTACGAATTGGATATCCTGACCAATGCACCACCGTCTCCCCAGTTGACGGTGGTTTCTTTATTATCCTTCTCCCATATGCTTCTTTGCCATCTGTGCGTATCACAAGTCACGCAGCGCCCAAACTGATATACAAATATTTTGTGCTACAGATAATGATATACAAGAATATTTATACCTGAAGAAGCCTTTTACCTATCCTGTCTCCTGTACCGCGTTTCAAACTATTATTTTTTTTTATTCTAATAGTTTTCACGCAACTTAAATGACTTGTTATTGATGTTATTCTTGTTAGTATTTTTGTTGTTATTCTCGTCGTTGTTTTTATTGTTGTTGTTGCCCCATACTCATTTGGACGCAAAACCTGGAGGACTTCAGGTTGGGGCTGCCCTATTTGCAGTCAACCATCCTCCCTTCAGAGGATAAGGGGGAAGCTGAGGTACGTTTGTATAACGGGGCAGCGGAGCCACCTACTGTAGTTATGTAGACGCCACAGATGAAGACATCTCTATATATGTCTTTCATAATTATAAATATACAGTTCTCAAAACGGATTACTAAAAATTATCCAAAATAGTACAGTGAGTAACAAAACAGCTGACACCTTTGATAGCCGCAATCACCCCCGTTGTATTTTCAAGAGGAAGAAATAATTAATTACTGATTAAGCACAAAAATTACACCCTTCTGGTTCGTGGTCCCTCTCAGCACAGCGAACTGCCTAATGTTCTGACCTGCTTCTCTGTGTCATGATTATGGCTATTCCTTCACAACACAGGAACGCAATCGAATAGGACTCTAATACTGGGCATTCCTGTTATGCATGAATGTAAACATGCATGTGTGTAATGTTTTACCCTGTCCCTCTGCGTCATATTTGCAGCTATTTCGGCACAACACAGGCACAGGTATGCTGTCGATTATTACTACTGCACTGTGTATTTCTGTGTTTATATATTTGTAAATATGTATGAATATATACCTCCACCTCAACTCATCTCCTTAAGTCCAGGACCCCATCCTTCAAAATAGTGCAGTGCCTCAGTGAGTGACAGTGAGGAACACATGCTCAATTCTGGGGCGCCCCAGTGGATATGGCAAAAGTCATGCTGCAAAACACATGTTTCTATTTGTAATAACTGATGAAGACTAGACTATAATACAATACAGTACCTACGGTGTACTAGAAAAAAGATTTTTAGTTCAGGAATCGAAGAAGAAAAATTGTTGCTTTTTAGAAATAGCAAGTTCTCTTTCCTTGTTAATTTCATAATTCTTCTTCGTAGAAACACTGCCCTGCCCTAGCAGAGAAGCATGTGCATCCCAGTGATCAATGGAACTATAGTAGTCATGTGAAACTATACTGGCAAACTATATTTACGAAATTACTGGAAGTCAAAGCAGTACCCAGATCGAGGAGGAAGGGGTGCATTTATCATTTGGTAAAAATAAATAAATAAATACAGAACTGCCGTACGATAAATGTTCTTCCTATTGTGGACAAACTTTTCAAAACATTCTAAATAATCGTATACTGCCATCTCTAAAAACAAACTAGCAAAAAAAAAAAAAAAAAAAAAAAATGATTTCGGGGTAGTTACTGACAACAGACCATATTCAAATAATTATTAGCCAAGCAACTGAGAAAACTATAGAATGTATAAGATCTTTTTGCATGTCATTTACTGATGATGAGAACGCATCTGAGTCAGCTGAAACAGGGCAGTGATGAGAAGCATATCGAGGCCAAGGTGTAGAAGGAACTTCGAATAATGTATCCAAAAATTATAAAGATGACACTGGTACCATAAAACCCATTAACGACCGCTAGAAAATACGATAAAACAAAGGTGGTATACAGGCAGACCGTTTTACACAGACTGTTCACTTTATTTCTGGAGGATGTGTTCAGAAATTTGGATTCGCAAGGCAAAGAAATTACAGAAACGGTGAGTGACTAAATGGTGCTAAATTTGCTGACAATATACTCCTTTTTAGTGCATCAGGGAAGGAAATGTAGGGGATGCTAGCTGATACGAGTAAGGAAAGTCTGAAGTTAGGCTTGAAATGACTAGTACGAAAACGAAAGATCAAATTAACAAAACTAGTCAATACTTTCCTGTTGAAATAGGAGATGGTTACCTAGAATATAGCGAAAATACTTACACCGCGAGCAGGCAATTTAGGAAGTAGCAGAAAAAGAATTAAAAAAAAAATCATGCGTAGAGTAGGATTGAGATGGTGAGTTTTTGGTAGACTCAGTAACTACGTAAATCACAGGCGGCTATATTTATATCAAAAGAAACTTATAATCAGTGAGCCCTCCCCGTTCTAACTTACTGATCTGAAACGTGGTCTAAAAAAATCCTTGGAACAAATTTAGTGCTCAGAAAGAAATGGAAAGAATGGTGTTAGATTTGGCATGAAGGAATTTAAAAAAGAAAAAAGTCTTCCTACATAAGAGAACACACGAAAGGAGGAGATATAACCACTTCAACAAAACACAAACACACACACACACACACACACACACACACACACACACACACACACACACACACACACACACACAGAAATGGGTACGGAGAAGTCACATCCAACGTAGAACAGACAATCGAAGGACAACGAGGGTATCTAAGTAGCAGCCCAGAGATGAACTGAGAGGAAGAGGCAGACCAAAGACGAGATGAAGAGAAGAAATTGGAAGATTTGCTAGGATTCGATCGAACAGGCTAACAGTCAATAGGTTAGAGTGGAGAAAGATGGGGAAAGTCTTCGTCCTGCAGTGGGCTGGCTTAGGTAGATGATGATGATGATGATGATGATGATGGTGATGACTGATAGGCCTTAGGGAACTAGCCCAAAGTCTGACACATGAGAGGGGGAGAAAAAAATCCATGTCCATTTTATTTCCACATAAAGCTAGAAAAGATGTTTTGCTTTCCCGCTCAGACTCACTACCCCCGTTTTGCTGTTGCTGTTGTTTTTTGTGTCGAATGCAGAATGAAGAATCTTTTTTTTTATCTCTCTTGCCTTTATATATCGTAAAACAAATATCAAAGTTTGTTTATGTATCAATATGGCATTTCTTTAAACAAAAAAAAAAAAGTACAAAAATATTCCAAAACGATTGTATAAAGTAGGGCTGGGAAAAGTACATAACCAAGGGATAATTAAAGCACTGAAACAAGAGAGCATTTAGGATGGGGGGAGATTCAGAAATATATATTACTGCCTTCCACACTGTACTTAGAAATGTTTGTAGCTGTGGATTTTTTTTTTTTTTTTTCAGATAGCCAGTTCATCTAGTTAATGGTTTAATCTATACGACTGATCAAAATTTCACCAGTCTGTCAGAAAGTTACTAAAATAGGTATAATTACAAAAGATGCGAAAGGAGAAAATGCATAATGTTTTGAAGCTGCTGATGTTTATTTTTGAGTCGCTATTTTTTTCCATTCCCACGCCCACAATATATCCATGAATTTTTGCTTCCAATAGGTACGATGCAGTAATATAACTGACTTTTCTTTTAATATTTCTTTCGCAAAGTAGTCTGGCGTGATCAACAAATTTCAAAGAGGCGGGGAAGTGGTCTGCAGCCTCCCGTTAGGTGCCATTTGAGACTAAAAAGAGTATCAGAATCGAACCTGTCAGAAAAAAAAAAAAAATGGGGGGAAATTAATATAAAACTAAAAGCGAATGTGAGTGGGCTTTTAAAATTTTACCATTAAAATTTCTGATACTGCTCAAACAAAACCCAGCTTTCCTTTACATGACCAGAATATCGCTTGTCGGTATGAACATCTTTCGAGGAATGTTCAAATAAATATGCTGAAAACACTGAAGTTACTCTTTTACTTACACATTAACACACAGAAAGATGAAGTTGTCTCAGAATAATTATAACCATTGGTAACTATCTAACAGATGTGTGCATGATCTCAAAAGTAGTTTTAGAAAATGTAAATCATGATAGAAACTGTGAGAAGTATGTATGGTTTCATCAATAATACAAAAACAGTACTATTTCCTTTTTTCATTTATATTTGACACACTTAAAGAACGTCCCTCTCTCTCTCTCTCTCTCTCTCTCTCTCTCTCATTGGCGTAATTTTGAACATTACCGGCGAAAAATGAATTCACCGGACGGGCTAGCTGTCAGTTATTTAAGTTCGGCCGATAGGAATTTTTTTATTACTAGTCCTGATTATTGGCATGAGTAGTGATAAAATGCAATGATGACCTTAAACCTCTGTACTTGTTAGCTTGGATGGCTCAGTAGCACCTCTTCCTTACCAATTTATTTCTTTACATGGCACACTAATGTTCTTTTATATGATATTTATGCAGCAAAAGTATAGGTCAGCTAGACGAGAATATTTAGGTGTAATATGGAAAATATGACGTTAAGGACGAGGTACTAGAGAGCTCCCTAACCAGTGGAGTTGCAAGGGGTGTCCAGGGATGTACCACCGGACCCCTATACAGCATTATCTTTGGGACATCCCATAATTAAACCTGGACATCCCTTGGCCACCACATTTTTAAAAGACTTAGATACGTCCCTGACACCACGAAAATACTACCTCTTCGACCCACCTGCCAACAGTGAGGATATTTTTAGTCCGGCGACCAAGGTGGGAACTGGAGTAAGGAGAAGGAGGAGGAGGCCGAGTTTCCTGCCTGCCGACAACATGATGAGTGACGCAGCAGCACAACACCACACAACACCTCCCCTGACAGCACAGCAGCCTTTATCAGCCCTCTACTGCGCAGGTCACAAGGCAAAACAGTACCTATAGTAAACACATCGACCTTTGGCATCATCCTACAGCGCATGTCAACCTCACAGGCAAAATTCAACTCTCTGTAAACATAGCAACCTTTACGTTCACCCTACGGAGCATATCACTTCCGCCAACTCGGTATTTTTACTGTCAACATCTCAACCTTTTTCATCTCACCGCATCACCGGGCCAAAATATGAAATTCAAAAAGCAATCAAGCTTCTGTAATGATCCTGGTAAATTATGGCTTTTGTAATCACTTTAGACGACAGATAAACAAAGTAATATTATCTCGGATTAACTAAGTAACTGTCACAAGGATTATCACTGGGGAAGTTTATAGTCTATGCAAAAAGTCACATGGGTATGATAGAATTAATTCCTTTCATTTCCTACATTGATTTTTTTGGGGAGGAAGGGACATTTCTCGTCCAACCTCTCACTTGCCATAAAGAAGGTGTGTATGAAGGCCATCTGTAACCCCTGAAGTTCGGAAAGTCATTCCTAAACTGAATTAAATCTCATGAAATATCCTGAATAGAATTAAATGTTTTCCGGCCGCAAGGAATAATACGAGCACTTTTTTTCTTTTTTTTTCTAATTCAAGTTCTGTTTCCCGATTATTTTACTTGAGATAGTGTATGGGGAGATTTTTCGAACTGGAGGGGGTTATGTCTTCACTAAATCCTTCACTGCTATAGGTCCCACCAGAGTTAATGTAATTCGGTGCTAGCCAGATCAAAAGGAAATGCGATATCGTAGTGAATGGGTTAACCAGACGAGCACGAAGAGTCATGAGTGTGAAAAGTCAAGAATAGGAGCAGTGGAAGTGGGATTGTTGATTGTGTGTGTGTGTGTGTGTGTGTGTGTGTGTGTGTGTGTGTGAAGTGAATAGATGGTGTTATAATAGTTAAGATAATTATTTTGACAAGTTTTCCCTTCCTCTTATCATCTAGACAAGACTTTACAATATTACCTTTGCAGTTCGATATAAATGAGTATCATAAGTTAGGGAAGGGGTGATCTTTCTCTCAGGTCTTCCACATCTCACTTTCAGCCAATTAAATCTAGAGTCAGGTGAAATAAGATACGAAACGATCAGTATATGATAACAATAATAATAATCTATCTGTCTATAGCCTGACGCCCTAATCCCGCAAAGGGTGGCCGCAGACAAAACGCCTCCAAGTCGCTCTGTCACCCACCATTTGACTGCCCTCCCCCCAACTCACTCCCTGTTCCCTCATATACCTCTCAACTCCATCCCTCCACCTCATCCTCGGTCTTCCCCTCCCTCTCCCTCCCTACACTTCACCTACAGTACATACACCCTCTTAGTCAGTCTTTCATTCTCCATTCTCTCCGCATGTCCAAACTGCCTCAGTGTATTTCTCCTAATTTTCTCAATCACGTCCATATCCAATAATAATAATAATAATGATAATAATAATAATAATAATAATAATAATAATGTAATATAATATAATAATAATGTAATATAATAATAATAATAATGTAATATAATAATAATAATAATGTAATATAATAATAATAATAATAATAATAATAATAATAATGTAATACTGGTATAATATAATGATAATGTAATATAATAATAATAATAATGTAATATAATAATAATAATAATAATAATAATAATAATAATAAAAGTTGTAGCAACAGTAGTTTTAAGTAGCAATAATGGCAGTAGTAGTAGTAGTAGTAGTTGTGATAGTAGTAGTTGTAGTAGTAGTAGTAGTAGTAGTAGTTGTTGTGATAGTAGTAGTTGTAGTAGTACCGTAGTAGTAGTAGTAGTAGTAGTTGTTGTGATAGTAGTAGTTGTAGTAGTAGTAGTAGTAGTAGTTGTTGTTGTTGTGATAGTAGTAGTTGTAGTAGTAGTAGTAGTAGTTGTTGTTGTGATAGTAGTAGTTGTAGTAGTAGTAGTAGTAGTAGTTGTTGTTGTGATAGTAGTAGTTGTAGTAGTAGTAGTAGTAGTAGTTGTTGTGATAGTAGTAGTTGTAGTAGTAGTAGTAGTAGTAGTAGTAGTTGTTGTTGTTGTTCTCTCCACCAACGCAAGTGGACATTATGTATTCACCTATTGTATGTTTGTATGTTTGTTTGTGTGGCCACACGATGCCTCCAAAAGCTCTCAATGAATTTCAGTGAAGCTTTGTGGAAGGGTTGACCATGAGCCAAGATAAAACTGATTAAATTTGGGGGCGGATCCGGATCCGGATTGGGATCCTATTTATCCCGCACAATATCTCCAAAAGTTCTCGATGAATTTCAATAAATTTTGTGAAAAAGTGGACCATGGGCCAAGGAACAATTTACTGAATTTTGTGGCGGATCCGGACCTATGTATTCCACACAATATCGTCACGGATCCGGATCCGCGTCCTTTATTAATAGCAATGACATTGACGAAGGTATGCGCTCTGTGAATGCCTTCTAGTTGTTGTTGTGATGATTATGATGATGATAATGATAATAATAATAATAATAATAATAATAATAATATGATAATGATAATAAGGCCGTCTTCAGCTGAAGATGTTTACCTCAGAGTCTCAGAAAATGATGATCCAAGGTTAGTCATGAAGCGAGTTAAGTTGAGTTAGATTAGGCTCGGCTTCTGCTGTGATTTGTTGACTCTTGCCATTCATATTTATTTAACCACCTCAGATGACTTTTATTTTATATTTTTGTTGCCTTTGGATGTTATTATTTGCTTTAGGGTCTTTTCAGAATAAGAAGGTTACGTACAAGCTCTTTCCCGTTCAATACAAGCGCTCTATCCCAAGTTACAGTATATATAATCGTCTGGAGTTAGCGAGAATAAACTGTAAATCCTAGGTTTTCAATGGAAGGCTGTATCTATTAAAAAAAGAAAAGAGGAGGAAGAAGAAGAGAAAGAGGAAGTAGGGGAAGGAGAAAGACAAGAGGAAGAAGAAAGGAAAGATTTGCGACGAAGAGGATATCAGTATCGGTCAAATCACGTCAAAAATCATCGGAAAACCTAGGATTCATATTCAAAACCAGTCTAGTCACGAATAAGTGTTCTGGAAGGACTTAGAGCTGTAATATTTTTCATTCTGACACTGATCTGCGTGAAATGGCCTGCAAAAGGATGAAAATCTCCGGCTAGCTAAAATAAATGAAGCATAGTAACCAAGGAGACTCGTTCTTACCTCATAAATAAGGTTCGCAGAATTTCAAACAACCACACCTTAGTTTTTGACCTGTGGGAGTGATTCGGTTCCATGAGATGAAAACAAACAGACTCAAACACACACGGGGCAGGATTCACAAGCATATGATAAAAAAAAAGGCATTGAAAAAATACAGAAAAAAATATTCATTAAGAGGCAAATCAGACTAGAGGAAGCCTACATCACGATCCATTTATTTAGTGTCTAAGTAAATGTCAATCATCAGACTCCCGTGGAAATATCATGTTAATTTTTTTTACCCTAGTCATTTGCAGCGTCTGAAATTTACGCAAAATTAAACAACAACAAAAACAAGAATAATAAACACATAAGTGAGATCCGTTCTTATAAGCAATAGGGCCCTTATTCTCATCGGTTAAGGAAGCTGCCTAACGCCTCTTCCTAAGCGATTTGTTTTGTTTATAACACAGTACTGTCCGCTTCTGTGTAATTTAAAGAATTCTATTAATAGCATAATTATCGTAAAGAACGTGTAAAATCATTAACCAGCAATATCGAAAAATAAATCACTAAGGAAGAAGTGCTAGGGAGACTTAGATATAATTTCCTCCAACCTCCTATGTTTTCTTATCTTGGAAGGAAAGGTCACGACCCCAAAAACGTTCTAGAGTACAAGCAAGTGTTGTCTTTAGTAACAGACGAGAAAGGAATGGAAAAAGATTCAATTTTGTCCTTAAGAACTCATTGCATTAGCAAAGACTGGACGAGAGATGAGTGAAAGTAGACTGAGGATGGACAGACATGAGTTTCCCTTTTGTGAAGGCCACGTAACTGTAGCTGTAAGACAAACTGCTGTGCGTGAGGAAGTTATGGTCGTATGCCCAAATATTATGCAGACTCTTTGTCTTTGGCGATAACTTATGATGCAAGTAGGTCAGACGGAACGTGGTTAGCCTTCCTATATTCTTGCTGGCTGCACTCTGTAATATGGGATGCAGGCTAACCATACCTAATAACCACAGGCGTTTCAAAAATGACAATAGAAAACTAGGGGTTTGTATTCCACTTTACGACTTAAGGTTTAAGTATACGGCCTTAAAAACATAATTGTTTGGGTACTTCAAGGCGCTGTCGCAGAGTACGTAGACTGACCATGTCATTTAATTGTACACGCTGACTTTTTCTTTGCGTATTCTTGCTAACTCCAGACGATTTTATTTAGTTTCGGGGAGAGAGAGAGAGAGAGAGAGAGAGAGAGAGAGAGAGAGAGAGAGAGAGAGAGAGAGAGAGAGAGAGAGAGAGAGAGAGAGAGAGAGAGACAGAGAGAGAGAGAGAGAGAGAGAGAGAGAGAGGTGAGAGTTTGGATTTCACCAGGGACCTTGCTATGAACTCCATCCTGTAACTCAGATGATGTTTTTGTGTAGGAATAACGAGAGATGGGAAGATTCAGCACTTTCCTTAACAGTCCTTCCTGCAAAAACAAATCTTAACACGACTATTTTCCTCCAATATTTATTTGTTTATTTATTTATTTATGTGACGTGGGCGAGGAGAGGAGTATCCTGTCCTATTATACCTATTCCCATAAGTTGTGGACATCATAACAAGGAAACAATTTGCACACTGCTCCTCTGAACTGTCTGTATGCATCACTCCACCTCTACGACGGGCGCTTAGCACCCGTCTAGCAACAAACTCTCATCCCTTTTCTGTCCAACTCTCTAATGCAAGAGTTAACCTTTACTCTCAGTCCTTCACTTATGCTACAGGTCAACTCTGGAACTGTCTCCCTCTGTCTGTGCTTCCTATGATCTCCAGACTTTCAAAAGCAGTGTGTCCAGGCATCTCGAAATGATAGGATCTTGAATTTAGCTCTCTGTTGTATTTTGTTTTTCTCTTGGAAGGAACGGTTTGCGGGCTCGTGGCCTTTGGTTCCTTCTTCCTAGCATAATAAAAACAAAATAAACACGCACACACACACACACACACACACACACACACACACACACACACACACACACACACATTAAGAGCTAAACAGCATTTGTCCATAAAATATGTTAAATCTAAAACCAACAAAGTAAAAAACAAAATGGTGATTTGTCCATTTAGGCATCATCTGTATTTTATCCCTGGAATATCCAAATTTCCTAGCAGAGAGAAATTCCTCCTATTTGGCAACACCTGATCTAGTCTATCTGTCTGTCTATCTCTCTGTCTTTCTATATATGTATCTAGCTTTTATCTGTCTATCTATTTTCTTATAGCCAAGCACTCTGATCTCACAAGGGGTACCTAAACGAATTCCTGTCCCCCATCGCGTTTTTCTCTATTCACCATACATCCCCCTCATTCATACACCTTTCCATCCCATGTCTGCACCTCATCCTTGACCACCACATGAAGGCGTCCCTATCCAGCACCGAAGGGGTACATGAAGGCTGTATCTAACCCCTCCAGTTAGAAAAATCTCAAAATTGAACTAGGGGTACCAACAACTAATCATTGCAGTACGCCACATGATTAAAGGGGCTGGGGAGAGGGACGCCTTCAGGGGGTTACACTGATTCAACCGGGAAGAGGAAGTGTCCGGGTAAATAAACTTTCCTCAACTCCCTCCCTATTCCCCTAAACTTCCCTAAACTCCCTCTCTACTCCCCCAAATTTCCCTCAACTCTCTCCCTATTCCTTCAGACTTCCCTCAAGTCCCTCCTTGTCCCCCTAAACTCCCTCAACTCCCTCCCTATCCCTTCCTATCCCCCAAAACTTCCCTCAACTCCCTCCCTATCCCCCCAAACTTCCCTTAACTCCCTCCATATCCCTTCCTATCTCCCCAAATTTCCCTCAACTCCCTCCCTATTCCCCGAAAGGAGGATGGTAGACTGCAGGCAATTGTAACTTCAGTCTGTAGTCTACCTGGTTCACGTCCAGATGAGCGTCGGGGCTGCTACTACTACTACTACTACTACTACAACTACTACTACTACTACTACTGCTACTACTACTACTACTACTACCGCTACTACTACTACTACCGCTACTACTACTACTACCACTACTACTACTACCACTACTACTACTACCACTACTACTACTACTACTACTACCACTACTACGACTACTACGACTACTACTACCACTACTACTACCTGATTCAAGAAGCAAAATGAAGGTAATAAAAGTCCTAGGATAGTGAACAGAAACTGATAGGACATAGGAACTTAAGAATTGTTGAAGGGGTTAAGGAAGGAACAGGGAACTAGCTAAGAGATATAATAGGTCATGTTGTTTGTGTGTTTTGGGTGAGTGGTTTGTGCAATAATTTATACATGGCATTCCACGCATCAAAAACACTGGGATTCTCATATTCTTTGGCCTCTATCCATCCTTCTGTTCATCCACCATCTGTCCATCCATCCATCCTTCCATTCTTTCATCCATCCTTCCATTCTTTCATCCATCCTTCCATTCTTTCATCCATCCATCCATCCTTCCATTCTCCCATCCATTCATGCATCCTTCCTTCCTTCCATTCTTCCTTCCATCGATCCATCATCTAATTCTAACATTTCCTTGCTTTTATTCATCTATGTGGTGTTGGCGAAGGACTTCATGTAGTGGCTGTGATATAACTGGGCTACCTAAGTGCCTGGTTATACAAACGTCCCTCAGCTACTTCCCTATCCCCCAAAAGGAGGAAGGTGGACTCCAGTAGAAAGGTATGATCTCGTTGATTAAGCTCCCTAACACCTGATCCTTAGTTACTTATTTTTGGATATGGCTGGTTAATATCCTTTTGTTTGTTATTTGAGCAGAGTATGGTGATACTTGAAGGATTTATGTAACAGAATAGGACAGTAAGGTGTAATAAAAAAGATAAGTTGCTTAAGAAAAGGTGTTAGGGAGGTTCCTTAACAGACGAGAATACTGGCCAAGGGAAAGTATGGAATCTGAGAGGGAACTAATAGGAAATGGGTCGAGAAATGAGAGGTAATGCACTGTAGGCTGCTATACCCTTTTTACTCTAACATGGCCTAAAACTGCCTTCTCTCCATCTTGAATGCTGAGTTGTACCGATAGATTAACACTAGAATATGGAGCCAGTCTTGAAGAAGTGCTATAGAAAGGATGTAGAGCTGTAGTATTGTCTTGTTCTGCCACTGAGCTACGTGAAATAGCCTGCACAAGGACAAACATTTGGGCCAACTTAATGTAAAATGACCATAGTTGACCCCTCTTACCTTTATTTTTGTTCAGTGCAGGAGCCGGGGGAGGGGAGAAGAAAGGTGGGACTGGCACATTTAAATCCAGTGTGGAATATCCGCCATTTCTATTGGTGACTGCGCCCAAACAGTTCATAATCATAGGCACCAGGGATGGCGTGGGCTGGGTTGGCTGCCAAGCTGTTATCCTGGGCCATGGCATCACGTAGCTAATATTAAGTGATTTTGTGTCATGGTCTATAGTCAAGTTGGTATGGGCTGTGACCTACGTGTCATAGCTCGTGCACCAAAGGTGACCGGTTCTCGTCATTTAAAACACCATCGGGGCATAGGTGTGTCCAATGCGTAATGTTCAGATAGCCTGACTCCAGGCCCCAACGTTCCTTGAGAGATAATGTGAAATAGGCGATTCAAGTCCAACTGTTGCAGTTTTTTTTTTTTTTTTTTTTTTTTTTTTGAGTGGAGGATGCTTGTAATCAGGTGTATGGATTATTATTTTTTTTTTATTCTTTTGTTTTTTCTTCCTCTGTTATATATATATATATATATATATATATATATATATATATATATATATATATATATATATATATATATATATATATATATATATATATACCGGTAGATGTGTGTGTATATATTTATAATCCAGATCAATACAGGATAGAGGTACTGTCACCACTTGGATCCTCTGACCACAATCTCATCAAAGCCTCATTAGTTAACCCTCCTACACCCCCCCATTCCGAACCTGTCAGGGTGACCCGATGGCACTTTGACAGGGCAGACTGGGATGGATTTAGAAATTATCTTGCTGATGTTCCATGGCAGTCCTTCTTCTCTAGTGATCCCAATTCTACCCAGTCCCACATTTGCGACTTAATACTAGCTGGTATGGATTTATTCATACCAAGTCAACAATTCACTAAAAGATCAAACTCTCCAAACTGGTTTGATGGCAATTGTGCCAGAGCAACAGCCCAAAAGTTATTAGCATATAACTCTTACTTAAAATCAAAAACATCTGAATCACTCCCCCAATTTAAAATTGCTAGAAATCATGCAAAAGCTGTATTAAATCTATCTAAATCAAACTTTCTTCAAAAGCAAGCATCGAAACTACTTAACAACCCTAATGACAATACAGTAGAATATTCTGGTCAACTCTTAATTCTTTCAATAATAACTTTAACAAGTCATCTTCCATTCCCCCACTAAAATCTTCAGATGGCAATATTACAAATGACCCACGTAGGAAAGCAAATATCTTTGTTAGTACCTTTGCAAGAAACTCTACCATAGATGATACCAGCCAGAATGTCTCAGTACTGGAACTTGATTCTCCCGAAATTGCCCCACTTAAAATACAGACAAGATTCATAAAATCCATCCTAGACAATTTACCTACCAACAAAGCTCCAGGCCCAGATGGAATTCCGCCAATTGTTTTGAAAAAGTGTTCCCCTGAACTTGCCTCTGTCCTAGCCAAATTATTCAGACTATGCATACGTACTTCTTTATTCCCAAATTCATGGAAAAAAGCCAATATCCACCCAGTTCCGAAGAAAGGAAGTTCGTCTGACCCCTCCAAATACAGACCAATAGCTGTCACATCTTCTCTTGGTAAGGTATTTGGAACTTTAATTAATAAGCATATTGTTAAACATCTTGAATCCAACAACTTAATTAGTGATAGACAATACGGTTTTCGCCACGAAAGATCCACCATTGACATACTCAATCTCTTAACTCATACCATCCATCAATCAATTGATCTTTTTGGAGAAACTCATGCAGTAGCTCTTGATATCTCTAAAGCTTTCGACAGAGTATGGCACCGTTCCCTGCTGTCCAAACTCCCTTGCTATGGACTAACGTCTTTTGTTCTTTTGATTTCTTCTTATCTTAGTGACAGGAAAATAAGAGTAAAAGTAGATGATGTATATTCGAATTTCCACTCAATTAACGCCGGCGTGCCGCAGGGATCAGTTCTGGCGCCAACCCTATTTCTGGTTCATATTAATGATCTCTTATGTGTCACTCACAATCCCTTTCACTCTTATGCAGATGACTCAACACTACATAGTTCATTCACACTCAGACATCCATTTACAAAGTCTAATATCTCTACCTCTCAACTCAGTACAGCCATCTCCATAAATCAAGATCTAGCTACAATCAGTGAATGGGGACAAAACAACCTTGTCTCTTTTAATGCTAGTAAAACTAAATATATACAGTTTACTAACAGACAGATATTGCCAGATTCGTACATTACCTTCTGTGCTACTAATATTCCCATCTCCAAAAGTATTGAAATTCTTGGTGTCTCACTTAACAGTGCCCTCAGCTGGACCTCTCATGTCAGATC
The DNA here is from genome assembly GCF_032717465.1 of Coenobita brevimanus. Lineage (NCBI taxonomy): Eukaryota > Metazoa > Arthropoda > Malacostraca > Decapoda > Coenobitidae > Coenobita > Coenobita brevimanus. The sequence continues at coordinate 10,791,460 of NC_136997.1, forward strand.
ACTTGCTAAAACCGCCTCAAAGAAACTTGGATTATTGTACAGAGTCCGTAACTTCTTCGCCGATGAGCAGTTAGCTATAATTTATAAGAGTCATGTGCGCTCTTAGCTTGAATATTGCTCACCCTTGTGGAATGGTTGTGGAGAGGTTGCATTAAGACAACTAGACAAAATTCAGAATAAAGCTGTTAGAATCATTAACAACCCTGCCATTACATTTAAACTACCTCCCCTGCAAGTAAGAAGGAATGTTGCCTCCCTTGCATTATTTTACAGATATTTTTTTGGCAAATGCTCAGACGAAGTTGCGTCCATGGTGCCACCTCTCCATGCCTTCTCTCGTGCTACACGGGCATCTGGTAGCGCTCATGACTGGAATGTCACTCAGCTATATTGCAGAACTTCTGCCTATCAGAATTCTTTCATTCCCCGAACTGCATCTCTCTGGAACTCGCTTCCCCAGAGTTGTTTTCCTCCAAATTTCAACCCACAAATGTTCAAGTCTAACTGCTACATATATTTTATGAATAGAGGACACCAGTAATCTGGTGTATGGATTATTTTTTTTTTTCCCCATTTGTTTTTCCTTCCTCCGTTCTGTTATTTAATATATATATATATATATATATATATATATATATATATATATATATATATATATATATATATATATATATATAAAATTCCTTCACTCACGGAGTGGACAGAGAAGTGGGCGTGGTAGTGCGGTTACCGGCCCTGATAGGTGGCATCCGGTCCCAGCTCAAATATCCTGCAAATGCTGTTCGGTCTGTTCAAGGCTGAGCCAGGGCAGGCATGATGCCGGGCACACGTGACGCGGTTCTGCAATGCACATTGAAATGAACAGTGAACCACACGAGGAAAAATGCTCGAGGAGTTCATACAAGAAAAACTGATATTAAACATGAAAATACCTCTGAAACTATTCGGACTCAGGTGAAGATCACTTCCATGATAGTCATCTCGACATCCGGCGCTCGCTAGAACGATTTTTTTGGGGGGACCCAAAATACAAAGACGCAATAAAGAAAATTTGATTATTAGTATAACAAAAGTACGACTAATTTCTTTGAGAATATACATAGTATTTGACAATTAAAGTTATTGCTGTCGAAAGAGCTATCAGATGATTTATTCAGCATGACTTTTCACTCTGAAGGGATAAGTACGGGAATAGAAAACCTCTTCAATACGACAGACTTCCTGAGCTAACTAAGTTATCTAATAGCAGCAAGAGTAAGCAAAAAAAAAAAAAAAAGACGCCGCCCGGATCCAAGGGGCCAAATATGCTAGTGCCGAAAGATCCATCGGTATTCTCTGTTCATGAAATCATTGACTTGAGAGGACCTCCTGTCATCCCAGCCAATGAAAACGGAGGAAGAGGAGAAACTTACTTGTCATTGGCACGACCATTTGTTTTCTGACGTAAATATTGAGCCTCCGCAGTCAGTCGATCGGAGGGCTATGGTAGACCTGTGCAGTTTTATTATGTAAGTTGATTAAACATATATTTTTTTTTAAGCCAAGGAAACTCAACTACCCAAAGGTGAGGGCATCATCTAAATTGGGGTAACCCAGTCTGACATAATATCGATAAATCACCTGAAAATACAATCGTCTCCGATCCCAACCAATTGTCAGGCTGATTTTTTGGCAGTTGTTTAGGAGCCTCATGCCCTTTCATTTAGTTTTGATATATATTTTGACCCGAATTGCTGTGGGATTGTAGAAATCTATTGACTATACGTAGGAAAACTTATATGGTGAAAAGACCATGACAAGAAATAACATACTGTACCTTTAGCTAAGTTAGACTACATAATGAAAATGACAGCCTTTTCACATTCCGGTTCTTGAAAACGTCCCATTATAATTCTCAGTTTGTAAGATTAGAGAAATTTTGCGTCAGAATCAGTGGAACTGAATGCCCAAAATCAAATTTTTTCCCCAAATTTTCACATGGATTTGACCTGTTGAATGATTTTGCAGTTTTTCATTATTGACATATAGATAAATTTCTCTAGACACACTCTCACTCATATTTTATGTCTTAAATCTTATTTTTCTGGCATTTTTGTGGGGGGAATTATCATTCTATCTTAAATTACTACTGTAACTGACAGGAGTTTGCCCCCACATTCCCAGAAATTTATTAATCACCTCAAATAATTTTGCAAAGAAAATACTATAGATAGAAGTCTTGTTATATTGATGAATACTACCTACTTGGAACAATATATCGATATGTATGGGTTTGGAGAGTAAGTTTTTTTTTTGCTTTTGGATGGAAAGGTTGGGTCTGAGTAAGGTAGCGCCCTTAATGGCTACACCAGCATTACCCATTCAGTCCAAAGATCTCCTCATATATTGTTTGTGCTATGTCCAGATAGTTTTATTTAGCTGAAGGTAGACTTTTTGACGTGGAGGGTTTAGATATCGTTTTCGTTTTTGAAGTTTCCAACATCCTTGCATGCATCGGCCTTGGTCACCTAATGGTGGCTCTCCATGCAGCTCGATCTCTGGCAGCTTCTCTATATAGTCCCTTAACCTTGAGGTCACGCTCAATGACCTCGTCCCAGGTCTTTTTAAGTCTACTTCTCTCTACCCTACCCCCAACATTAACACTTCTCAGTTTCTACACCAAATTATATAGCCTTCATATACCCCTTTACACTCATGGGGCTCTCAGAGGTGAATCTAAGAGTGTGGTAGCAGTAGTACCTTAGGCTAAGTACCAGCCAGTAACTACGGTACCCATAGAAGTTACGGAATAAGACTGTACCAAGATTATATTTTTTAAGAGGTGGGAAGGACATTTTTCATAAATAGCATGAGTACCAGGTATTGTCTTCTGTATGTTGTCATATTTAGGTACTGGTATTATTATTTGCCAGAACCACTTTACTCCAGCGATTTATTTATTTTTTACTCCTGTCGCCACCAGTCATTTTATTCCGCCTGAGGATGATCTTTAGTGGTGATGGGGGGCTTAATTAAGGCTATATCCAACCATGTAAGTGTGAATATAATCTTCCATGTACCTTGTTATCCTCCCATCAGCATATGATAAATACAGGGCTCTTGTTTGGCAAGCCACAGCTCACAAATGCGAGTATTTTTTCCCTTCGGCGAACAAGTTTTACATGCAAGTCGCCTTTTGGCAAGGAGAATATACATCCATTTCAAAACCCAGTATATAAACTATAGAAAAAGTAAATCTCACTTAAATGAACAAAAAAGCACGTTGTGATCGATTATTAAGTCTTTCCTTGTTGCCATTGTCGATGTTTGAAAATAGACAGTGTGTAAATCTATCTACTACCAGACGCCACAATCCCATAAGGGGTGGCCATTTGACTGAGTTATTTGTTTTACGGGGAGGGGCACTAACCTTTCACCAACTCACTTGTTGACACGTAGGGAGCACGTATGGTTTGGTTATATGGTTACCACCCAGCATTGTAAATGGTTTCTTGGCTTACAGGAAACCATTTGGTTTGTCACTCAATGTAAAGCCACCTGTAAAGGAAAGAAAAGCAATAAGAAGTGACAGGAAAGATGGGAGAAATAGGAAGAGAGGAGGACAGGCACTGAAAAAGAATGATAAAGGCTAAGGAAGAAGTAGGCAGCACTACATCAAGTGAGTGGTTGATGGTCTCCACCATCTACCACCTAAAGTGTAAATACTGTAAATAAATATATTTATTGCTCGTAAAATGTTTCTGATCGTTCTGGTACTCAGTTTGGCTACTAAAAATATATTTGGCTCGTAAATCTGAAACCATAGGAGCCAAATGGCTCGCAACCATCGGCAGTTAGCAAGAGCCCTGAAATAGTCTCTGATAATCTAGATGCCAAGGTTAGGACTGAAGGGTGTTATGGTTAGGACCAAATGATGTTGCTTTCACAGTTAGGTTGGGATCTGTTAACCTCTTGATTTCAGTAACATACGGCAGACCCTTGTATTGCGCACCCTCTGATTGTGCAAAGCACGTTTTATGCAACAATATCTATCTTTTCCCCTGCCTGTTTTGTGTGATGACCAATACATTTTGCGTGGCAGAATAGCTGACCGACATTTAGTTCATCCCTACCAACATTTAAAATACCCGCATGTTGTGGTATTGACATCATGGTTTTGGTGCTTGCAAACCCACCATTCCCTGTGTCCTTGACCCACACTTGCAACTGAGTCCCTTGTAACTGAATTGGCCCACCATGTTTGTGACAGTGCAAACCCTGCAAAACCAGTTAAATCTTGGCTACCAAACCCATAAGATGTTATCCAGCTTAAGATAGAGAAGGTTCTTTAAATTTAAAAGGTACCACCAAAATTTGTTTGGTGTTAAAACTAAAAGTGTCCAAGAGCCCCGGTATGTTTATTCAGTACTTTATAGATGTCTCAAGATAATCAATGTGTTTTTAAGCATGTGTTTGGTGGGAGGCACATTTTTCAAGAGGGTCAAAGCAGAGACTTCTGGAAAATTTCAGGATTTCCTCCTCCAGATTTACCAGCAAGCAATGGATCTTGTGGAACAGTTTGATGCGATTCATTTTGTGCTTAGTTTTCATGGATACTGGTACATTAACTATGCAAAACAAGTCTGCTGTATTGTTTTACTTGTGGTACTTCCTGCTAGATTTATTGAGCTTGGGTTGAGGAAGGCTGTATATAGCACCTCCATTTTCAAAAAGTTCATAGTAAACTAAAGAATGTCAGGCGACCACAAGAATGAAGAAAAAATTGTGTACTTGGACTGAAGGAATCATGCTTTGTACAGTGGTCATGTATGGCAGGATTACCCCATCATCCTGATTAGCCTATGTGCTGAGTGTTTTATTCAGGCTAACCCATAAGATGTTATCCAGCTTAAGATAGAGAAGGTTCTTTAAATTTAAAAGGTACCACCAAAATTTGCATTTTCAACTTTCTTAGGCCATTTCTATGATAATGAGAGCACTGATCCATTTTATGTGAAGTAAGATTGAGTTTGGTTACTCTCTGTCTCAATCTGTGGCTGGATGGAAATGTACTTTCCAAACCTACACTGCTAGGAAAAGGTTGTAAGTTGGCATAGGCCATCTTCCAAAAGTTTAAATGTACTGGTACTTAGAACTGATAGTTAATGAAGTTTATTCAAATACTGTAAAACACAAAACCTCTGACTGTTTGCTATGGATAGTTGGAGTTTTCCTCATGGTGTAAAGTATTGGTAGCTGTAGACACTTTAAACCCATAGCCCAGAGGATCTCTGTCTTATCACATCCTGAGTATTGCCAGTCAGTAGTACAGCACAGTGTTCAACACACAAGATATGTCAGTGGACTGAAGTGGTTTGAATTAATTTCTGCCAGCCCCTTCATCTCCAGGACTTCGTTTGCATTATACATGAGCTAATGCCAGGTGACATTTAGCATAGGTGAGATGTCTTTGGACAGAAGGAGCTAACTATTTTAACAGCTTAAATAAGTTTTAGTGCTTGGAGATTTATGTAAGTTGCAATATGCTTGATACTGTTACTGTGTAGACATTACCGGTAATGCATGCTTTTTTGACAGTGTTGTGTGACGCACATTCCTCATCAAAATGCCGGAGCCAAAACCTTTTGAACGCCTGCCAGGAACAGTGCGGCCAACTCACTACAGCATCACACTTCAGCCTAATTTGGTCAAGTGCATCTTCTAGGGCTGTGAAGAAGTCTCACTTGATGTAAGAAGTCATTTACAGTTGAATTTTGGCTTATACAGTAGCTAAAAAAAAAAGTATGTACATTCTCTGTATGAAACAGTATGAGACCATAGGCAATAGCTGCTGGGACGTGGTTGTTCGTCCACTCATGTGTGGGTGCCATATGGCTATTTGTAGCATCATTTTTTTTTCCTCTACTTACAGTATGTCATGTTTTGATTAACAAGCACTTTTAACCAAATTTAGTTTTGCAAGACCATAATATTTCCCCATGGTATAACAATATGAATGTGTAATTTTGGAAGTTGTTGGAGTTTCCCCATCAGATCCTTATTTTTTTTTTAGCTACTGTATATATCTTTATTGTTTTTTTATATCTGTACAAGATTGGGGTAATATGTATTGACCTTTAATAGCTATAGCTATATATTTATCTTTCAGAATCCTTGATGGCTTACTTTCTTCTGGGAACTATCATGAGAGGGTATTTATGATTTGAGTCACTCAGTTTTTGTACTTGTCTTTACATACAGTACTGGCATCTCACCATCAGTCACCCTCCTCCTTGTATCTGCTGTTACACCTATAAATGGTTCTAACTACATTTTCCTTGCAAATGGAAAGCTTTCATTGCCAACTTAAGCACTGATAATTCTGTACCTTACTTTTTTTCGCAGATCAAAGAAGCCACTCGTGAGATAAAGTTCAACACACTGGAGCTTACCCTGCGTGACATAAGTTTGAAGCTGAGTGATGGTGAGGTGGTGAAGCCAGCCTCCACAGACATGTCCCCTTCCACAGAAACTGCTACTCTCACCTTCGAGCGACCCCTGCCAGCTGGGCCTGCCACTCTCTGCATGTCCTTCAGTGGCGAGTTAAATGATAAGATGAAAGGCATGTATCGCAGCAAATACACAGCGTAAGTGCCCTTTAACCCGTTAAGCGCGGGCATGTCGGAGACGATCCGTGCACCACACGCGGGGATATTCGCGCTCCGACTGACTTTTTAAAAATATTTGCAAAAAATCAGTTATTGGTCCTAGAATATTATAATTATATATGCATATGGCACATACCTTCAGCTTTCTCCTGGGATGTTTGTTGAGCCTTCGTCGACTACCGTAGGACTTGTGGAGACTTCTGAAGTTGGGTATCGAAGTCTCCACTTTAAACTTCCCGACACCCCGTAATATGATTACCACAGCCTGATATTATCACTAGAAACACTATTCTATGATTATCAAGTAGTTTGGAATCCATACACACACAAAAAAAAAACACCGTGAAAGCAATGAAAATTACGAGCAGGTACGAGCTTCCTACTTGCGCTCGTTCCCCGCTGGTATTCTGACATTTATTATTCATAAACACACTCACACCTTATATTCCTATTACTTTATTACACATGTGTATATATATATATATATATATATATATATATATATATATATATATATATATATATATATGCAGTATTTATCCATAAGTTTCCTTCAGTAATAGTAGTTTACTTTCACTCCAGGCACTAACTTTCTCGTTCAGTAAACAAGCGTAGAGAGCAAAGCTTTCACTGTTATTACTCCAAGTATTTGTACTCATATTCTTATATTAGTAATTATTTACATTTCTGTTTTATTCACACTATGTTATACACTGTCACTTCCAGTAACTAAGGGCTCCTTTCCCTTGGAGCCAGGATGAGCTTGGGACACAGAACCACTCGTAGTGTATCACCAGTTCCTCCACTGGCTCATCACACGATTCACCAGAAAGATTGTAGTCACTGTCCATCATTATCATGGATAAATTATCCAGTTCACGCTCTACAGCAGAGTCACTTAGTCCTTTACCCCTTCCCACACGAGGTTTAGTAGGGGTAGAGGTCACAGGGCCCTCTAGAAGCAGTGGAAATGGAGGGGCGCGAGTGCTATGTGCTTTCATCTCAAGAGACAACTCTGAACTGAATGACGAGGCATATATGGGGCCGCCAAGGATTGAAAACGTCAGCGAGGTGACAGCTGCTAATTTACATGCTGCAAAATGATTGGCAGGAAATTAGGTAGTTCCAGGTGAATGTAATATCACTTAGGCTTCTCCCTTCCTTTCTTATATATATTTTTATTATGAGAACAGGTCATACAGCATATTTCAAGGGGAAATAAACAGGGAAAATTAGCAAACGAGTGCACGTGGGGTGTTGCCAGGTGATAATTAGCCAATGCCAGGTGTATGGCATTATCAATTACCTTTTTTCTTTTTTATATATATTATTTTGTATGAGAATAAGGCATAGGGCTCATTCCAATGGATGAAATGAGTGGAAAATCCGGGCAAGATTTGCCTAGAGCGGCACAGTTGGGTCAGGCAGGAGGAAAGGGTAATGGAGGGGAGGTAGGGAGGGGAATCAAGAACGGGGAGAAATGGCTAAATTGTCAACAATGGATGGGAGTACAGATGACAGTAGCAGCACTGACTATTGTTAGACACTGGCAGTACTGAGAGATGATACATGCAACCAATTCAAAGCCCTGGCGAATTCAAAATAACACAGAATCGCAAAAGTGATGCCCCGCGATATGATCCATTGCATCCGAGCGTCACAAAAGTGTTGCCCCGCGGTTAAGGGGTTAATGATGTTTGTTCTACATTACATCAGTAATTTACTAAATATTATTTATTAGTAATGTGCAATAATTAGACAGGAATTTGCTAGTTAATTATCGATCATTTAAATTTAGTAACTGGGAGCTTGGCGAGCAGCACGGGGATGGAGTGCGAGCCAGACTAGCCAGTCTCAGTTCTGCCGTGGTCAGCAGACTGTGATTATTCGAAATTTCGTTGCATTTCAATACTTATTATGGAACCTAACCCCTGTACTGACCAGAGTATTGAACTTGCAACTGGCAAAGATTGCTTTCCTCAAGATAAATAAGGATGTCAGCTAGATGTAGGCAATGCTAAAACACACACACACACACACACACACACACACACACACACACACACACACACACACACCTCTAACTATCCCCGTCTCTAACTCTCGTCTCCCCCTCACCCTCTCTTTCAGACAAATTCTTACTCACTACGTTATTATTTCGTAACAGTATGTTACTTTCAGTTTAAAGTAATGGAAAAAACATTGCTATTGTATAAATAGCTTTTAAAAGAAAGCCCCAGTTCATTTTTACTTTAGTTTTCATACATATATTAAATAGGTATCATTGAAAATATAATAAATCTATATAATATGTATCAATGGTAGGCCACATTATTTTGCCTTTTATTTACGTATGTTACTTTCAGTAGGTATACTAGGTAACAATGTAAAAGAACATTTGTTACATTATACAGTAAATAGCTTTTTCCTGTACCTTTGGCTCTAAGCGTCATTAATGTGACACTGACATGCATATATATATTTTTTCAATATAAGTATATATTGACATTAGTGGTACTCAATATAAGCATTCAGACTGACTAATATTATCAAAACAGTATATAGTGTATTGCTATATAACAGATTTTTTTTTAACCTTTCCTTGGTGTACCTATTTCTTATTGAAAGTAGAGGGAGTGCCGCTACATTTCGTATCAAGTAGCGAAACCAGTAACACCACTACTTTTTCGAGCTAGTAACGGGAATAGGAGCGCCGCTACTTTTTATTAGTAGCGTTCCCAGTACTGAAGATAACAAGCCGACTTTACTGGTAAGAAGGTTGATGGAAATGTTGATGTATATGGATATTGTTTACAAGTTGAATACTACACTCCAAGCTTTCAGCAGAGCACATTTGTCACATAAAATCATTTTATTTTTTGATATAACACTTGAATCACTTTTGCATCAACGAAGAACGACAGTAAGACTAGTGATTTTCATCATTTCCTGCATACTTGGTAATTATGCGGATTTTTAGGAAGATGATTTAGTTTGTAGGGTAATTTGGTAAACCCCATATTTTTCCAATGCCAAATACCCAGGGAAGACGAATTAGTGCAGTTTTATTTATACGTACTTTCAACTTTCGTCTTGAGATATAATGTGTGAAAATACAAGAAAAATATGAGGATTAACAACAGGAGTGCTTAGACCAATGCAGACATCAGTAGCAGCAATAACTCTGAAAGACAAAAGGGCAGTAATACAAGTAAAAGGACAAATCAGAATGTGTATATATTACAATTTATGATACTATCATACCGTAAAACACCCTGATCTGTGTGGGGTTTGAACCCATTACACCACTTCAGACCCGCAGTGGTGAGGAGGTTTCGAGCCCCACACAGATTAGGGTGCTTTACGGTACTATTTGATCACATAATACTCGTATAGACTGTTGGGTATAACATCGAAAAAGATAAACATCAAACTTGGCATGGGAAGGGCTTTTAACTAGAAAAGAAGATAAGAGATTGAAAATAAAATCACACTGCTGCAGTAACTTCAAAAACACTAATGACCACATAGCAGATGTGGATGATGAATAGCCGGTATTGTTGTTGTGTAACTCCGGTCTGTCTGACCAAGCAGACCCATCAATCGCAGGCAAGCAATCATCCTTGCCAGGCTGTTCCATGCAGTGAACAGATGTTCCCATGCGGTGTACAGCTCCTTGCTAGACCTCGTGTTGGGGAAGTGTGGAGGTTTGCGGCATGGATGGTTGGCGCATTTGCTTTTCTTCACCCAGTTAACAGGGGCACCATGGTAGGCTTCACATCATCCTCTTATTTGATTTATGGTTCCCACCCAGCTTTTTAATGGTTTCATGGGTTGTATGAAACTATTAGGTTTGTCACTCAGTGTCGAGTCACCTGAAGTGACAGGAGGATGGTAGAAACGGGAAGGGAGGAAGGCAGACACAGAAAAAGAATGGTAAAGGTGAAGAATGAACCAAACAAGAGACAGGAGTATACAGACATTACGTGGGCTTCAAGACAGAGCAGTGAGTCATGTAGAATATGCATGGTCGATGTTCACCAGTGGACTTCAGATGGTTTATAAATACAATGATGAAATATACAGTAGGCCTACACTACGAGTAAATAACCTTTTGATAGGCGTAAATAACCTTTTGATTGGTGCAGGGAGTCGAGCCTTGCCCCGCCAACAGTTATGGTGGTGCTACATGAAATAACCCCCTCTGTCCATCTCGTGATCTGGATCAGCACTCTCAACATAATTATGGCCTTCACCTTGACTGATGTCTAAGATCACTGAACTACCATATTTATAAAATGGTCCAGTGTTCATTGGAAACTTCAGTCTTTAACCAACTGGATGGGAAGGTATAAAGAGGTAGCTATTTAAAACGGTAAGTAAAAGCGATATATTATATGGCCAATGACATTGCAAACTGGAGAAAATCTGATTCATTTTATTTTTCTTACCTGTCTATTACTTCCTCAGCACTTCAAATCAAGCGTATCCCGTCATCATTAGCCCCTAGAAGGTGCGTGGCGCCCTTATCACTATACTTCTGCTGGTAGCAGGTGAGTTTTATTTAAATTAAGAAACACGTCTCGTAATGAACTGACATTTCTAAATCATTGTTTAGACTATATCTAAAGCATCTAATTCGGAAAAGTCTTCTTTCAAATTGACTTACGTCGCCTGGAGATGGAAAGAATAAAAATAACAATGTCTCATGGCTCTAAGAGAATATAGCACGTGACGTGCCTTTAGGTCGCCATGTGTTTTCCTCCCATCGCATAGAACAAATTTTCTACTCTTTTTGACTAGTTTCCTTCTATTGCATGACGGAAAAAGAAAAGGAAATTTACCTAATGAAATTTTATCTATGCTTTTTCTTGAGCGCATATATATATATATATATATATATATATATATATATATATATATATATGGAGCCTCTGTGGTACAGTGGTAGAGTGTGCGTGTCGCACGCTGGTGAGAGCGGGTTCGCCTCCCACAAGGGTTGTAAAAACTTTGGGAAGCGTTCACCAAGCCACTGACCACTTTGGCTGACACAGGGGGTACTGTGGTTGAACCAGTGTCGCATATTAGTATGGTTGCACCCAGTCGGCTTAAGGCGGGCCGATTACACTTTGTTCACAGACCACACACACACATCCAAACCCACTACAATTACACTTACAAGCACTTCTCACCCTATAGTCTCTACCAGACAGCCTAAGCCACTAGGTAGAAATACATTGGCTGCATCGTCCCTGCTTCGGTAGGGATAGGCCGGTCCTGCAGTGGACCTCAACGGCTGATGATTATATATATATATATATATATATATATATATATATATATATATATATATATATATATATATATATATATATATATTGTACGTGTCCGACTTTAGGCAAAGGCTTCAGGGCCTATTTCTCGGGGACGGTGGCCTATCCCAAGGCCAGTAGTCCCCCTACACCTCCACATGTCACCACTTCGGCGCTAACACCCACCATCCATACAGAATACATGCTAGGGGTCTGTCATACAGGACTGGTGTATTGGTATTAGCGGGGGAATTTTTACGACATGTCGGCGGGTCATCTGGTAGATCAGGAAAGTCAGCTTTTAGGAAATTCAAATTCTTAAACTGATCCCTGCCCCAGCCAGGATTCGATCCTGGGTCCATTAAGACTGCAGGCCGCCCCTCTACCAATTCAGCCACCGCCTCCCCAAACAGAGCGTCCAGAGAATGGGTTCTTTTCCTCAAGTATTTATTTATTTATTTATTTATTTTTTTATCAGCATTAAAATCAGTCATGTAAAAAAGGTTAATATTTTACATCTCTCACTAAACATTCTATTTCGCATTAGAATTTAGTAGAAATATAATTGGGCAACGAACTTTATTTTACATACACGTACGAGGCGCTCAACTGATAATATTAAGGACAGATGATTTGATGTACATTGCATTATCAGATACGTGAAGGAGGAGAAAAATTAACTTATTTTATATTACTAGTTATGCTATATAATGGCCATTCGTTCGTTCGTTTAAAGATTTCCTGCACCTGTAGTGCAGGCCGGGCCATACATTAGCCCTGTCAGTGGGGTGTGGACTGATTTAAAAAATAGTAAGAGGGAAGATAGAGCCTGGAGAATGCCCAGCACACACGCCCTGTCTTCTGGCTGGCTTTGTGGTGTGTGTGTATATTGGCCAGTGAAAGAGGAAACAATAAGACTGATACAGACTGTCGTGATACTGAAAAGAAAATAACATTACTGTCTTCCTTCCTCCCATATCCTTTTTTTTTCCTTCCCTGCACAAAACAGAATGTGGCTTTTTTTTTTTTCTTTTTTTTTTTTAAGAAAGTTTTCCTCTGCACGACCTCTGATAAGTAAATCACTAACATGAACCAGGATTCAACAACAAGCAGTCCTTATGCTGATTGTGTTATAATAATTCAGCAGGCTTATCTCCAAAGGCAGATTAGCTGTTCAATGGTGTATTCAGACATGCGACTTGGCGAGAAGAGAAAGGTCTCGTTGTTCTTAAAGGTGAGCACTGTACGAGTGTAATGGTGAGAGCGGAGGCGGCGCTGCCTCACTCACCATGACACCCTCAACCAAGCAACTCTGCCTGCTCCTTCTATATCTGGTCCTCGTCCCTGCTGTGGCTGCCTCCATCACTAAATCCTCAGTACTGACTGGTGAGGCACGCATTGCATACTGTACTTCAAACTATTGTGCAGCACACATTAAAAGGTAGAGCATACTGTAATGTAGTTGACAAGATACTGCCGTGCAGAATATTGTGCACACTAGATTGCAGCACAATACCGTATACTGTAGTACTCCCTATACTATACTACAAACAATACTGCATAGCATACCACTTATTACAGCACCCAGACTATACCTTACACTACAGTATACAACCACGGCACCGCACACTATTCTGTCAGACGCTGTACCATCCAAAACACTACACTGTTCCACACTATTCTCTCCCAAAGGCTATACTGTAGCGCATTCTAGGCTATGGTACACACTGTAATGTAGTTCTTACTATGGTGCAGTAGTGCACCATAACCTGTAATAAACATTTTGCGTTAGCCCACACAATAATGTATTACACATTATGTTGTACTATTATATACTGTACTGTTCTGTACTACTATACTATGGCTCACACTGTTTTAATGCACACACACTGCTGTAATGTTATACACACTATACCTTAATGAACTGTACTGTGACATACTTATTCTCTCATACTCTAACAAAGTACTCCGCAGGTAGACAATGAAAACTTTCATAAGAGATAACCATCGTAGTGACTTGAAGCAGACACAATAGTGATGTATATACTTTGGAAATTGGGAGAAAAATTTAGGCAGTAAGCAGACAGTGTTCCACTTTGTGGAAGAAACAAGAAGTCAAAACATTGTGACAATCTAGGAAAAGAAAAAGGAACGGAGAAGCTCTTAAATTCACAAAACAACATATATATATATATATATATATATATATATATATATATATATATATATATATATATATATATATATATATATATATATATATATATATATATATATACAGCTGGGTGGTAACCTTATAACCAACCAACACGTGTTCCGTATGTGACAACAGGTGGGTTGGCGGAGGGTTAGTGTCCCTCCCCGGAAAACAATCACCTAAAAATACGAACAAGAAACCTCGGACCAGGACTGACCAAAAGATGACGACTAAGGACCGAACAAAGGGCATGGTACGGTTAGGTACATGGAATGTAAGGGGTGCAAGTGATGAGGTGAAAGAAAGAGAGATTGTCCAGGTGCTTGAGAGTGTGAAAGTGGATGTATGTGGATTAACTGAAATTAAATGGCGAGGTGAGAGTATGAGAGAATGGGAGCATGGATGGGGTATATGTGCGGGAGTAGGTGAGAATGAGAGGGCAAAAGAAGGAGTGTGTGTTGTGAGTAACAGATGGAAGGAGAGTATAAAAGAGTATGGATTGGTTGGCTCATGAATTGTGTGGGTAAGACTGAAAGTTGGACTACAAATGTGGGCGGTTGTGTGCATGTATGCGCCAATGCAAGATCGTGCAAGCAGAGTGAGAGAAGAGTTCTGGACAAATGTGGAAGCATGCATGGAAAAGTTTGAAAGGAATGAGAGAGTGCTTTTGATTGGAGATATGAATGGAAAAGTACTGAATGTGAAGGTGGATGGAGTAGTTGGTGAGGGGGGTGTGCCTGCAGTGATGGATGAGAATGGCAGTGCTTTAGTGGACATTTGTGCAGGGAGAGGGTTGGTGATAGCCAATACCCTCTTCAGGCATAAAATGATCCATAGGTATACTTGGCGAGTGATGAGAAGAATGGATGGTGAACCGAATGAACGGAAGGCAAGGAGTGATTATGTGTGTGTGTGGATGAAAGGATGAGAAGGTGTGTTATGCATGCAAGAGTATATAGAGGCTGGGGATTTGGACATTTTGACCACAACTTGGTGGTGGTCAGAATCAAAATTCAAATGAAATGGAGAAATAGAAGCAGGGATGGACAGGAGGAAGTATTTCATACAAGGAGGGTGGAAAGGTTACAAGAGGACGGAAAAAAGGCAGAATATAAGAGGGAAGTGGAGGAGTGATTGGGTAAATATGGATTGGAGCAGATGGGGGACGTGGGAGAGGTGTGCAAGATATTCACAGAAGAAATCTGTGCAGCATGTGAGGTCGTGTGTGGGTGAAGAGAAGATCATGGTGGAATGAAGAGGTGAGAGAGGCTGTGGCACAAAAGAAGAAAGCATACAGTGAGTGGATGAGAAACCACGGCGTGGAAGAAGTTGAGAGATGGAAGAGAGAGTTACATGTAGAGAGGATGAGAGAGGTGAAAAGATTAATAAGAGAAAGAGAGTGGCTAAGGAATTTGGAAAGAATTTGAGTGTAAAGTGGAGGGAATGTTGGAAAATGTTCTGGAAAGAGGTAAAGAGAGTTAGACAGGGTGCCAAAGGAGTTAGCTGGGGGGTGAGAAAAAAAAATGAAAGAATACTAGTGGATAAGGGAGAAAAAGTGAGCAGATGGAGAAAACATTTTAAGGAATTGTTGAACATAGAGAATGAAAGTAATGCAAGTATAAGTGGCTGGGGAATGGCTGAGAGAAGGAGGGATGTGAGATGAGAAGAAGAAATCAGTAGGATGGAAGTTGTGGAAACAATGAAGAAAGTTATAATGGGGAAAGCCCCAGGAATTGATGGAGTGTGTGGTGAAAAGCTGAAGCATGGGGGAGAGATAGTTGTAGAATGGATGTGGAAGATATGCAGATTGGCCTGGGAGGAAGGTAGGGTCCCAGAGGATTGGAAGTCAGGTATAATAATTCCCCTGTACAAAGGAAAAGGGGAAAAAGAAGTGTTTGGTAATCATAGGGGCATTTGTCATTTTAGTGTAATAGGAAAAGTATGTGGTGGGATACTTATTGACAGAGTTAGGGAAAAAAACAGAGAAGTTAGTTGGAGAAGAACAGGGAGGTTTTAGGAAGGGAAGAGGTTATGTAGATCAGATATTCATTCTTAGATCTTTGGTGGAAAAGTTTTTAGAGAAGGGAAAGACGTTCTTTGCTGCCTTCGTGGATTGGGAGAAAACATATGACAGGGTGGATAGACAAGGATTGTGGGAAGTACTAAAAATATGTGGAGTAGATGGGAAGTTGTTGAAGGCCGTGAAGAGTATGCATGAGGGTGCTAAGGCTGCAGTGCATGTGGATAGTGAACTGAGTGAATTTTTCTATTTGAAGGTTGGATTGAAGCATGGATGTGCAATGTCTCCGTGGTTGTTCAATCTGTATATGGATGGGGTTAAGAAAGAGATACAAAGTAAGGCAGTGGATGTTGGAGTGGCCCTAGTGAGAGAGGGCAGTGTTTGGAAACTCCCTCTAATGTTGTTTGCAAATGATACTATGTTGTTAAGTGAAGACGAAGGGGAACTGCAAGGCGTGGGGGAGTTTGGGAGAGTGTGTAAGAAACGGAATATAAAGGTGAATGTAGTGAAGAGTAAAGTTATGCTCTTCGAGAGAAGTGAAGTCAGTAAGTGTACAGTGAGGTTGGATTAGGAGGAAATGGAAAACGTGAGTGCGTTTAAGTACTTGGGTAGTGTGATGACTAATGATGGTAGTTTAGAGAGTGAAGTGCTTGAAAGGGTACAACAAGGAAGAAAGGTTGCTGGTTCCTTGAAAGCAGTGATAAGAAACAGGGAAGTGAGCATGGTAGTGAAAAGTTACATGACAGTATTGTGATACCAGCTCTAACTTATAGAAGTGAAGCTTGGGCCTTGTTGGAGGGACAGAATTCAAGTGAGAGCAGTGGAAAATAGTTATTTGAGATGAGCATGTAGAGTCACATGAAGAGACAGACTGACAAATGAGGAAGTGAAGGAGCGTTGTGGTGTGGATGTGGATGTGATAGGAAGCGTTAGGAGATACACATTGTGGTGGTTTGGCCATGTAGAGAGGATGGAGAGTGAGCGACTGACGAGGAGAGCGTATGTGAGTGAGGTAGAGGGTGGGAGAGGGAGGGGGAGGTCAAGGATGAGATGGAGGGATGGAGTGGAGAGGTATATGAGAGAGGGGTGTGTGTGAGCTGGGAGCAGGGGACAGGGAGATATATATATAGAGAGAGAGAGAGAGAGAGAGAGAGAGAGAGAGAGAGAGAGAGAGATCATCATCATCATCATCATCATCAGCCATTACATGTCCACTGCTGAACAAAGGCCTCCCCAACCTTTTCCACGAATTCCTTGACTGAGCCAATCTTTGCCACGTTTTCCCTGCAAATTTTTCTATCTCATCCCTCCGCCTCCTGTCTGACCTTTTTCTGTTACGCTTACCATCTCTTGGTGTCCATTCAATCAACCTCTTGCTCCATCGATTATCTCTTATTCTTGCTACAAAGCCTGCCCACCTCCATTTCTGTTCTTTTATAACTTCTATAATATCTTTGAGTTTAGTCTCCTCTCTCACCCAAGTTGATCTTTGCTTGTCTCTTAAAGATATTCCCAACATTGACCTTTCCATTGCTCTCTGAGAACGAATTAGTTTATTTTCCATTGATTTTGTCAGTTTCCAAGTCTCACAACCATACGTCATAGCTGGAATTATACATTTGTTATATACTTTTCGTTTCATACAAACTGGCAAGCTACTTTTCATAATGTCTCTATGTTTACCGAAAGCTTTCCATCCAATTGTAATGCGTCTTTTTTTTTCGCTATCATATATATATATATATATATATATATATATATATATATATATATATATATATATATATATATATATTTATAATATATATATATATATATATATATATATATATATATATATATATATATATATATGTGTGTGTGTGTGTGTGTGTGTGTGTGTGAAAGCGTAAGAGTTTGCTTCTACCATACTGAACCTCCTAGCAATAAACGTCACATATGTCGATGCAGGTTATATTTTATTTTAATTTCATTTATTTATTTATTTTTGTTTATTTATTTTTTTTTTTTGCACCAGCTATGTTACACCCGTAATTTGAGAGTATGTCGTGAACTCTGCCTTCACGAATGTGTCAAACAGCGAATTATCCATTATTATGGTGAATCTTTTCTCATGTAGATGATATTGGTATATAAAATGAGAATGTTAACTCTCTCGTGTGAAATTTGAGGGTACCCCTCAGTTAATTTTATAGATTCGGGATGATTCGGACAGTTGAGGAGGGGATGTTTCGTCAGTGTCGAAACTGTCACTGGTTACAATATGCGTTAAAAATTCTCAAGTCATTGATTCAGTCAGAAATTAAGAAATTAATAGATGAAACGAGAGACTTTCTTTAGCAATCTGAAATAAAGGCCCGGAAAGTGAGAAGTGAAGTCCATATTCAGGATATATATATATATATATATATATATATATATATATATATATATATATATATATATATATATATATATAAATCTGTCAGTTTATCTACTTTTCTATTTATCTATATACATGTATGTACATATAAACATGTATAATTATGTCAGTACAATAAATGCATAAATGCATCGTTTTGTACCTAGTAATTAAGGTGGGAGTGATTAGTCAACTACTGATATTAGATGAGTCACTTGTCGCGTCTACGTTTAAATAGTGTAATCTAACATAATCTAACCTAACCAGACTTAACCTAAACCATTGTGACCTAACTTACACCAGTTTTCATGTATATTCGATAGTAGAGAGAGCAGGGTATCATAGAATCCCTCTCCCCACCTCCTTATTTACTAAGTACTAAACCAGTGGTTCTCAACCCTTCTCGTACCAAGTACCCCGTGAGTCATCAAACCATCGACCCATACCACTATTAGTCTGACAAAGAATACAGAATTACAGTATAATAAGACTAATTCATTATGCAGTAGTAGTACAACAGATATTACCAAATGGTTGATACTGCAATAACTTTGTTATGTACTTATGCATTCGCATCACACTCATTGTACGATGATATTATTCAGGAATGAAACTGTAGTTAGGCTACTTCATGAAGAAAATTAATAATAGCACTGATTCGGTGTAGAATGGTACTCTAACAGCTTTATTAAGACTAACGGAATTAAAGAAAATTAATAATAGCACTGATTCGGTGTAGAATGGTACTCTAACAGCTTTATTAAGACTAACGGAATTATAATTACTTTATTTGACAAGTAAGCATTTATGTTGCCAATATGATAACAAGTATTAAACTTCAGTGTGATGGATGTGCCTGTTTTATGCAAACAAGTATATCTATTCGTGGATCAGTATTAGACAGACATGCTTTAAGGTTATGCTCCACAGTAAACCATGCTTGATATTTAGTTTCCACATACAGGTAAATGCTAGAGAATGTCAGCTACAGCATAGTAACACTCACACGTTTTAGACCATGGTTTGGTCATGGGAAGTGTTCCAATTGCATCCTTTGCTACAGAGTCGTTCACCAACTCGACAATTTCTTCTTGAATGTTATCTGGGAGAAGGTGCACATACCAATGAAGGGTTTCTTATCAATTTGCATTCCAGCTTTCTCAGTCCTTAGAAGTCTATAACTCTAGCCGCAGCAAAGAAAGATATGTTTGCAGAAGATGCAACAAGTCTATTTCCAACGTCTTTGCTTCTATCAGGTGCCAGACTAAGGTGTTCAAACATATTAAGATTTTCGTCTGACCTTCCTTTCCCACAGTTCCAGCTTCATATTTAATTATCTTAGTTTGCTAATAAAATCAATCACTGTGGTAAAACAGCCTTAGTGGGATACGTTGAACGAGTTTAGTTGTTAGTATATTTACTTCAAGTAGGCCAGCTTCTGGAGCCACTAGTTGTCTGACAGTTTCTTGGTGTGCTCAGACGAGTTTGTCTTGTCATGTTTGAAGAATTTGAAAATCCCTCTCAGTGACTCTACTCTTGAAACCACAGTCCTCTGTGGCAATCAGTTAACCTCCGTGTGAAAGAGTGACACTTCGTCATCTGCTCCAAAATCATGGCACAGTAGATTAAAAGTCGTGTATCTGAACGCTTAACTTCGTGGTATTGGGTATTTACCATGTGCACAACTTCATCTAGAACTAACCGTTGGTGGGAGAGTTTTAGATGTCAGAGCACATCTGTGATGCATACAGTGATGATGCCTTGTTTCAGGAGGCATTGCTAGTGCACCTTCAGTTGTATACGCAAATACATTGTTCCAAGAAAATCATTCATTTTTTTGACTGAACTGTCCTGAACGATCGGTGGGTGCTTGCTTCAGTCCCTCTTCCTTTTGCTTGAAGAAGGCAACATTTTTACTTTACAGATTCGGATGACAGATATTCAAATGCACTTCAATTATAAAATTTTGTGCTAAATAACTCACTACGGAAATTCACACCGGTTATTGACGATAGTAGTGCATCCATACCGAATGTAGCTTGCATCGAACTGACGTTTCTTCGATGATGATGATATAAGGGTATCTGGAATTGCAATAAAATGATCATGTAACCGAAACCATAAATAAAGCAAATGACATTGACACGCAGTTATAATATCGCCACCGCCATAAGATTTCATGCCAAAAACAGAATCAGGCACTCATATTTTCATCACCGTCGTAAGACCACTTAGTAGAATCACCTTCAGCCAGTCATAATGTAACAAGATCGGTCAAAACATCATCAAGAAGCCATATTATAAACAAAATCGTAAGATCACACGGCGCAAACTTCAGGTAATCATAATAACAAATGATCAATCAATAAAAACACCATCAGGTAATCACATTATCACCAATGTCAAAAGAACAAACAGAAGCTAGAAAGCTTTTAGAAAGTGCATACCTCCTCCGACACCAATAAAATCCAAGATTTGCTGCTGAGCAACCACACAAACGACCACAGTCAAAAACACTAGTTTCCAAAATGCTGAAATATCATTAAGTAATGATTATCATTACCATATGGTAAAAAAATCACTAATATACATATCACCGTTTTATGATAAACAGTAACACACTATTAGAAATGTTATGAACATGCTTACTTTAGGTAAACACAAATATCTGGAGACAGTGGGGCAACAAGTACGCGCATCAGCTAAGACTAGCTGACTACTACGACAGTACCCCACTCACGGAGCGCTGTTTAAAGGTTAACCAGCCTGATGCGCGACTCTGTAAGCGACATTCTCTCTCTCTCTCTCTCTCTCTCTCTCTCTCTCTCTCTCTCTCTCTCTCTCTCTCTCTCTCTCTCTCTCTCTCTCAAGATTTTACTACATTTTCATCAGACATCTCAGTACCCCCTAGAAGCCATCCTGCTAGCCCCGGGAGGTTCGCAAACCCCAGGTTCAGTAACTAAAGGAAGTAATTTTGCTGGAAAAGTGAAGACCCCTTCTAATCAAGCCTGAAAATGGTAAAAACATTCTTTTTGTGAATATTGGATCTGAAACTTAATTTTCACCGTCATTTCTTACCCTATCAATCTCAATTCACACTGAAACCTTAAGCACATCACCACCAGTACAGTCACCCCTTTTCTGTCCCCAGCATTGCAAAGGAATACAAAGGAACGCAAACAGCAACAGACCTTATGGTCCTTTCGAGGGTGTTTGTTACAGTGTAGACTATGACTACGAGATCTTATTCTACATGCTGAAGGACAAGGATACTGAAGCAAGGTAGCTCCCCCAGCCTCCAAAACCTCAAGGGAAAAGTGAGAAGGACCACCATGCAGCATGGAAAAACTAATACGAAAATTTCATAGAAATGAAAAGGAAAAAGTAATATTCTTTAATACTATATTTATAAGTTACCAGTTTGAATGACCTGAAAGAGAAAGTAATAAAGTAAAATGAGTAATCAAATAAATAAATAATTAAATCATGACATTATGTATGGGTACGTTGAGTTTATGGGGCGTCTGAAGACACAGTGTGGAAATTGCACAGAGTGGATGCTCAGGAGCGATGTGGCAGCCTTGCCAGGCGCTTTTAAGGTAGGCAGCAGTCAATCAGACCCCAGCTCCGTTCACTCCACTGTGACAAGGAACTTTCCAATGCGGGACAAGTACACGTCAAGGTCTACGTCATGCAAATCATACAGCCTTCAAGCTATCAAACTTCACCTCAATAGACACAGATCTTTACTTCCGTACACTTCTCAATGGCCCGAGTAACCCTTTTAATCACCTCCTTACCTTACGATTTACTTCCGGTCTTTGAGCTCCATGTGCTGCCCTGTCCAATGCCAAACACAAATATACTTCACATCCTCAAAATCTTCCCCAAAGGGACTTATGGCTGTGTGCTTTTTCCTAAACTCTCAAAGTGGAGTGCAGCCCCTATTTTCTGATGGCCATTTGTGGAACGCCTGCGGATATTCCATATGGTTAGCTTGCATCCCAGAATACATAAGGCAATCAAAAATCACATAGGAAGTACAAAAATGTCCATCGTCGTCACAAGCTTCAGAAATCATCACAGACCTTGACGTGGTGGTGGGGCTTGAAGCATGGTTGGCAGTGCCACCTACTTTGGAGGCAAGCCTACCTTTGTAGGGTTTGGCATTTGTCGGCCTTGTGGACCAAGCACCCCCTACATCACTGGTAGAGGAGGCCTACTGGTGATGTCAGTCCCTGCCCATCTGTCATCTAGGGCGGGACTGTTGCCTCCCCACGTGTTTGCCGTGCGTGGCGTCCCGTAATGCTGGGAGACGGGAGTCCTGGTGGTTGAGCGATGCTGCATGGTGCGCCCTGCAGCTAGCAATACACCTCTTTGGTCCCTTATTCTGGCTAGACGGGTGGCCTGGTTGGGCCCGACCAGGTCAATCGGCTGGTCACTGGCTAGCCATCCAGGCTAGTCACCTAGTGGCTTTAGGGTCAAGCGGGCACTGGGGGACCTTGTGACTCCTATCGTCCTGGAGTCACCCTTGTCAGGGTCCCTTGGTGGTTACCTGCGCATACTTCCCCACTACCTCTGGGGTCGCCAGTGGTGCTTTCCCTGGCATATGGCCTCCCCTTGTTGGGCTCCATGGTGGGTGGAGGGGTGGGGGAATGAAGGTGGTTCTTTTTTATTATGGCTTGTAATATTTTTGCAGCTGACGACCCTGGTTCCGTCCCTGACCATCCTGCAGAGTCTCCTTCCTGTGCGCCTCATGTGCCTCTGGCTGGTGAGGCCCATATTGCCACCCTGGAACCATACCTGCCTGGTTCCAGTGGTTTGCATTCAGTGGCCACTACAAAGAAGAAGAGCCGGCAACAGACAACAACATCTTGTGGACATGCCCATGAGGTCCTGCCGGGTGTCTTTGAGAGGGTTGATTTTACAAGGTACTACACCATTCGTACTTTGGATGGTCAACCTATTGGGAATTTAGATATTTTTACGGTTCATCGGCGCATTATGTCAATCTGTGGGAGGGAGCCGAAGATTTCACCTCAGGGGGATGGTAGCCTACTAGTGGAGGTTACATCCCCTGAAGAGGGTTCCCGGCTGGCTGCCCAGTGTAAGGACCCGGATGCGCTGTTTTCTTGTGTCCCTCATGCTTTTTTCAGTGTCGAGGTGTTGTTTTCTCCAAAGACTTACTTCGCTACAGTGAAGAGAAGCTTCTTGAAGAACTACAGGTCCACAGGGTTGTCAAAGTGGAGAGGTTTCGGAAGAAGGTTGATGGTGTACTCACCCCAACTCCATCCTTGTTGCTGACGTTCGACTGTACTGTTCTCCCTTCATCCATCAAGGTGGCTTGGTTGTCCCTTAGGGTCAAACCCTTTGTACCAAACCCACGACGCTGCTACCACTGTCAGATGTACGGGCATGTTGGGCGAGCCTGTCGTCGTTTGCAACAGGGCCTCCCAGTGGTGTGTGTCAGTTGTGGAGCATCCACTCATGCAGGACAGGACTGTCCTGGACCTGTTTGTTGTTTGCACTGTGGCGAGGCACATCCTGCTTCATCTAAAGACTGTGCCCGGTTTTGCTTAGAGAAAGAGATCCTCCTCATCCGTAATAGGGATAAAATAAGCTTTCCTGAGGCCAGGAGTAGAGCCATGTCATCTGTTTTCCGTAACGGAGTGTCTTATGCGTCAGTTTTGTCCGGTCATAGCCGTCCTCATCGTCCTGTCCAGCAGCAGACTCGAGTTCCTCCTGTTGTTTCAGCTCCTATGCCTTCATCTGTCGATCCCATGCCAGTGCAACAATCTCCCGCACTTGTGACGGTTGCCGCTACAGTTCAAGACTCGACCTCTACATCTATGGTATCCCCTAGTAGTCATGGTGCACATTCTTCATTTGCTAAACGTCATCGTGGTTCCTCAGAGTCTTTGAGTCTTGAAGATCCTCCAAGCAAGGTGTCGGTCGTGGAGTCCACATCCTCTGTAGTTAGTCCATCTGTGCAACAGCCCTCAGACCCTGCTTCTGGGTCTTCGGGGGCTTCTGGGGTGTCAGGTCAGTCTGGCACCTCTTCCTCCGGGGAATCGAATGTTCCTCCTCCGGTTACCTCTGAGGATCCTGTCCTGCCCCCTCCACGTTTGGAGGCCAGGACCCCAATCCCTCCTGCTCGACCTCTTGGTTCACTGGGGGCCCCGGGCAGGGTTCGGAGTAGCTCTTCCTTTCCTGCTGGGCAGCGACGGGTGTCTGTGAAGTCTCCCAACACTTTGCAGACCCCAGGCCCTCGTTCTAGCCATGCTGCTGCCCGTGGCAAGCCCCTTAGTGGGCGTATCCGCATTACCAAGAAGATTGTCTCCCAGGGTCGCTCAGTGGTTTCCACTAAGTGACCCTTTCTTTTGTGTATATAGTTCCTCCATTTTAATATTTTTAGTATTTTTTTTTTTATGGTTTTCTGTTTGTCCTTCTCCCCTGCCCTTTTTTTTTTCAATAGTTTTAATGGCTAATATTATTCAATGGAACTGCCGTGGTTTACGAGCCAACTGGGAGGAACTCCGTTGGCTTCTGGCTGAGTATTCACCTGTGTGTGTTTGCCTACAAGAGACAATGGTTGGAGATGCTGCGCCTCCCAGTCCACCTGGTTACCAGGTTTTTTATTCAGATCCTCTTCCTGGACAGGGTCATGGTGGGGGTGTGGCTATTCTAGTACGCAGTGACATACCTTTCACTGCTGTGAATCTTAACACTCCACTGCAGGCTGTTGCTCTCCAGATTTTCCTTCCCCGTCGTTATACTGTGTGCTCCTTGTACCTCCCTCCTAGTGCCACTATTGAGAGGGTTGATCTTGAAAATCTTATTCGGGCACTTCCCTCACCCTGTTTCTTGCTGGCTGACATGAACAGTCATCATCCCCTGTGGGGTGGCTCCACAGCTGATGCTAGAGGTACTATGTTAGCCTCCATTGTGGAGGATGTGGACCTGTACATTTTAAATTCTGGTGAAGTTACTTACTTCCATAGTCAAACGGGTATTTTTACTTCTATTGATTTGTCTCTGTGCTCTGCAGGGATAGCCCTGAATTTTACATGGGCTGTGTTACCAGACTTACATGGCAGTGACTACTTCCCTATTTTATTAAGATTGACACAGAGTGTGCCTCGGCGTCGTCTTCCCCGCTGGCGCTTGGATAGGGCGGTCTGGCCAGTTTTTGAGGAGCTGTGTTCCCCGAACCGATGTGTGGAGGATTTTGTCAGCACTGACGCTGCTGTTGAGTATTTCACAGACTTACTACACTCGGCGGCACTGCAGAGTATTCCGAGAACAGCTGGTCACTTTCCTTGCCGTCCAGTTCCCTGGTGGACTGATGAGTGTGCTTCTGCTGTTTGGGCTAAACGTGCTGCTTTCTCCCGACTTCGTCGTCACCGAGGTGACCCTGGTTACTTAGCGGCATATAGGAGGGCCCGAGCTCATGCCCGGCGGGTTATGAAGGAGGCTAGGAGGAAGTCTTGGGCATCATTTGTTTCTTCAATTTCTTCACAGACTCCTCTCACAAAAGTGTGGAAACGGGTGAGGAAGATTTCAGGGAAATTTCCCATTCCCTCTCCTCCTGTTTTATCTCATGCAGGTGTGGTGGTGGCTCATTCTTCGTCTGTTGCCGAGATATTTGCAGCTCATTTTGCTAATGTCTCTAGGAAGGACACCTCATCCCCGTCGGCACGCCGCCGACGGCACCTGGAATCTTTGGGCATTGGTTTTCCTTCTACTGGAGGAGTCATATAATGTTGCTTTTTCTGCTTCTGAACTTCAGATGGCATTGTCGCAGTGTCGCGACTCGTCTCCAGGCTTGGATGATGTCCCATATGCCTTCTTACACCACTTGCCTGATGCAGCCCTTCATTTTCTGTTGTCACTGTATAACAGAATTTGGTGCAATGGTGGGTTTCCGACCTCATGGGGTGTTGCCGTGGTTCTCCCCATCCCTAAGCCGGGTAAGGATCACTTGCAGGCCACTAATTATCGCCCTATCTCGCTGACGTCTTGCCTTTGTAAGGTCCTCGAAAAGATGGTGAATAGTGGGCTCGTGTGGTACTTAGAGAAGGGTGGTTACTTGTCTCCAGTCCAGTGTGGGTTTCGGAAGATGCGGTCGACCACAGATGCTCTCCTTTCTTTAGAATCTTCCATCTGCCAGGCTTTTGCAACTAACCAGCATCATATCACAGTGTTCTTTGATTTGGAGAAGGCGTACGACACTTCCTGGCGTCATGGTATATTGCAATCTCTTTATGAGTTTGGTCTCCGTGGGCAACTCCCCACTTTTATCCGGGAGTTTTTATCTAATCGTTTTATTCGGGTCCGAGTCGGGAGTGAGCTGTCTACTGCACGTCCCCTTGAGGATGGTGTGCCACAAGGGAGCATACTAAGTGTTACCCTTTTCGCAGTGGCAATTAACAGCGTTATTTCTGTGCCTCCTGATGGTGTTCGTGGCTCTCTCTATGTTGACGATTTATCAATCTCTGTCACTGCCTCACGGATGTCAATGGCAGAAAGGAGGATGCAGATGGCTCTCAACCGTGTCTCTAGATGGGCTGATGAACGAGGTTTTCGATTTTCCTTCAAGAAGACCGTTGCCATGCATTTTTGCCGCGTTCGTGGAGTCCACCCTGACCCAAACCTTTTTTTAGATGGGCGTCGTATTTCGTGTTTAAAGGAAACCCGGTTTTGGGGGCTGATTTTTGACAGCCGGTTGACTTGGGTCCCTCACTTGAGGTATGTAAAAGCTGAGTGTCTCAGAGCATTGGGTCTTTTGAAAGTTTTAACGCACACATACTGGGGAGCTGATCGCAAGATCCTCCTCCTCTTGCATCAGTCTCTGATTTTATCCAAACTTCATTATGGATGTGAAGTTTATTCCTCTGCCTCAGAAGCCCGGTTTCGTATTTTAGATTCCATACATCATGCTGGTGTTCGTCTCGCCACTGGGGCATTCCGATCTTCCCCGATTTCGAGTTTGTTGGCTGATGCTGGTGTCCTTCCTTTAGACTTGCTCTGCTCTTCCCTTTTGATGAGATGTTGGTATCGCTTATCTCGTCTCCCAGACTCTGTGCCCTTTGTCAAGGTCTCTCAAGATTCTCGGTCACCTATTTTTGCCACTTGGCCATCCTTTCCAAAGCCCTTTGGTTTCAGGGTGCAGTCAATTATGTCTACCTTCTCTGTTCCTTCTGTGCCGATCACTCCCCATCGTGTCCCGAGGGTGGGCTACTGGCTTCTCCCCAGGGTGACATTTTGTCGTTTCTTCTCATCCAGTAAGGCCTTCCTTCCTTCTCAGGTTTTATTTTCTCTGTTTTTAGAGCATGCCTCTTCTCATGGGGACTCCATACCAGTTTATACTGATGGATCTAAGTCTGATGTGGGTGTGGGCTTTGGTGTGGTGTTTCCACCTTCTGTCGAGGTGGGAGCCTCCCTGTGACTGCTTCTGTTTTTTACGGCTGAGCTGACTGCTATTTTATTAGCCCTTCAGATTCTCTTCACTCTCCCCACCACTGCTTTTACTGTTTTTAGTGACTCACGAAGTGCTCTTTCTGCAATGGAGTCTTTTAATCCCTCTCATCCTTTGGTTTTATCCATTTTAGAGTGGCTTTTCCTTTTAGGACGTCGTGGACGTCGTGTAGATTTCTGTTGGGTTCCAGCTCATGTAGGAGTGGCAGGGAATGAACGAGCTGATCAGCTGGCCAAGGCGGCAGCGGCTCGTCCCCCTCTTGCACAGTCCCCTCTGTATCGTCTGCCTGCTGCAGATATGCGCTCCTTTATTGCCTTCAGGGTTTGGTGCTGTTGGCAGGAGCATTGGGATGCTGTGGGTGCCAATAAGTTGCGCTCGATTTGCCAGAAGGTGGGCTCATTCAGTTACCAGGGCTTCCTCGTCAATGGGAGACTGCTTTGTGCCGCCTCCGCATTGGCCACACCCGTTTCTCTCACGGTTTTTTAATGGAGAGGGCTCCTCCTCCATTCTGTGATGACTGTCTGGTTCCCTTGACTGTTCGGCACCTGTTGGTGGAGTGTCCTAGTCTTGAGGATTTGCGGCGTCGGTTCCTCTCTGACCACCAATCGGATGGTGGTGTGTATCATCTTTCCTCCGTGCTTGGGGAGGATGCCTGTGTCTTGGGAGGGGCAACCCTCTCCTTTGTGAAGGAGGCAGGACTTCTTAAGGATATTTAGAATTTCTCCTTTTTGATTGTGTGGCTTATCCTCTGTTTTTAGTTTTTTGTTTTTTACTTCTTTGTTATACGGCGGCATATGACCCTGGCAGTTGCGCCGCCATGATCATTATTAAAAAAAAAAAAAAAAAAAAAAAAAATCATCACAGAACGGTGCAAGTGTGGAATCTGTTTTGAGATTAAAGGTATATGCTTACGACCATTATTCTCATCTCGTTCTGTTCCGTCTCTGTACTACATCTCATCACTTTGGACTTAGGTGCACTCATTTTTAACTCTCTCCCTTCAAAGACCCTTCCCAACTCGGATACTAACTGTAGAAATGTACCGGGGATGTGTCTTCGACAGATGCTTTACTTTTATTTCAGACTCTTTCAAATTCATTTACTACAGTGTTTTATTTTATCAAGTGTTTCATCTAGAAACAACTGCTTTACTTCTTTAACTCTTCTCTGGCCATCAGAGGCCAGAATAGCTCAGTGTTAGCTCTCTCGCTTCAGTACCGTAGAGATGGAAGTTCGAGGCCCCACCACAAAGGGATATTTGGTGAGAGATGTAGCGGTCTCTCCAAGGATATCTCCTTGCCCTACAGAGCTTTTGCTTCATTAGTCCAGGCTTGGGGAATTCACCCCTTTCTTCCCGTGCATCACTTAAACATGTTTCTCTTCCTTCTACCCATATAATTACCTCTCATCAGCCCATCCATGAACAGACTGAACAGCCTAGGAGACAAAGAATATCCCAGACCCAAACTCACCTCAAACTATTTATCGCAACCCAGGGCACACTCACACATGTATTCCATAGGGTAAAACTCCTCACCGCACTTAAAGGCTTCGATCCCAACCCATACATCTGTAACTTTTGTCACAAACTGTCTCTGTTAACTCTTCACACGAGGATGCCTTCTGCACGTCAAAGAAAGATACATATCACTTACTCCCTTTTCTCTAAATATTCATCACACACACTTCTCAAAGCAAATACTTGATTTGCACACTCCCAGCCACACTTATAGCCTCCCTCTCATGGTATTGAATATGCTGCACTTTACTTTTATTCACCATTGTTTGATACTTCGTTCCTGGTGTGCTTAATAGATATACTATTGAATTCGAACATTCCCTTTTGTCGCCCTTTCCTTTACACGGCAGCACGATGGATGCACTTTGTCAGCCGCCTGATACCTCTTCCTTATCCTAGGATATGATGAAAATTCTTAGTAACATCTCTACATCATCATCACCCCTCCCTCTCCATTCTTTCTTTGTGGTACACTGTTGCATGTCCATCCATGCCGGCTGCTTTCCCACATCATCTTCTGTAATACTTTCTCTGCCTCCTCACTTCCTACTCTGTCATACCCAGCGATCTCACCATGTCGATGGGCACCAAATAAGTTTTCCATTACGGCAACTCGATCATCACTTGCATTCAGAAGGTTTTTATATAATCATTACATCTCTTTTCACAGTCTCAATATCTATTAATATTTCTCCATTCTGTCCCCTGACTGATCCCTGCATTTCTTTTCTCATTCTCTTCACAGTATTACCTTCCTAGCAAAAGCATTTTTATTAGTGCCGGAAATTCCTCTGTATTTGTTTACGCCATATATAATTTGCTTTCCTCATTGATCCCACACTTTTCTCCTGACTTCCTACTATTTTCTCTTACACTCCATCCACTCGTGTACGTCTCCTCTTTCTAAATAGTGTCCATACGTTACTCTTTTATTCATAAGAACATAAGAGAGGATAACTATAGTAGGCCGGTTGGCCCAAGGTAGGCTGCTCCTAGAAGAGTAACTGAACCACTAGAATGAGGGAAGGATAGCACAGAAGAAAGCTCTCCCCCGTCCTCCAAACCCTCCAGCCGAAGCCGGCAGGAAAGTCAGAAGAAACTCCACGCAATATAGAAAAACTGGCGTGTACATTTTACAGGAAAGTGTGAACGGAGAAAAAAAGATAACTTTGTTACCTGAAAAGGAAAAAGAATGAATTAGTAATGGTTTTGAGTTTTCTTTTAATACCACCCTTTATTTATCATAGCTTATGATTAATACTCTCAAAAGAAGGGGCGGCAGCTAATTACCAGGGAGCTTATTCCATTCGTCTACTACTCTATTGCCAAACCAATGTCTACCTACTGTATTTCCTTACTGAAACTGAATGTGTCTGGTTTGAAACCATTACTTCTAGTTCTATCCTGTTTGCTCACTTTAAGTACCTCGCTAATATCTTCCTTAGTTATTCCCTGCATCCACTTAAATACCCCAATTAAGTCTCCCCTTACTCTACGCCTTTCTAGTGAGTGCAGATTTAGTCTTTTCAGTCCGTCTTCATATGAAAGGTTCCGAACACCATGTATCATTCTGGTCATTCTTCTCTGTACATTTTCTAAGGAATTTATATCCATTCTATAGTATGGACACCAAAACTCCACGGCGTAGTCTAAATGTGGCCTTATTAATCCTAAATAAAGTTACAATACTACTTTAGTTGTCCTATTCCTCACGCTTCTCGAAATAAACCTTAGGACCCTATTTGCTTTATATCTTGCATTAATACACTGGTGCCTTGGTCTGAAGTCTTTACTGACCATTACTCCTAGATGTCTCTCGCATTCTTATGTACTAATTTCATTGTTATGTAAGTTGTATTTAGTATCTCCATTGGTCTTGCCTACGCTAAGTACTTTACATTTATCGACGTTAATTTTCATTACCCAATTTTCAGACCATTTGGACAACATATCGAGGTCCTTTTGTAAGTTATGGCAATCGTCAGTCGAGTTAATGATACGCCTTATTTTTGTGTCATCGGCAAATTTCTAAAACTGCTAGTGATTTCTGAGCCTAGCTAATTTATATATATAATAAATAAGAAAGGGACCGAGTACTGAACCCTGTGGTACACTGCTAGTTACTAATCCCCAGTCCGACTTAGTTCCATTTATTAATACTCTGCCTTCGTCCCGTCAGCCAGGATTCTATCCATTTTAAGATATCGCGGTCTATACCGCGTGCTCGAACCTTTCTATTTCATGTGGGATCCTGTCGAATCCTTTACTAAATTCATCCATTCATCCATCATCCAATCATACACTGCCCCACGAGGAGCGTGGGAGCCCGGGGTTAGACAAATTGGTCGTGACATTTAAGATGAGAGTGACCAGTCTCACTCTTCCCTGAGTGGCATTACGTGAGCAATAAACCCCAACCACCCCTTGGATATAAACTGACAGCAAACCCTTTTGTATCCTCCTATTTTCTCTATACTCATTTCAAAGCCAAAGGTGGCTATTGTGCATATATACGCAACGACTTATCGTGCTTTCGTGTTCCTGAACTTGATTCTTCTGAATTCGCTACATTCTGGCTTCGGCTTTCTAGTCATTCTCTGATTAAATATATCTGCGCTGTTTACATACCCCTAAATCTACTGACTATGAAAAATTCTTTGACTATCTTACTTCTACGATGCAACACATTCTATCCATTTTTCCTTTCTCTGAAATCTCCATTCTAGGAGATTTCAGTGTTCACCACCACCTTTGGCTCTCCTCTCCTTTCACTGATCCACCTGGTGAACAAGCCTACATCTTTTCTATCTTTAATGACCTAGAGCAGCTTGTACAGCACCCTATCCGTATCCCTGACCGCCACTGTGAGAGCTCCAACATACTTCACCTCTTCCTTACAACTAATCCTTCAGCTTACACTGCTAATCTTTTTTCTCTGTTGGGCTTGTCCAATCACGACCTTATTACCTTAACCTGTCCTATCACTCCGGTACGGCCTGTGGACCCTTCAAAGAAACATCGCCTGTGGCACTTTTGGAGCTGCAGACTGGGGGGCCCTCAGGCAGTACTTCTTTAACTTTCCCTGGAATGATTATTGCTTCCAGGACCGGGAGCCATCCAAGCGTGTCTTGCGCATTACAGAGGTTATTCTCTCGGGCATGGAAACATACATTCCTTTCTCATATCCTTTGACTAATGCAAGAAAGCCTTAGTTTAATCACGCTTGTTCTAATGCTATCCGCAACAAGGAGAGGGCCTATAAAAGGTGCTGGAGCCAACCCACCACTGAATCACGTCTTTTTTACGTTTCTGCCCAGAATCGTGCTATATCTGTTCTTCGCTTTGCTAAAAATAATTTCATCGGTAATAAATGCTCTCAACTCTCCTACTCGAATTCTTTCTGCTCCTTCTGGCACCTTGCCAAAAACCTTTCTTACAACTTTACCTCATCATCCTTCCCTCCTTTTTTCTGCTCTGATGGTTCTGTAGCTATTTCTTCTACTGATAAAGCAGATACTTTTGCTCAGACTTTCTCCTCCAATTCCACCTTAGACGATTCCGGTGCTGTTCCTCCATCACTTCCCCTCTCTGACTTCTTCATGGCTGACATTAAAATTTCTTCAGCTGATGTATTTTCTGACATCACTTGCCTCAATACTAACAAGGCATATGGGCTTGATGGAGTCCCTCCTGTTGTCCTCAAGAACTGTGCTTCTGTGCTTACATCCTGCCTAGGTAAACTCTTTCGCCTTTGTCTGTCAACTTGTACCTTTCCTTCTTGCCGGAAGTTTGCTCTCATTCAGCCAGTCTCAAAGAAGGGTGACCATTCCCAATCCTCTAACTATCGTCCAATTGCTTTAACACCCTGTATCTCAAAAGTTTTTGAGTCAATTCTTAATAGAAAAATCTTAAGGCATCTTTCCTATCACAACCATCTTTCTGATCGTCAGTATGGGTTCCAGCAGGGATGCTCCACTGGCGATCTTCTCAACTACCTTTCAGAATCCTGGTCATCCTCCTTTCGGGACTTCGGCGAAAGCTTTACCATTGCACTTGACATCTCAAAGGCTTTCGATCGAGTCTGGCATAAGTCTTTAATTTCCAAACTGCTCTCTTACGGTTTCTATCCTTCTATCTGTGCCTTCATCTATAGCTTCCTTTCTGGTCGTTCTATGGCCGCTGTTGTAGACGGCCATTGTTCTTTTCCTAGATCTATTAACAGTGGTGTTCCTCAGGGCTCTGTCCTATCACCCACTCTCTTCCTTTTATTCATCAATCCACTCGTATGCTGATGACTCCACCCTTCATCTTTCCATCTGGTTCCCGCAACGTCCATCTCAGCAGTTACTTCAACAAACAAGGGATGAGGCTATATCACACCTAATGTCTGACTTGGCTCGTATCTCTGACTGGGGTAAAAATAATCTTGTTTTTAATGCTTCAAAGACTCAGTTCTTACACCTGTCAACCCGACAAAATCTTCCATAGGTATACCCACTAATGTTTCATAATATTCAGCTTAATCCTGCATCATCCTTGAATGTGCTTGGGGTGTCATTCACTCGGGACTTATCTTGGAAAGATCAAATTACATCTCTTGTAAAATCTGCTTCTAAGAGATTAAGTGTGCTAAGTCGACTCCGTTCCTTGTTTACCCTTGCACAACTGTTGACTCTATACACGGGTTTTATCCGCCCCTGTGTGGAGTACAACTCTCATGTGTGGAGAGGCTCCCCACATACAGCTCTTCTCAATAGGGTGGAGTCAAAGGCTTTTTGTCTCATTAATTCTCCTCCTCTTACTGCCTCCCTTCAGCCTCTGTCTCTTTGCTGCACTGTTGCATCTTTATCTCTCTTCTATCACTACCTCCTTGGTCACTGCTCCTCTGAACTGTCTGCTTGCATTCCTCCACCTCTATGACGGGCGCATAGCACCCGTCTAGCATCAAACTCTCATCCCTTTTCTGTCCAACTCTCTAATGCAAGAGTTAACCGTTACTCCCAATCCTTCATTTATGCAACAGGTCAGCTCTGGACCTGTCTCCCTCTGTCTGTATTTCCTGCTAGCTATGATCTCCAGTCTTTCAAACGCAGGGTGTCCAGGCGTCTCAAACTGATTGGATCTTGAATTTGGCTCTGGCTTGTATTTTGTTTTTCTCTTGGAGGGAACGATTATTGCAGGCTCGTAGCCTTTGGTTCCTTCTTCCTAGCATAAAAAAAATCCAGATATATAATATCGTAAGCTTTATCGATATCCACTGCCTCATAGACTTCCGAGAAGAATGACAACAAGTTTGTGAGGCAGGATCGTCCTTATCTGAATCCGTGCCGACTTTCATTTATAAGGTTAAATCTTTCTAATTGTTCCTTAACTTTGATTGCCAAAAGTGACTGTTTTTTCCTACTACTGACGTTAGGCTTATCGGGCGGTAATTCGACGCAGATGCTTTATTACCCTTTCTTAAAATGGGCACTACGTTTGCAGTCTTCCACATCTCTGGAACTTCTGAATTTAAAGAATCATTAAATAACGTTAAAAGTAGTTGACTTAACTCTGGTTTATTTTATAATTTTTGCAAATATAACGTTTAGACCTAGCGATTATTGAGGCTATAACTTAATTTCTTTCAATATGTCCTCCTTCCTAAAGATCGTGTTATCATAGCAAATATTTGCTGCTAGGTCTGATTTCCTCTTGACACCACTCACAACTTCTTTTCCTAATCTTTTCACCCAGTCTCTTAATAAAACCAACTTCATTATCAGTCTTAAATAACTTTCCTTGAACTACTTCCACTCTTCTGTCGTCTTTCTTAACCCGTCACGTCCCGAGGTTTTCCGCACCTCCGACATCCCCCAGTCCCGAGACTTTTTGGAAAAATTGTTTTGTGGCTAAAACTTCCGCTTAGGTTGAGAAACGAAGGAAAATCACAAAGAAAGTGGTTCCCGCGGTCTATAAGTGGTCCATACAGGTGAGGTCCCCCGAGCCAGGTGTCGTGTTCTATAATGGACGTGATATGCGCTCACGTTTTCTATGGTAAGGAATACTGGGAGAAACAACACACAACACCTCTATATTTATTGAATTTGAACTAATAAACAATAACAGTAACAATATAATGGATTTCAGACACATATATATGAAAAATAAGCATTGTACCATCGCGCGAGCATAGCGAGTTTGGTCCGAGTCGCAACGTGCTATATGCTAAGTTTCTTGTATCAGTCAGCCTATCATTATTTCTACTTGTATACTTCTGTTTCAATGACATTTTACCAATTACAACTGTTTGTAAGTGTTTCCAGATGTGTTCATTCATTATGATGACATGCAGCATAAGTCTAGCGCACATCAGCTTAGTAAGCGCACTCGCTATGACTCGTATTTCAACATACCAAATTGTTTTATCACTTTCCAATTATTTTTCCCTTTACATAGAACCTTTCCTCCACCACTGTAAATGTTTTCAATTATTTTCATTCATTACGAGGGCATTTAGCGATATGCTAGCGCATATTCACGCAGCAACCACGATCTCAAACGCTCGTGTTTCATTATTTACTTTATTTATTCACTCCAATTATAATTTCCCACTTACATTACACACGTTTACACCCCTATACTGCACTGTACATACTTACTGGCATTATTTATTCAAGTGAGCGTGAGTATATCCCATGAAAATACCCTCGCAATGAATGTTTCGACCAACATAATACTCACACACTTATATACTAATTCTTCACATATATTACACACTTTACCACTTGCTGACTTTTATTTTCACTAATACGTGCCTTATTCATTCAACTGAGCGTCAGGATATCGCATCTCTATACACATGCTATGAATATTTGATTTAGAATATATTTCAGCACTTACAATAATTTGAACTTATATTATACCCGTAAGCATTTTCAATAATAATAATTATATAATTACGGGCCGTATTTATTGCACTGAGCGACAGAATATCGCATCATAAAACCATCGCTATGTATGTTTCCACTTACGGCATATTTATACACTTACATACAATTTTTGCACTTATGTTATACCCGTATGCACTTTATACTAATATTTGGAGATCAACATGACTGATAAGTTCACTGAGCGTCTGTCTGTCGCATTTACCTCATAATTTCAGCGTCCTTTCGCATTCACACCATATTAGAATTTCATCAACGTGTGATATTCACTGAAACATGGGTGAATACAGAGACCCACGTCACACTGCACGCACTCATAGCGGGTGTCCTTCCTCTGTGTCGTGAGTCTCACCCGGGAATTACTGCACACGTGACACCTGCTTTGGGGCCTAGGTCTGTTTGGCTGGGGAGGGATAGAAGTGGGGAAATGGCGGCCGGATATTCTCAGGGGAGTTTGTGCCATAGGGGCAGTGCAGGTGCGATGTTGGAACCTTTCAACAGGATACCGTGCAAAGATTTCTCTTGTGAGCTCCCTCACAAACCCTTCAAATGTTTCCTGAACTCCTGTTGTCATGCCGTGAAGGTGGTGGCAATTCAAAGCAGTGATATCTAGCAAGTGAAAGAACAGTTTCTTATACCACTTCATCGTGGTCCTGGCACACTCTACCGTCGATAT
The DNA here is from genome assembly GCF_032717465.1 of Coenobita brevimanus. Taxonomy (NCBI): domain Eukaryota; kingdom Metazoa; phylum Arthropoda; class Malacostraca; order Decapoda; family Coenobitidae; genus Coenobita; species Coenobita brevimanus. Next base: position 10,828,639 of record NC_136997.1, read on the forward strand.
CATGGAGTCTGACTGGTCCACAAGGCGCATGTTTATATTATAATCCATGACACACTCAGGTTTCCAAATACGACGCCAGTTCTTGCTACGGTAATCAACTGAATCAGTATGGTGCATCAAGGGGCGGTGAACCGTTGACAATAGGCTTAACTCTCTATTTTTGATTCCACACAGTTCAAAGGATGTTGTTGGCTTTGAAGAAGACAACCTCATTCCTTGCAAGTTTCCGCCCTACCTTGGCCATGTGACCCCGGTTCACCTTCACTGTTCCACAGACTCCAGTTTCATGTGTGAGAAGATAACGAGCGAGAAGAGGGCTAGTGTACCAATTGTCCAGGTAGAGAAAGTGACCACGATGAAGGTAGTCTTCTATCATCGTCTTTACCATTGCTCCCGACAGTCCAATACTTCGATCTTCTATTATGTCTGTCTGTGCACCGGTGTACAGGACTATGTCTTGGACGTATCCAGTCCTACAGTCGCACATAACAAAGATCTTGAACCCAAAACGGTGCCTTTTGCTGGGTATATACTGCCTAAATGAAATATTGCCTCTCCACAACACGAAACTCTCGTCTATGACGAGGTCTCTATAGGGATAGAATGAGGAACGAAAGGTTTGCCTGAGGTGATCAAAGATCAACCTAATTCGCCTCATTTTATCAGTGTTGTTTGCATTTGCAGGATCATGAGCATCATAGAAATGGAGGTGACTTAGAATTTGTTGAAACCGATTACGGCTCATCACTTGACCAAATATTGGGGTAAACATAACAGGGTCCCTTGTCCAGTAAGCAGGAATTCTATTCATTCGTATAAAACCCATCAAAAGGACCAGAGCAAAAAATAAGAACATTTCTGGAAGGGAGACAGGGTAATCATAGATGATAGAATGCCTACTCCTTGTTCCCAATCTTTCACTCTCTAGGCGCTGGGCGCTTGCAAACAGGTTGGTTTGGTATACAATCTGCTCCACAAATGCCTCACTGAAAAACAGGTGGGAAAAATCCAACCTGGTGGAATTACGGTGAAATCCTGGAGCAATGCAGCCAGATCGCCCCTGCTCAGTGAAGGGGTGAATGAGGGGAGAAAAATCACTCCCATCCTCCCAATTCCACGCCACAAATCCCTCGTCCCCATTAGCCCCATCACCGCCTTCATCTGGGTGGGGAGGAGATCCTGGTTGGGGAGGTGGGGGAGAAGGAGTGCGGAGGGCTTCCCCACTGTCACTCCTCTTCCCTTTGCCTTTACCCTTTCCCTTTCCCTTACCCTTACGGCCTTGAGGAACATTAGGGGGCTGTGGGGATGAAATAGGGGAATATTGGGGAGCAGAAGACGTGCTGGGGAGTGGTTCCTCCCCACCTTCCCCCTCCATGACAACATCACGTGCTTTCTCACACACCCTAGCTTGACCACGTGTTAGGGGATATTGGGGAGCATAAGACGTGCTTGGGAGTGGTTCCTCCCCACCTTCCCCCTCCCTCACAACCCCACGTGATAATGAACGCACCTGCACTGGCCCACGTGATCCACTACGCCGCCTCACACTACGTAGGGAGAGCAATGACTCACTCACGTCACTCTCAATTTCCCTAATCCTCCCTGCACTTTCCCTTTCACTCCCCACTCCCTTCACTTCACTTCCTAACTCCCCAAACAAAATGCTAGGCCCATACCTGCTCATACGACGTGGTGTGCGCTCTGGGCCACGATGAGTTATGACCTCACGTCCATACCAAGTGGCAGCACGTCCCACGGCTCCGTCATCATCATCATCCTCGTCCTCGTCCTCGAATTCTGGTTCCAAATCACGTTGGGGATAGGGATAGGATGTTACACGTACCTTCTTTGCCTGCTGCCCCTCTCTAGCAGCACGGTAAGTCTCGTACTGCCGCTTCCTGGGAGACGGAACTTCCTCGTCACTGCTGGTGGTTTCTTCCTCCTCTGGCTACACATAATCCTTATCCATAACCTCGTCGTCCAGTGGGGAATCACTGTCACCTGTAAAGGTGTCCAGGGCCGCTTGAATTTCGCTGTCTGAGAGACCTCTCTTAGCCATGTCCGAGCAGGACCGTTGCTACCAGGTGAGTGGACAAGTGGCGGGTTAGCGCGGGTCGTGCGGGGTCGCTGAGTGTCCCCGCCTGGTGGCAGGTAGGGGAAGGTCATGCAAGGGTACGTACCGCAAATCAAGCGCGAAATTTGAAAATTGTCGAAATTATGCACATTGCAATTGCACGACGTAGCGGTACGTCGCCGGGACTGGCAAATGCAAATCGTTGCAACGTACCCATACGTCGATGGGACGGGGCGGGTTAAACAATATTTCTCACTCATAACCTTCTGTCATTTTTTTTATTTTATTTTAAGTCATGTACACTATACAAAGATTTCTAACTGGAGCTTCCTTTCTGCTTCTGTCCAAATTCTTTAAAACTTTCTCAACTGCCTCTAACAAGTGTTTCGACATCCCACATACTGCCTGCTTAAGAACATTCACATCAGGCAAACTTAGCTTCGTATGCCTATATTTATATATATAGAATCCATCAGTTCCCGCTGTCCATCCACTCCACTCACGGGTATGCCGACAGATGTATTTTTTTTTTTTTTAACTACCGCTGCGCGACTCAGTCACCAACTGTCTCTTCTCAAATAGCTCTGAACGAAATTTCCTCTTCTTACATACCCTATGCATCACTTGCTGCCCAATCATATCTTTATCTGTTTTGCCCCCATGCTTGCATTCAAACCTCCCATCTATAATGCCAGCTAATTTTCTATATTACACTACTCCCTTATTTCTTCCCAATATCTTCCCGTTCTTCTCTGCTCCTGTCACTACTTGATCCATATCATACGATAATCGCTAATGTCTCCTTTACTTTTACCTTAACTCCCCCAAACTTGCAGTCATTTTCTTCACTCAGTCACATATACCATAGCTAAGTATTTCAGGTCGTATCCTTGAGCTTATCAAATCATTATATATATATATATATATATAATGATGGCCAGCAAAACCAGAGTGATGATGTACATGATTTATTATTGGTGACGTTTCGGTTTTATAACACAAACCATCTTCAGACCTAAAACAAAAATAAAAACACACAAAATAAAAAATAAACCAATATATAATTTTCTCATCTTCCACGAATAAAATAAAAGGGAACAAAGCAAATCATATGAAATAAAATTACAATACAACAATTTACCAGCTAAAAACAGAGCAACTGTGTAGAGGAGTCGTGTGAGCCAAGGGATGGTCGTAGCTCTGCCGTTAGTAGAGACTCCGCTATAAGTCTAGTCAAGTCATCTCGTGCAGTGAACAAAATTCGAAAGTTCTGGTTATTTATAGGGTGACTTTCCGAATCTGAATGATTTCGAACTGCAGAAAATGATGGTTTCGAGATTGGGAGTCCTGTCCTATGAGACCTTCCCTGATGCTCGGCAATCCTGGTAGCTAGATGGCGCTTAGTTTGACCAATATAGGATGCATTACAGCAACCACACTGAAATCGATACACCACCGAGGACTGCAGGGCATCCGGGACACGGTCTTTAAACACTTTATTTCAAACACTACGTGGATGACACGTATGCCATTTTTAGGTCCCCGTCTCATGTGCCCTTGCTTTTGGATTATTTAAATTCTAAACATAAAAATATACAGTTTACCTGTGAAACGGAGCAAAATAATAAACTCCCCTTTTTAGATATTTGCATAGAGAGAACAGAAGGAACTTTTACAACGTCAGTATACAGGAAACCTACAAATACAGGATTAACTACTAAATTTAACTCAAACGTTCCCCTCCAATATAAACGTAATTTAATTCTAACTCTGGTGACTAGGGCCTATAAGTTATGCTCCTCATATTTTTCTCTACATAATGAGCTGCAGTTTCTGAGGAAAACCCTGTACCACAATGGATTCCCAACTAAATTTGTAGATAAGTATATTGGAATACAGCTAACTAAATTAAGAACCAATACTTCGAAAAAAATTCACACGGTTGAGAAAGCTAAAGTTTATTTTTCAGTACAGTATTTAGGTCCTAAATCAAATTTTTTACGTAACAGGATAATCGAACTAATTCACGACTTTTATCTGCAGATATCGTTGAGGGTGGTGTTTAAATCTCCCCAAATCCTGTCTCAGTGTTTCATGTTTAAAGACCTTGTCCCGGATGCCCTGCAGTCCTCGGTGGTGTATCGATTTCAGTGTGGTTGCTGTAATGCATCCTATATTGGTCAAACTAAGCGCCATCTAGCTACCAGGATTGCCGAGCATCAGGGAAGGTCTCATAGGACAGGACTCCCAATCTCGAAACCATCATTTTCTGCAGTTCGAAATCATTCAGATTCGGAGAGTCACCCTATAAATAACCAGAACTTTCGAATTTTGTTCGGACTTTGATGGATGGTTGCGGAGAGGACAGACGTGTGCTGAACTCTCCTCCAAATTCTAGGGCTGCCCCACCGGCAATGGTTTTGCACTTTCCCTGATTAAAGTTAGGTTAGCTAGCGTTCACATTCCTCCCTACCCATATTAGAGATATAGTAGGTGTCTGTATCTGTTTACTGAGATTGCCTTTGCTTTCTCGTCTCTGGAGTGTACCCCCCACTGATCACTCTGGGGTGTGAGTTATACACAGGCGCGTCCTCCCAATAGTGGTTTGAGAGGGTAATCTCAGATAAGGTGTGTGTTCCCCGGGCAATTTCTCCCTTGGTCGTTTTTCTCTTTCTTCCCACTTCCCCCTCACAGGGGAAGTGGTAACTATGGCGGACGCCACTGCTGCCTCCCCCCCTTCAGGGGGGGAGGTAGTCCTGACCGACCCCCGACTGTCTCACGGACTGACTGCCCCCAGACTGAACGGCCCCAGACATGTACCCGCCTTGACATTCAAGCAAACAATGCCTCATTCGTCCTGATTCATGCGGTTGGTTCTACTCCCCTGTCCAGCCTCAATCCCTTCATCATCAAGAAGGTGATTGATGGGTGTGCAGGTGAGGTGGAACAAGTGAAAAAACTTGCGAGTGGAGACCTTCTTGTAAAAACCATGAATTCTGCCCAGGTCAAGGATTTGCTGAAACTGAGGAAGTTCCACTGTCACAATGTCCAAACAACGATCCCGCACGCCAAGAATTCCTGCAAGGGTGTTATCACCTGCAGGGATCTTGTGCTTATGGAGGAGGAAGAAATCGTACAGGAACTTTCTCAGCAAGATGTAATAGAGGCCAGATTCTTCACAAGATTTTCGGAAGGCATAAGGACGAAGACCGCAACAGTTGTTCTCACTTTTGGCAAAGTATCTCTTCCTGCCAATGTGAAGGTTGGATACGAAATTGTAAATGTTAGACCATATATCCCGAACCCCCTTCGCTGTTCAAAATGTCAGCTCTATGGACACCACGAAAAGGCTTGTCGGGCTTCCAACATCGTGTGTAAAGTGCGCGGCTGTAGGTCACTCTGCTGACAACTGTACATCCGAGACCGAGTGCTGCTTTCACTGCAAGGATGCTCACTCCACTTCCTCGAGGACTTGTCCCAAGTGGAAGGAGGAGAAGGAGGTCTGCACAGTAAAAGCAACACAGGGCATTTCCTTCTACGATGCTAGGAAGAAGGTGAGGGAGCTGCATGCAACTCCCAAGCCTAATATCTCCTATGCATCGGCGGTTGTGTCCCGACCCGTGATGTGCACCGTTGAGACACAGACTGACCTAACATTCGCTCCACATGCCCCACGCCCTACCTCTTAGTCTAAGCCTCCTGTACGCTCCAACTCTCTTACGGACATCCCTGTTGATACTTCCTACTCCCAGGCTGCCGCTGCTCCTTCGCAGTCAGTGCGGCCAAAATTGAAGCCCGACAAGTCTGACAAGATTAACTTGACCACCCTTACCAAACAGTCACGTCCTCATGTCCTTCCCGCTCCTGGTCCAGCGAGGGAGAGAAAGAATAGCTCTTCCTCGATGGAGTCTGGGAGCCTTGTAATTGATGAGAATATGGAGGTCTCCATGAGTAAGAACCGGGAAAGGTCCGCCGGTAGCCACTCGCCTGGTCGCGGGGGGCATAAAAAAACTAAGCACACTGGCCACCCTCGAAAATCTTAAACCGCCGCATTCACTATACTACAGTGGAATTGTAGAAGTATTGGGAATAAGTTACACAATATAGCAATCTTGCTTTCTATACACAGGCCAGACGTTGTTTGTTTACAGGAGACGCGCCTGGAGGATCACCCTGATCCTCCACAGTTCAAACACTATCACTCGTATAGAAGATATGAAGGTCACGGAGTTGCCATATACACACACAAATCACACCCACAAACGGAAGTGATTCTAAATTCTGCTCTGGAAGCTGTCGTGTGCAGAGTAAAATTTAATAACACGTATCTGTCTATTTGCTCTCTGTACTGTCCTCCACATGGCCCCATTGATAGTGATCCTTTAAATTCACTAGTTGAACATCTCCCTGGAAATAAGTTAGTGTTGGGCGATTTTAACGCCCATCACTATCAGTGGGGTAGCTTGAGGATTGATGGTCGTGGGGAGCAAGTAGCCGACCTAATACTACAGTCCAACCTCTGTCTTTTGAACGATGGTAGAGCGACTCGTGTAGATGATCGTACTGGTAACTTTTCGGCCATTGACTTATCTTTGGCCTCCCCTGGTATACATCAAGATCTCTCATGGGACCCTTATGACGACTCCTTGGCAAGTGATCATTTACCCATCTGTCTTTCTTATACACGCAATATCATTTCGGACCCTCCACCTCCAAAATTTAACTATAAGAAAGCAGATTGGGGATCCTTCTCAAGGATCGCCAATTTAGATATATCTGGGGAGACCATAGATGTTAAGGTCGAAAATATAACTACTTCCATATTACACGCAGCTGAGGCTGCTATTCCCAAGACTTCTACAGTTCATGCGAAGCATAGAGCACATTGGTGGACGCAGGATTGCCGACAAGCATTAAGAAAACGCAATAGGAGATACAGGATTTTTGATAGTCAGCCCACTGAGGAAAATTTTATTGCATACAAACAGGCACGGGCTGAGGCAAGGAAAATAATAAGAAGGGCTAAACGTGACTCCTGGCGGTCCTTTGTGTCCATGGTGACTCGTACAACACCCTTACATAAAGTCTGGTCCACTATAAGATTATTAAATAATAAACGCCCATACTTCCCTGTCACCACCTTGCAGGTGAATAACACCACCTATGACGAGCCCGTGGACGTTGCTAACATCCTCGCCAGGAGTTTTTCTCATGTAAGTAGCTCAGCCAATTATGACCCACGTTTCCAACATCATAAACGCACGGCTGAGCTACAGATCTTAGACTTTGCCACAGAAGACGTAGACTCCCCGTATAACCAAGAGTTTACGCTAGATGAACTGCTCCTTGCCCTTAAATCCTGTAAAGACACCAGCCCTGGACCAGACACAATCACGTACGGTATGATCCAGCATCTTAATCAGGACAACCTGATTAAGATGTTAGCATTGTACAATGAGATTTGGGCGTCTCGAACGTTCCCAAACTCATGGCACTTTGTGCACGTCATACCGATACCCAAAGAGGGTGGTCGTCTTATGAATCCCACTTCATTTCGTCCTATTGTGTTGACTTCTTGTCTATGTAAGGTCATGGAACGTATGGTTAACAATAGGCTTCTTTTTGTTTTAGAGTCGAAGAATTTGTTAAATGATCAACAATGTGGCTTCAGTAAATACAGAAGTTCACTAGATCATTTAATGAATTTGGAGCATTGTATTGCAGAGGCATTTGCCAATAAAGAATTCATGATAGGGGTGTTCTTGGACATCCATAAAGCCTATGACATGACCTGGCGACACGGTATACTAATGAAGCTCTATGTTTATGGTTTAAGAGGAAATTTGTCTGTTTTTATTTCAAATTTCTTAAGGGACAGAACTTTCTCTGTCAAATTGCCCCGTAACGTAACATCGGATATATTTATCCAGGAAAACGGGGTGCCACAGGGAAGTGTGCTTAGTCCTACTTTATTTAGTATTATGATCAATGATATTCTGTCATCAGCTCCCATCCCGAGGAATCTTAAATACTCACTCTACGCTGACGATTGTGCAATATGGCACTCTTCCTGTAATGCACAATTTTCGGCTGGGCGGATTCAAGCAGCCCTTGACTCCGTCCACCAATGGGCCTTGTAGTGGGGATTTAAGTTTTCCGTATGTAAGTGTGCCGCTATAGTCTTCACTAATCGTAATGTACCTAATTTGTGCTTAACTTTGGATAATCAGGCGGTACCTTTTCAAAATTCTGTAAAATTTTTAGGAATCCATTTTGATCGAAGAATGAATTTTAAACTTCACGTTAATACTTTGCTTGCTCATTGTGATAAACCGTTAAATGTCCTCAAGTACCTAGCGGGTACTACCTGGGGTGCCGACAGAAAATCTTTATTAATGGTGTATAAGTCCCTTATTCGATCAAAGCTAGACTATGGCGCACAGGAGTATGGCTCGGCATCCGATGCCACGCTGAAAGGATTGGATGTGTTACAGAATAAATGTTTGCGAATGTGTCTTGGAGCCGTCCGGTGTACCCGTGTGGCTCGTATGGAAGTGGAAGCGAATGTGCCTCCCCTCCGTATTCGCCGTGACCACCTGGCCTTGTCCTATAGTGTAAGGACGTTTAGGAAAAGTAATATCGGCAATGTGGCCTGTACCCCCCTGCGTCAATACCACCACCTTCTGCGGGGGGTGCGTTGGCCACTTGCCGTTCGCCTCCACTTGCTGACTCAGGAGCTTGGTGTGGATCCCAGTGACTGTGACAAGTTGGTGTTAAAAAATATAGCGCCTTGGGAGCCACCTGCCTTTACTGTTGATGTTACATGGCTCCCAGCACCAAAGGCCAAGGCGCCGGAGGCGGAGGTCCACCACTTGTTTCGCAACATTATCATTCGTCACTTGGGGTCCCACCACTTGTACACCGACTGCTCCAAGTCGAGTGAATGTGTGGGTGCAAGTGTGTGGTCGACTGAATGTGCCCTCAGGTATCGGTTGCCGACTCATACATCTTTGTTTACCTCAGAACTTTTTGCTATTGACAAAGCCATAGACTATGCTCTCATTTCTAGGCATGACTCATTTGTCATATTTTCATATTCAAAATCAGCCCTTCAGGCAATTGCATCTTGTACTACAGACTCTCACGAGATCCAGGGCCGCATCGTTAATAAGTTGCATTCATGCAACAAGTCATTCACGCTGATCTGGGTGCCTGGTCATTGTTGTATCTACGGTAATGAGCAGGCTGACTTACTTGCAAAGTCGGCTGTAGAGCTCGAGGAGACTTGGGACGTTCCTCGTGATCTACGGTCGAGTCTCTCTCTCGGAAAGAAATCAATAAATCTTCTGTGGCAAGGTCAGTGGACCAGACTAAATATTCCAACCTGTAAGCCGTACCTGGGCGACTGGGACACCGCCAACCGACCCAGTCGCCTGGAGGAAAAAGTGTTGGCACGATTACGGCTTAATGCCACCGTTTTAACACATATGAAACCTTATATGGAAAGACGCTTCCCACCGCACTGTGACATCTGTGATGCGGTGTTATCTATCAGTCATATCATCCTGCGCTGTCGGCGAGTTATTCGTGAATGTGCTCCACTTATAAATTACTGCGGTGCAACAGACGTCCCCTTCACCCTTTCCACCATCCTGGGTGATGGGGACATTGTTATGACTGATAAATTGATGGCTTTCTTGAGAGAGACCGGACTGATCAGAGTGATGTGACTTTTTTACTGCGTGGTTATGGTTTTTATGAACAGTAAATATGTATATATTGTAATATTAATTAGGGTTGACAGTTGACATATTTGAAATAGTTCCTCCTCCCACTGATCTATTTCTAATATAGATGTCCCTTACATTAAACCCCGTTCCTCGACTAACAGTCATCAGCTGATGAGTGCAAGTGTGCAGTATAGAAAGGTATTGAGCACTTGCAGTCGATGGTGGTCTGCTGGCCGAGGTTCTTTACTTTTTGTACAAATTATGTAAATACAATATACCATCTTGCTTAAGTTATTCTAATTAGGGTCGACAGCTGACGTATATGGAAATGTTCCTGACTCGTCTGGTTCCCTTTCATATATTGATGTCTCCTATATTAGGTTGTGCCTCGACTGACAGTCACCAGGTGATGAGTGCAGGTATGTAATGTAGAATGGCATTACATATCTGCAGTCAATGGTGATCTCTTGGTCGAGGCTTTTTTACCATTAGTGTAGGTCTAGTTATTTGTCTCTTAGGATTTATTATAGGTTAGCGATTTGTCTGTTAGGTGATTAGTTTTAGGGTCTTTACATTAGGCATTTTAGTTTATAAGAAATATAAGGTTAAAAAAAAATAAAAAAAAAATAAAATTACAAAAAAATAATAAAATAAAAATTATTATATATATATATGTACGTGTGCATGAAAGTGTGTATGTTCATATGCATGGATGTGTGTGTGTATATATATATATATATATATATATATATATATATATATATATATATATATATATATATATATATTGAGTAATTGAGAAGGGGCTCCGGCCTCAATGGTCGATAGGAAAAAAAAAAAAAATTGTTCACTGTACGAGATGACTTGACTAGACTTATAGCGGAGTCTCTACTAACGGCAGAGCTACGACCATCCCTTGGCTCACACGACTCCTCTACACAGTTGATCTGTTTTTAGCTGGTAAATTGTTGTATTGTAATTTTATTTCATATGATTTGCTTTGTTCCCTTTTATTTTATTCTGTGGAAGATGAGAAAATTATATATTGGTTTATTTTTTATTTTGTGTGTTTTTATTTTTGTTTTAGGTCTGAAGATGGTTTGTGTCATAAAACCGAAACGTCACCAATAATAAATCATGTACATCATCACTCTGGTTTTGCTGGCCATCATTAGATTCCGCTTCCCACAGCACGAAAGTATCGCTAATATATATATATATATATATATATATATATATATATATATACTGTACATACATAGATATAGATAGATAGATAGAAAGATTGATATAGATATAGATAGATGGACAGATAGATAGACATACTTTTTCTCTGGGCTATCTATCTATCTCTATCTATCTATCTATCTATCTATCTATATACAGGGTGTAACGCGATTTATGACAAAACTTACACCAATGATCTATCATGCAAATTTGAGTATATTATGTTCTATAATATTATACTCTCTGCGACACCAGTTCAGTACGCAGCATTCGGCTGTTTAAGTGTAAAAGTTACGTGGCTGGCTTGTGCCATTGAGTAACAACTTCGCAGGACGGCGGGAGACGAGTATTATTAGCTTTTACTGTACTGTACATAATAATCCCATATCCTATCAATACAAACGAGTTTTAAGAAGCAACTTTGCGTAGTGTATTGATTCTTTAACATCGTCATGCATTCTTGCAATTCTTTTGCACAAATCGACTGTAACCTAAGGATTAAATTCAAATTTTATGGCTTGCAAGAGAGTAGGGAGGGAGGAGAGGGCTGGTGTGTTGTTGCCAGTTATGTAATATTTAGTTTGTAGGATATTCCTACCAGCATTATCATAACACCCACAGCTCATTCAATGGAAAAAGGTTATTGTAATGAGTGACTAGCATCCCTTTAAGTCAGGAGTAATATTAGCATTACAATTTTTCTGCTGCAAGTAAACGTGGCACCATATTCATATGATGTTGACATGAGAACAGTGACACAGGCTTGCCAATGTAACGATTATGCAGCTAGACCTATTTTTTGCTTCTACCTAGCAGCAATATTTAACATCTGGCAGCATGATATCTAAGCCACATTCTGAATATTTTTGTTATTTTTGGTGATATTCTAGAGATTTAATCGTATTTTCAAGAGATGTTTTGCAGTGTTTACTAGCTAGCGACATTCTAGCAAGTTTTCAGGACTAAACCAGCGAGATTGATTTTAAGGACTTGGCAACTCTGCATCCACTGTCATTTGAACGAGAATATTTGCAGGCAAGGCACACACTTCAAATATTGTTCTCTGCGTTCAGCTGTTCACTGGGTTCAGCTTCATTTGTTCAGGAAACAGCATGCCACGTACACTCGGCAAGATTCCCGACTGGACCACCTGGTTGCGGGATTTGGCTAACGTGGTAAAAGCGCGCGCCCGTATGTGTGTGTGTGCCCGACAATTTTTCGAATCGCTAAGCTTCATCCTTTGAATTATATTATGTGGCCATTGTATTATGCTATGATATAAGCTAATAAATATTATGTGAATGGGATATTAGGCTGTGCAATATACTATTTACAGTTTGTTATATAAAATAATTTTCTTGCCGTGTAGCATGAACCACGATACAGGATGAGTTGTGGTTCAGAAACAGAGGGCAAGTTCACCTAGAAATGGCACGATGTAGGGGGAAGGGGGGAGTATGGGAGTGAGCGGCCAGCAATTATATATTCTTAGTCATTAAAGTATAGTTATTAAGGTGTCAATGATATCCTGTATCCTAAATAATAATAAACCTATTTATTTTTATTATTTTTTATATAGACCCGATTACACACTAGGATACCCTCTCCCTCGTTAACGGAAGCCTGCTCCACCGCCACGACTCTCTCTAAAACTCCTCAGCTGGCTATCAGTAGGCGCGCGCGCACACACACACACACACACACACACACACACACACACACACACACACACACACAATTATCAGCTTGTGCTAATGAGTAATGACGTTGCATTTAGTATGTTTACCTAAATTTTAATACCGTGTCAAAATACAAGTGCAATACAAAACCACCTCACATTACGGATTACGTTAACTAGTAATCAATACTTATTTGCATAGTTTATGTTTCAGTAATAGTCATGGGGTAGCCATACCCACAGTGATATTTTTGTTAAAGGTGATCATGTGTTCAGTGGCGTATACCAATTAGACGGGAGGTGGCCGCTGACACCTCGAATCCTCATAGCTACGGTGGTGAGTTGTGGTGTCACTGCAGAGGTTCCTGTTCCTCCAGTTACGTCAGTAACTAAAGTTAACATACTGATGAACAGCCATTTCTTACGAAAAATACAAACAGCCTATATGGAACTCTGAAAATACATTCATGAAGCATATTGTGGGAGCTTTCCAGCTCTCACTCATCAGTCACAGTCTTGGTCCTTTGTTTCAGTACTGCCAGCCTGAGTGTGCATTGTTAATGAACATGCTATTAGTGTTAGTTATATATGCTTATTTACGTTTGGAACAACAAAATTCAAAGCAGGATTTCATTCAGTACACAGAATGCCAAACACAGTATGTGTGTGTGCGTGTGGGTGTGGGGCAATAGGTGTGGTGGGGGTGGGGGGAGTATAGTGAGTATGAAATGTGGGTCATAATGGTAATTTGGGTGTGTGGATACGTGGCTAAGGACGTCCAAGACTGATATGTAATATTTGCCTTTAACACTTGATGACACACACCTCCGTTTTTATTAAGGTTCTGTTCATATGATTGTTGCATGTTACATTATTATTTTATATATGGTCTTGTTTTGGGGGTGAAACCTGAAACGCCATATAAAGACAAACTGAAATATATATACATATATATATATATATATATATATATATATATATATATATATATATACATATATAAATGCATTACATGTGGCATAATTCACGAATAACAATATTTCATGAAGAAATATTACCGTATTATAACATCTATTTAAATACGTTGTTGGTGCAGCGTTTCTTAAGCTTAGATTATCAGATTTCCTTTGATCAGTATGTTACGTTATGCTGTAGCTTTGAGTTAATATGTTACATATTATTATAAGTGATGTCATGGTGGACGTTCACTTAAAACTACATCGAACAAACAGCAATTGTTAGTAGTTTACCGGTATTTGTTATTGATCACACACTGACCAACTTATTCTTGAGTAATTTTTTAAAATCTTTCTCACGATTGGAAAACAGCACCGAAGGCATGTCAACAGGTGGCAAGATGTCCAGCGAGTTGGCAAAATGTTTAGAGAGTTGTGATTGTTCCAATCAAGAAAGCCTCATATTTTAATGAAAAAAGTGCCATTGTAACAAGAAAGTTGCGTTAAGAAATGCACATAAACGTCACTATTTCCTGTATATGTAGTCCGTAATAAAAATCATGTCAGTGAGCAAAATAAATAAGATAGTGTCGTATCAGTTATATCGTCAGGTAAGTAAGTTATTAAAGTTACTGTTAGATTGTTATACTGCATGGAATAATATCCATTGTAATCAGAGTATAATTTAAAAAAAAATTGTATGGAATTCATTCATTAGTAGGAAGTCAACCCATCCTCCTTCTCGATCACCTCTCGCAGTCTGCACAGAGGCGACATGGTTCCATGTGAGCTGTTGCTGGCTTCTGAACTGTTCCCACTAGAGTTGTAAAAACTTTGGGAAGTGTTCAGCGAGCCACTTACCGTTTTGGCGGACATAAGGGGTGCTGTGGTTGAACCAGTGTCACATACTAGTATGCTTGCACCCAGTCGGGTTAAGGCTGGCCAATTACACTTGGTTCACAGACTACACACACATCCAAAGCCACTCCAACATTGCAGTTACACTCACAAGCACTTCTAACCCTACATACAGTCTCTACCAGACAGCCTTAGCCACTGGGTAGAGATACATTGGCTGTATTGTCACTGCTTCGGTAGGGATAGGCTGGTCCTGTAGTGGACACTCAACGGCAGATGATGATGATGAAGATCTATCTATCTATCCTATCTATATATATATATATATATATATATATATATATATATATATATATGCTCTCTCTACTTACAAGGGTACTAAGCTTGTAAAGCATATGCAGATATACATATCGCGGTATCATTCTAGCTTGTGGATAAACATTAATGTTTTCTTTATTCCCTGTGCATTAGCACAATCATTCTCAAGTTATAAGCATAAATGGAAATTATACTCTTTTACTGTTAGCTCATAATGATATATTTTACGCAATATATACAAGTAAATTTTCATTGCGAATTTTTATACATTACGGTATAATATTTATCCTATTGCGAATGTCTACTTTTCCAATAATATAAGCTTATTTACATTTGTGACATTGTATTGTCTTACTATTTTTATTGTAAACAAAAATAAGTTTGGATGATGGATGGATGGGTGAAAAAACTTTTAGGATTTGTTGATCAGGCCTGGTATCCTTGCTGTAACATCACCTTTATATTAGTGCTGGTTGAAGGGGAGGTTGTGAGCGAGTTTTTGACCCAAATTCGATTTTTTTTTTTTTTTGGTGCCTAAGTGATTCTTCAGTGACTGCTCCACATATGTGATACATATTACCATCATATTTCATTTATACGCAGGTATTCTGGCCGATTTTCGTAGCCGAATCGCGGGAGTTGTGCGAGGCGTGGGGGGCACACGTAGAGCCATATGCTATCGGGAGGGGGGAGAGAATGAAATAGGTCTTTCCTTTCAGGTGTATTTCCTTTAGCTAGCCCTTTACTGTTCCCTTAGATGCATGAATAAGGGAAAACTATGTCAACCAAAGAAGTTTTTTTTTTTTTTTGTTGTTGCACTTTGATAATTTACACAAAATTTCAGCTACCTAGGACCAGCAGCATGGAATTTCTAAAGGATGTATACCTGCAATAAAGGATTGTTACAAATTTTTATGAGGGAGGGCGGTGATGGTTCGGACATTTAGATAAAAATATTTTTAAAAAATCAGGTTTTAGCAGGAGTGTACTCTGGTTCATGTCAAAATGTTGCCACATCATTTGGCTCTTTAGGTTGATAATATGAAATTCTTAGCTCTTTTCAGGTTTAATTTATAGCTAACGAAACACAAGCGACTAAATCGTCCAACCATTCCTACCAGTGGTGATGGTTTGGTGGTTCGGCCATATGTATTACTCATCATATTCTTAAAATTATGTGAGTTATATTGGATAAAAACAAACATTAATTCAAACATATTTCATTTTCCTAAAGTACAATATTAAAGAGAGAGAAACATTGTCCAGGTCCTTGAGGGTGCGAAAGTTGATTTATGCCGAATAACTGAAACGAAATGGAGAGGTGAGAGTGTGAGAGAATGGGAGTATGGATGGGGTATATGTGCAGGAGTAGGTGAGAATGAGAGGCCAAACGAAGGAGTATGTATAGTTGTGCGTAAAGGATGGAAGAAGAGTATAAGAGAGTATGGATCAGTTGGGTCAAGGATTGTGTGGGTAAGATTGAAAGCTGGAATACAAATGTGGGCGATTGTGTGTGTGTATGCGCCAACGCAAGATCGTGCTAGCAGAGTGAGAGAAGAGTTCTGGACAAATGTGGAAGTGTGCATGGAGAAGTTTGGAAGGAATGAGAGTGTTTTTGATCAGTGATATGAATGGTAAAGTAAGGAATGTGAAGGTGGATGGAATAGTTGGTGAGTGGGGTGTGCCTGCTGAGATAGATGAGAATGGCAGTGCGTTAGTGGACATTTGTGCTGGGAGGGGGTTGGTGATAGCCATTACCCTCTTCAGGCATAAAATGATCCACAGGTATACATGGCGAGTGATGAGAAGGGTGGGTGGTGAACTGAATGAAAGGAAGGCAACGATTGATTATGTGTGTGCGGAAGAAAGGATGCGAAAATGTGTAATGGATGCAAGAGCTTATAGAGGTTGGGGGAGTGGACTTTCTGACCACTACTTTGTGGTGGCCAGAATCAAGGTCCAATTGGGATGGAGAAATAGAAGAAGGGAAGGACGGGAAGAAGGAGTATTTGTAAGGAGAGTGGAAAGGTTACAAGAGGATGAGAAAAAGGCAGAGTATAAGAGAGAAGTGGAGGAACGATTGGACAAATATGAATTGGAGCAGATAGGGGACAATGAAGGTGTGTGCAGAATATTTACAGAAGAAATATACTCGGCATGTGATGTGGTGTGTGGGATGAAGAGAAGACGGAGGGGTGTGCAAGGAACAGCGTGGTGGAATGAAGAGGTGAGACAGGCTGTGGCACAAAAGAAGAAAGCATACAATGAATGGATGAGAAATAGGAGCATGGAAGAAGTTGAGAGGCAGAAGAGAGAGTTATATATAGAAAGAAATAGAGGTGAAAAGATTAGTAAGAGAGAGTAAGAAGAGAGCAGATGAGGAATTTGGAAGGAACTTGAGTGTAAAGTGGGACTATAAGAAAATGTTCTGGAAAGATGCGAAAAGAGTAAGATAGGGTGGAAGTGAAGTTAGCAGGGCAGTGAAAGATAAAAATGGTAGATTACTAGTGGAGAAGGGAGAACAAGTGAGCAGATGGAGAGAACACTTTAAGAAATTGTTGAACATAGAGGGTGGACGTAATGCGAGTGTAAGTGGCTGGGGAATGGGTGGGAGAAGGAGGGAGGTGAGAAGACAGGAGGAAATCAGTAGGATAGAAGTTGTGGAAGCAATGTAGAAAGTTAAATTGGGGAAACCCCCAGGAATTGACGGAGTGTGTGGTGAAATGCTGAAGCATGGGGGAGAGATAGTAGAAGAAATGGATGTGGAAAATGTGCAGATTGGCCTGAGAGGAAGGTAGAGTCCTGGAGGATTGGAAGTCAGGTATAATTATTCCCTTGTACAAAGGAAAAGGGGAAAAAGAAGCTTGTGGTAATCATAGGGGCATCTGTCTTCTTAGTATAATAGGAAAAGTATATGGTAGGATACTTATTGACAGAGTCAGAGAAAGAACAGATTAATTAGTTGGAGAAGAACATGGAGGCTTTAGGAAGGGAAGAGGTTGTGTAGATCAGATATTCATTCTTAGATCTTTAGTGGAAAAGTTTCTAGATTTGTAGAAAGCATATGACAGGGTGGATAGACAAGAATTGTGGAAAGTATTAAGAATATATGGAGTAGATGGGAAGTTGTTGAATGCTGTGAAGAGTATATATGATGGTGCTAAGGCTGCAGTTCGTGTGGATGGTGGACTGAGTGAATTTTTCTCTTTGAAGGTTGGATTGAAACAGGGATGTGTCATGTCTCCATGGCTGTTCAATCTGTACATGGATGGGGTACTAAAAGAGGTACAAGGTAGGGTAGTGGATGTTGGAGTGGCCCTGGTTAGAGAGGATAGTGTTTGGAAACTCCCTGTACTGTTGTTTGCAGATGATACTGTGTTGTTGAGTGAAGACGAAGGAGAGCTGCAAGGCTTGGTGGATGAGTTTGGGAGAGTGTATAAGAAACGGAATCTAAAGGTGATTGTAGGGAAGAGTAAAGTGATGGTCTTTGAGAGAGGTGAAGTCAGTGAATGTACACCGAGGTTGGATGGTGAGGAACTGGAAAATGTGAGTACATTTAAGTACTTGGGTAGTGTGATGAGTAGGGATGGAGGTTTGGAGGGTGAAGTGCTTGAAAGGGTACTGCAGGGAAGAAAGGTTGCTGGTTCCTTGAAATCAGTGATAAGAAGCAGGGAAGTGTAAGAGAAAAAGTTACTAAATGACAGTATTGTCATACCAACTGTAACGTATGGAAGTGAAGCTTAGACATTGCTGTAAGGACACAAGTCAAGAGTGAGAGCAGTGGAAATGAGTTATCTGAGAGGAGCCTGCAGAGTCACATGGAGAGGCAGGCTGACAAATGAGGTTATAAAGGAGCGTTGTGGTGTGGATGTGGATGTGATAGGAGGCGTTAGGAGGAATACGCTGATGTGGTTTGGCCATGTGGAGAGGATGGAGGGTGAAAGAGTGACGAAGAGAGTGTATGTGAGTGAGGTGGAGGGGGGAAGAGGGAGGGGGAGGCCGAGGATGAGATGGAGGGATGGGGTGGAGAGGTATATGAGAGAAGGGGGTGTGAGTTGGGAGTGGGGCAGTGAAATGGCAGGGGACAGGGCGACGTGGAGGTGATTTGTTTGTGGCCACCCCAAACGGGATTGAGGCATCTGACAATAGATAGATAGATAGAGACAATATTAAACTTCAGAATCCAAATGAACTGCTTGAGATTTGTTAACCCTTTAACCGCGGGTGTCATTCCAGAATGACGTTGCAAAAACTGGACCAAACCGCGGGTGTCATTCTCGAATGTTTGTGAATATTTTGAATACCCCGCGTTTTTTCCGTGCGCCAATTGTTTCAAGGGAGAGTAGCTATTAAGTTCTTTCACTCCAGCCGACCCCCACCTCCCTCTTCCCCCCCCTGGCGCCCCACCTCCCACCCCCTGGGCCCCCCACCCCACCCCTGACCAAGCGCACATCAGTATCTGTCCAGCTGTGTGAGTGACAACACATGTTGATGTGGCAGTGAAGTGCAGGCAATTACAGTGCCTTTTACCTGTCTCAGTGAACACAGAGTGGGTGTTTATCGTATGTGCAGTGTTCATATATGTTTATAGTATTATTATCAGAATGTGATTGGCATTTGGTAATGGTGTGTGAGCGAAAAATAGTGATTACAACACCGCTGATGTGGCAGTGAAGTGCAGGCAATTACAGTGCCTTTTACCTGCCTCAGTGAACACAGAGTAGGTGTTTATCGTATGTGCAGTGTTCATATATGTTTATAGTATTATTATCAGAATGAGGTTGGCATTTGGTAATGGTGTGTGAGCGAAAAATAGTGATTACAACACCGCTGATGTGGCAGTGAAGTGCAGGTAATTACAGTGCCTTTTACCTGCCTCAGTGAACACAGAGTGGGTGTTTATCGTATGTGCAGTGTTCATATATGTTTATAGTATTATTATCAGAATGAGGTTGGCATTTGGTAATGGTGTATGAGCGAAGGTAATGATGTGTGAGCGAAAAATAGTGATTTTACACCCCTCACTTCTAACGGCACTGCCCGTCCTGTGAAAGTCAACAAAGTCATGAAACCTACATCAATGGAAAGCTGAAGGTTAGTACTTTCTAATGGTACCTTATTTTTTTCTCTAGCTTTATTCTGTGCAGAGTTATTAAGGTTTAAAGGTTTATTTACATTTGGCTGAAACCCCCGCGGGAGAGGACAGTCAGGCCAAAACAATACCCGCGGTTAAAGGGTTAAAAAATATATAAATACTTTATAACTGAAATAACCTTCAGTAGATTTATTAATAAATGACTTAACCTCTTACTTTCTGCTACAAAATTATGCATAATTAGCCTTCTCCCTCTCTCTCTCTGGAGTATTGACTTCACTTTTCACTTTCTAGGCCTTATTTCAGATGGACTAACTTAAGACTTTTAATGCATATTGTAGCCTGCAAAACTGAAATAGAAGTTGCATATAACCAAACCATACGTACTACCTACGTGTCAACGAGTGGGTTGGTGGAAGGTTAGTGTCCCTCCCCATAAAACAAATAACTCGAAGTCAAATTGCCACCCCTAATGGGATTGTGGCTTCTTGCAATAGGTAGATAGGTAGATAGATTACCCCTTCTTTCTTTTAACACTTTGAGGAATAGGTTAAATATACAAAACTATCAATATATATTCCCTGATAACTATTAACATGCCGTGTCCCATTGATGTATATATAGGTCCAGACGTTTTGTCACTGTCAGTCCTGTTGACGTATATAAACGGGTATCAATTGCAAGAGCCCTAAGTTGCACAATTTTCAATTTCGCGCGTGATTTTTGGTACATATACACGAGACTCCTTCCTCTACAAGATGCCAGGCAGGGACAATGCCTTACCCCACATGATCTCCCCCCCCCCCGCACGCCATTGTCTCGGCATTTCACCTGTTACCAGTGACCTGGGCAGTAAAGACATGTGCCACAGTACGAAATTCAGGGCCAGAGTGATTCCCCAATCGATGACAATGTGGAGGACAAAGTTTATGTAGCATTAGAGGAAGAAACAGTCAGAAATGATGATCAGGTAATGTTACCAAAAAAGGTCAGGTATGTTGATGTGTTTGGTGAGTGGAACAATGATTATATTGCCTATATTACTGTGTGAAAACCAATATACTCTCATACTACATATAAATTCATACCAAATAAATAAATAAAAACCGTTTATGAGTGGTGTGGAAGAGTTACCCTCCCATAGAACTCGTTTTCTTTGGAGTCAGCCTGACAGAAAACCCAGTAAGGTAAGGATACTGCTACCTGTATCGAGTATTTTAAATCTCAGGTGAACGATTTCTCTATGAATTTTCGATGTTTCTCACCAAAAGCGGAGGTTTAAGCCAAAACCTTTTTTTTTCCAAAATTGGTCGCGACTGGGGGGAGTCAGTGGTGGAAAATCGGTCGTGACGGGGCTGGTTAAGAATAGTCTTTCATTATGTGTTCAAATACAAATGATCAAAAGCAGAATTATCATTTGATAAGGTCATGACTTGGTAGTAGTGGAGGAATAGTTTGGACTGTCCTAACCATCCTCCTCCTCAACTGTCCGAATCATCCCGAATCTGTGTAATTAATTGACGGGTACTCTCAAGTTTCACACGAGAGAGTTTAACATTCGTTTTTCATAGCAATATGTTCTACATGTAACACAGATTCACCCTGATAATGCACAGTTCGATGCTTGGCATATTCATAAAGGTAGAGCTTACGATATACACTAATTATTACACAAATGCAAAAAAAACATAAAATCTGACCTGCATAAAAAAGTGAGGCGTTTCTAGTCTGGTGGTTCCATGTGGTTGAAAAAAACAAACTCTCCCACTTTCACCTAAGATCACATGGCCCTAGGTCCCATACATTTCTCAGGGAATACACTGTCCGAACCATCCCACTGCAGAACCATCACCCCCCTCTCCTTCATTTTGATCATTCTTCTCAAAATATCAGCTGCCTGTGATCAGTGGATTATGAATTACAGTACCATACCAGTATTCTCAAAATAGCTACATATGGGAAGCAGTTTATGGGAAAAACCTGGGGTAATTCTGTGTCTAGAGCTTTGAAACTTTCTGAAGATTTTGGTCATATGTTACTGAAATTCCTGACAAAGTATTGGCTACCTGTGACAAGTGGATCAAGAGTTACAGGTCTGTGAAGTATTCCAGCTTTCAAAGTGCCACATTGTAAACAATTACGATTTGTTTGGAAAGAAGGTAATTTCTTGCTTATTTCTGTAAAGATTTTGATCGGTAAAAAAACAAAGAATTTTTTGCTAGATAATTTGTTGGAAATGGATTTTGGATAAATACAACACTTTCTGCTCTATTTTTATAAAAATTTTGGTTGTTTACCCTTTTACAGATTTCCTAAGTTTCTCCCTAAAATAAAGTGTTGTAAGAAAAACGCTTTCTAATAATTTGTTCCCCTTGAAATTCTGAACAAAATGGCATTTGAATGGTAGAAATTGATCCAAAAATAAAGAAGAAAGTACAAAAAGCGTTAACATGTGGTAACAATTACTCGCAAACTCTCCCCTTGAGGGCTTTGATGGCCTGTGATCATGTGTGGGATTTAATTTTCAGTGCCAGTGATGCAGAAATCTCCAAAAGCACTAAGCTTAACTTTAAAATGCACTAAGTTATAGGTGAACCGTTCAAACTTTCGTGCTAAATTGGACTTCGAAATGTGCTATAGAAGAAAATCTAATATTTATTGGCAAAAGTTATTATGAAAAGCACTAAATTATTATTAAAAGCAATATAGGTCTAATGCCAACAGAGCCAAATTGGTTGATCAGCTCAGCATACGTGCCAGAAGAGCAGAAAACTTTCATAATGGGACAATTAATCAAAACCACCCAAAAATGGAAATACCGTAACACCAGATGAAAGGACTTTTACTGCATTGATGTTTTGTCTCATGGCTTTCTCAGTCAGTCGTCGCTCACTTAAGGTCAGTCTGTTCAGATGTTTCCTGACATTCCTGATTTAACTAGCTGTGCCCGCCTGTTGTGAGAATTGTCAGTGAGTTTAGTGACCTGTGATTGTGATAGTGTTGCGCTACTGACCTATGAGAGTGTTGTGCTAGTTTGCTGTAGTAACTTGTGATATTGTTGTTCTAGTGACGTATGATAGTGTTGGGCTAGTGACGTGTGATAGTGTTGTGCCAGTGATCTACGATAGTGCTGTACTAGTGTGTCATGGTGACCCGCAATACCCTTGAGTGATTTTGTGTGTGTTGGTTTCCTCTATGGAGATTTGTGTCCCTGCTGGAATATTTGAGGACTACCTTGACTTAAAGCAGGGCTGGGGATCATCCAGCCTCCAGGCCGTATAAGGCTTGCAAGATCATTTTATCAGGCCCGCAAGGCAATTCGTTAATGCGATTTCATATATATATATATATATATATATATATATATATATATATATATGTATATATATATATATATATATATATATATATATAATGTACTAGGATACAGTTGGTTTTAAGTTGATAATTTTATATGGCCCACGAATGATGTTAAAAATATCCTAATGGCTCCTAATAGGAGAAAGGTTCCTCACCCCTGAGTTAAAGGAAGAATTTCTCAAATTAAAACGGGAGGTACAGTACAAGGTTCTCAGACAGAAGTCACAAATAAGGGAATTGTTGGAGATGTTGGATGAGAGAAAAATAAAGGCTGAAGGCTGGACACTTGTCCACAAGGGTGCAACAAAGTTTACCTTTAAGGAACAAGTGGAGATAAAAACCAAAAATACACTCAACGTGTTACATGACGAATGTGAAGGGAAGGCAGAGAGGGAAGTAGAGGAGGATGGTGAAAGTACTTTCTGTAGGAATCCTCAGCTCAAAATAGATAAGAAAAATGTTGTCATGGTTGGAATCTCCTGGGTAATATATCTAAATAGGGCAGTGTATACTCCACTCACTAAACAGTTGTGTCTTCCGGGGGCCAAGGTGGGTAATGCATCAGGAAAATTTTAAAACATCTTGAGGGACAGTGGAGACACCCACCGTCTGTCTCAGTGTGGGAGGCAACAATATTGGTATGCGTAGGAGTAAGGTACTGTGGCAGCAGTACAAGGATATGTTGGAGAAAGTTAGGGAGAGGGGAAGGACCCCTGTAGTACTTTGTGTTTAGCCTAGAAGGGGGGTGGGGAGGCAATGGTTAAGCAAGACGATAGGTTAAAATTGCCACCTTGAAAGATAGTGCAAAGTTAATACAATACCTTTCATGGACAGATTGGACTGGTTTTATGGATGGAGTGCCATGTATAGTTGGGATGGGACTCATATTAGTAGGCAGGGAGTTGAGAATTAGTTATACAGGAAGTTGTAACAACAACACTCAGAAATCATTATCATCAGGTGTCGATCAATGCATCAAGACTTACAAATATAAATACAATTTAGCCATTAGTGTAGATACATCCACTCAGGCACCTCTAAATGAGCAGGCGATTATTCAAAATAAGCAGGCGATGATAGAGGACAAAACAAACGATGATTGAAGAGCAAAAACTGACAGAACAAAAAATTGTTAAATTAGTAAAGGGTTTCCCAGTTATTAACAAAAACAAAAGAAGTAAATCTCAAAGTAGAGGCATAACTACTCGTAATAATCTAAATATGGAATACACAAACAACAGAAGTTTACTTAATAAAATGGATTAACTTGTACAGAGAAAATAAACATTGCCGTTATTAGTGAAACTTAGATGAATACAGACACTCAAGAATTTTTAGCAGATTGTCAGATCAAGGGCTATAATATTTTGTCAAAATCATTTGGAATGAAAGGGAGCCGGGGTAGCTGTTTGTATAAAGGATTCATTAAACTGTTACAATAAAGTCAACATTAAATTAAATACGGACAGGGAAAGTTTTTGGGTTGAAATTGGTAACAACAGGGAGAAAATAGTCTAAGGAGCTTTCTACAATTCTCCAAATTAAGTAGTGTAGATAGTAAATACCTTTGGGAGGAAATTAGGAATGCATCACACTCCAGCTTAGTAATAATTGTAGGGAATCTTAATCTGCCAGGGATAGATTGGCTAAATCAGAAAGAGGATACAGAGTCAGAGGAATTTCTGGAGGCAGTACAGGATAATTTCCTTTATCAGTACATCAGTGAGGCTACGACAGGTAATAATATACTAAATTTGGTTTTATCTCATAAGAAAATGTCATTAGTGATATAGAAATTGATGGACGGCTTGGTAACAGATATCATGGAGAAAAGTTCAAATTTATTTGGGATGTCTGTTCTGCTGAAAATCCATTGACAGTTCCTAATATTCGTCTAGTTCATTCACTCTTAACAAGTGAACATCCCGAATACTTATAGTTTCATTCATATACATCTGTCACTTACATGTTATTCAAATTCCTCATTTTATAATGAAGCACTGTTTAATCAGTCCTATAAGTAAAATAGTTCCCCACCACGTGATTGGACCAACAACACTATCTATTATACATTTCCTTCCTCCAGAGACCGGATTCCTGGTTCAGGACGCTCTTACCGCTCTGGTGTTGGGATTGCTACGAGGCCAAGACCTCCTGCTGGTCACAGACGACCACAGTCAGATCCTGTTGGACGTGGGCTGGGTGGTGTCAGTGGCCGGAGCCTCCTACACGCATGTCATCCTCACCTCCCAACACTCACTCCTCCACACATCCCGTCCCACCCACCATACCCAAGGCTCCTTCCTCACCGCCATCCTTCTCTTCCACCACCACCCCACTGCCTTCCTTCTCCTCCTGGCAGACAACAAACACTGGAATCCCAGCTACCTCGTCCTCTTCTGCTTGGACCAGCACCTCAACACCACCACCGTCCTCAACCAGCCTGTCGTCCAGCGCTCTAGGTTCATCCTGCTCTTCCAGCCAACAGTCCAGGCCGGCCACACTCACCTCCTTGCCTACACCTCCAGACCAGTACACCATGACAAATCGGGTTGCTCATTCACCAAGACACCCCTGGGAGTCTGGAGTCATGATAGATTTCACAGCCGGCAAGCACTCTTTCCTCCTCGCTTCCACGATTTTGGAGGTCAAGTTTTGAAGCTGTCAGTGGTGTGCACTAATGATCAACCATTCCTTTATGCTGCTAAAAATGGTAGTTGTACAGGAGGAAACTCAGATGCTGCACATATTATAGCTAAGAAACTTAACTTTCAGGTGGCATACATCGATTTGGAAGAAGTAGTGTGGGGTTCCAAACAGAATGGGACATGGGATGGAATGTTTGGTGAGCTGATGTATAAAGGGAAAGATCTTGTGATCAATTCACAGGACATTACTGCTGACACAATCAGCGATTTTGATTGGACCTACCCATATTGGGAAAACAGTTATGGAATCATTTTGGAGGTACCTCGGCCATTACCCCAGTGGAGGAACATCCTTTATCCATTTTCCTCATTAACTTGGGGTTTGGTGTTTGGCACCACGATGGTGATTTCTTCTGCACTGGCTTTGCTCATTCAAAGACTCCATCACGTCAGCGACCCCATCGGTATCACTCTCCAGGTGATGAACCACATGGAAACAACCCACATTTTACTTTCCCTGTGTCATAAACAAATAACCCTCCATGTTCCATTTCTTTGTGATTTGGCAACTAACTTGTACTTGGTAGTAGTATCATTGTATCATTTGTTTTGCAAAAAAAAAAAAAAATTGTCATTGTTTTCCATATCCCCTGTGGCAGGGGGGACACAATCTGGCCGCACTATGGTGTGGTATTGCTACTCTGTGGCCAGATTGTGTTAGGAAGAATTCTGAGACCGTATTCTCTGCATGTCGTAAAAGGCGACTAAAAGGGGCGTGATGAGGGGACTAGGGACCCCCTCCTCTGTTCTTTAGTTCCTAAAAAGAGACAGGCCAGAGAAAGGGATAGGGGATTGAGCTATCCCCATACCGTGAAGATTGAGTCCATGAATGTGAGTGGATGTAGTACGATTGAGGCGAAAAGGGAGGAGACTGGGAAAATGTTTGTGAGAAGAAAGTTGGAAGTGTTAGCTTTGAGTAAAACAAAGATGAAAGGGAAACGTGAGCCTAAGTTTGGAAGTGTGAATGGAAGATTGTCAGGTGTTGATAGAAGAAGCGCAAGAGAAGGTGTGGTCTTGTTAATGAGCCCGAAAGTACAGCAATGTATGGCTGAATGGAAGGATGTGTCATCGAAACTGATGTGAGTGAAAGTGAAATTTGAATCTGAGTTGTGGGTATTTGTGACTGCATATGGGGCTGCTAGTGAAAGGGATGAAGAAGAGAATGAGTCTTTCTGGAATGACATGGGCGAGTGTCTGCAGAGTTTTAGAGCGGATGTGAATGTGGTAATGATGGGAGATCTGAATACAAGAGTAGGAAATGTGGCAGTTGAAGGTGTAGTTGGTATGCATGGTGTGCCTGGAAGAAATGAAAATGGGGAACGAATGATAGGGATGTGCGTTGAGCGAGACATGGTGATTGGAAATACCTTGTTTGAGAAGAAAGATATTTATAAGTATACATGGATGAGACAGGAGTGTGGGAGGGTTGTTGATAGAGCTTTGATGGACTATGTGGTTGTGTCCAGGAATGTAATAGGAAGACTGTTGGATGTGATAGTTTTGAGAGGGGAAGGTGGAGGTATGTCTGACCACTACCTGGTGGAGGAAGTGTTGACAGCAGGTAAGAGATGGGTGAGAGCTAGGAGAGTTAGATGTGGCAGGGAGGTTTTGAATGTGAGTGAGTCGGATAAAAGAAAGAAAATGATAGAAAATCAGGAAAAATTGAAAGATGAATGGAATGCCGTGAAAAATCAGGAGAATGGCAGTGTGGAGGAAAAATGACAGTTGTTTAAGAGTGCTGTGATGAGGCATGCGGAAGAGGTAAGTTGTGTGAGGAGAGTGGGTGGTGGTGTAAGAAAGGGAAGTGAATGGTGGTGCAAGGAAATAAGTATGGCTGTGGCTGAGAAGAGATGTGCATATGAAGTGTGGCTGCAGAAGAAGGATGAGGTGTCATGTGAGAGGTATAAGGAAAAGAGGAAGAGGGCAAGAAGGGCTGTGCATGATGCTAAAGTGGCAGCAGATGAGAGGTTGGGTAGGCAGTTGACTGAGAATTTTCAACAGAATAATGTAATGTTTTGGAAGGAGGTGAAAAGGGTGGAAAAGGGAGAGTCTGGGAAGGAAGAGTGAGTAGAAGCTGAGGATGGGAGAATATTAATTGAGATGGATGCAGTTAGGAAGAGATGGGCAGAGTATTTTGAAAGATTGTTAAACATAGAGGTGGAAAGGCAGACTGAGATTGTGGCAGATGGAAGAGCGCAAGGAATAAATGCATTAGGAGAGTATAATGATTCTTTGATCACGATGGAGGAAGTGCAGGAGGCAATAAAGCAGATGAGAACAGGGAAAGCTGCAGGCATGGATGGGTGTTTTGTGGAATGCCTGAAAGATGGTAGAGCGACTGTTGCTGACTGGTTAGTAAGATTGTTGAATGTGTGCTTTGTGCAACATATAGTGCCAGTTGACTAAGCAAGTGCTTGTGTGGTCCGGTTGTATAAAGGTAAGGGTGAAAAGTAAGAATGTACTACCTTTAGGGGCAAAAGTCTGTTGAGTGTTGTAGGTAAGTTGTATGGTAGTGTTCATAAAGAGAGTTAAAGAGGGTACATAGGGAGTGATTGGTGATGAGAAGTGTGGCTTTAGGAGAGGGAGGGGATGCGAGGATCAAGTGTGTGAAAAGTATTTAGCAAAAGGTAAGGATGTGTTTTGGGTGTTCATGGATGTACAGAAAGTTTATTATAGAATTGATAGGGATGCTTTGTGGACTGTTTTAAGATTGTATGAACTTGATGGTAGGTTACCAAAAGGAGTGAAAAGCTTTTATGTAATATAGTAGTACGTGTGTAAGAGTGGAAAATACTGTGAGTGATTGGTTTCCCGTGAGAGCTGGGCTGTGGCAGGGATGTATGATGTTGCCTTGGTTGTTTATTATTTATGTGGATGGTGTTGTAAGGGAGGTGAATGCAAGTCTTAGGTGGAGATCTGAGTCTAGTGACTGTTGATGGTAGAGAGTGGAATCTGAAGCAGCTGCTGTTTGCTGATGGTACTGCACTGGTGGCTGATTCACAGGGGAGAGATTGAGACAGTTGGTAGAGGAATTTGGAAGGGTGTGTGAAAGGAAGAAATTGAAATTAAATGAGAATAAGTGTAAAGTGATTAAGTGTGTGAGGTTGGCAGATGGCAGGAGGATGAATATAGTTCTGAATGGTGAGTTGCTTGAGGAGGTAGAGTGTTTTAAGGATTTAGGGTCATATGTTGCTGTGGATGGAAGAATAGATGCAGAAGTGAAGTTTGGAATGAATGAAGTAGGAAAGGTGGTGCTAGGAATGAAAGAGCGTTTAGATGTCGTTCGTTTAGAATGGATGTAAATAGAAGGTTGTACATGGTACCGACTGCACTATATGGAGCTGAAACATGGACTGTGCGTGTAGCAGAGAGGAAAAGATTGAATGTAATGGAGATGAGGTGTGTGAGGATTATGTGTCGAGTGACACGTATGGATCGAGTAAGAAATGATGAGTGCAAAGGAAAACTGGAGTTGTGCGGGAGATGGCTGGTCAAGTTGAGCAGAGGGTGTTGTGATGGTTTGGGCATATGGGGAGAATGGATAATGAGCGACTGCTGAAAAAGATAACTAGATCTGATGTGAGAGGTGTATGGCTGAAAGGAAGACCACGAACAGTGTGAAGAGAGCATTGGATGTGAGAGGGATGTCTGTTGAGCAGGGAAGAATGGCCATGCATGACAGAAATTAATGGAGACAAATTGTGAATGAATAAAACGCAGCCCTGAGGGGATATTCTTCCGCATTTTGTCTTATCAACTGATCAGGTCAGGTGCAGGTAAGGGGATGGGTTCATTATGATGTGGCAAGGGTAAACTGCCCCTCTCCCGGTGACGACTCGAGGTGCCTGGAACCACTGTCTGACTCTCTTCTTCATTTCTGCAACATTCACGGCCTTTCCTCTAACTTTCGCTCTGTTGAGCACTACCTCTCCTCCTCTAAACCTCACCTTCTTTTTCTAACTGAGACTCAGCTGTCTGAGGCAACTGACAGCAAACACTTTTCTGTATCCTCCTACTTTCTCTATTCTCATTGCAAAGCCAAAGGTGGCTGTTGTGTATATATACGCAACAACTTATCTTCCTCTCGTGTTCCTGAACTCGATTCTTCTGATTTCTCTACACTCTGGCTTCGGCTTTCCTGTCATTCTCTGACTAAATATATCTGTGCTGTTTACTTATCCCCTAATTCTACTGACTATCAAAAATTCTTCGACTATCTTACTTCTACGATGGAACACATTCTATCCATTTCTCCTTTCTCTGAAATCTCGATTCTAGAATATTTCAATGTTCACCACCACCTTTGGCTCTCCTTTCCTTTCACTGATCCACCTGGTGAACAAGCCTACATCTTTTCTATCCTTATGACCTAGAGCAGCTGGTACAGCACCCTACCCGTATCCCAGACCGCCCTGGAGAGAGCTCTAACATACTTGACCTCTTCCTTACAACTTATCCTTCTGCTTACACTGTTAATCTTTTCTCTCCGTTGGGCTCCTCCGATCACAAACTTATCACCTTAACCTGTCCTATCACTTCAGTACTGCCTGTGGACCCTCCAGTGAAACGTTGCCTGTGGCATTTTGGAGCCACGGATTGGGAGGTCCTCAGGCAGTCCTTCTTTGATATTCCCTGGAGTGATTATTGTTTCCATGGCTGGGAGCCATCTGAGTGTGCCTTGCGCATTACGGAGGTTATTCTCTCGGGCATGGAAGCATACATTCCTTTTTCATATCCGTTGACTAATGCAAGAAAGCCTTGGTTAAATCACGCTTGTTCTAATGCTGTCCTCAACAAGGAGAGAGCCTACAAAAGGTACCGGAGCCAACCCACCCCTGAATCATATCATCTTTACGTTTCTGCTCGGAATCGTGCTAAGTCTGTTTTTCGCTCTGCTAAAAATAATTTCATCCGTACTAAATGCTCTCAACTCTCCAACTCGAATTCTTCCTGCTCCTTCTGGCACCTTGCCAAAAACGTTTCTAACAACTTTACATCATTATCCTTCCCTCCTCTTTTCTACTCTGATGGTTCTGTAGCTATTTCTTCTACTGATAAAGCAGATCTCTTTGCACAGACTTTCTCCTCCAATTCCACCTTAGACGATTCCAGTGCTGTTCCTCCATCACTTCCCGCCTCTGACTTCCTCATTGCTGACATTAAAATTTCTTCAGCTGATGTATTTTCTGACATCACTGGCCTCAATACTAACAAGGCATATGGGCCTGATGGAGTCCCTCCTGTTGTTCTCAAGAATTGTGCTTCTGTGCTTACACCCTGCCTAGGCAAACTCTTCCGCGTTTGTCTGCCAACTTGTACATTTCCTTCTTGCTGGAAGTTTGCTCTCATTCAGCCAGTCCCAAAGAAGGGTGACCACTCCCAACCCTCCAACTATCGTCCAATTGCTTTAACGTCCTGTATTTCAAAAGTTTTCGAGTCAATTCTCAATAGAAAAATATTAAGGCATCTTTCCTATCACAACCTTCTTTCTGATCATCAGTACGGGTTCCGTCAGGGACGCTTCACTGGCTATCTTCTCACCTACCTTTCAGACTCCTGGTCATCCTCCTTTCGGGACTTCGGTGAAAGCTTTGCCATTGCACTTGACATCTCAAAGGCTTTCGATCGAGTCTGGCATAAATCTTTAATTTCCAAACTGCCCTCTTACGGTTTTTATCCTATCTGTGCCTTCATTGGTAGCTTCCTTTCTGGTCGTTCTATAGCCGCTGTTGTAGACGGCCATCGTTCTTCTCCTAGATCTATAAACTGTGGTGTTCCTCAGGGCTCTGTCCTATCACCCACTCTCTTCCTTTTATTCATCAATGACCTTCTAAGCTGTACATCTAACCCAATCCACTCATACGCTGATGACTCCACCCTTCTCCTTTCCATTCGGTTACCACAACGCCCATCTCAGCAGTTACTTCAACAAACAAGGGATGAGGTTATGTCACACCTAATGTCTGACTTGGCTCGTATCTCTGACTGGGGTAAAAATATTCTGGTTGTTTTTAATGCATCTAAGACTCAGTTCTTACACCTATCAACCCGTCAAAATCTTCCACAGGTATACCCACTGATGTTTAATAATATTCAGTTTAATCCTGCATCATCCTTGAACATGCTTGGGGTTTCATGTACTTGGGAATTATCTTGGAAAGATCATATTACATCTCTTGTAAAATCTGCTTCCAAGAGATTAGGTGTGCTAAGCCGACTCCGTTCTTTCTTTACCCCTGCACAATTGTTGACTCTGTACATGGGTTTTATCCGCCCCTGTGAGGAGTACAACTCTCATGTGTGGGGAGGCTCCCCACATACAGCTCTTCTCAATAGGGTGGAGTCAAAGGTTTTTCGTCTCATTAACTCTCCTCCTCTTACTGACTCCGTTCAACCTCTGTCTCTTCGCCGCACTGTTGCATCTTTATGTCTTTTCTATCGCTGCTTTTATGGTCGCTGCTCCTCTGAACTGTCTGCATGCATTCCTCCACCTCTACGAGGGGCCGTAGCACCTTTCTAGCAGCAAACTCTCATCTCTTTTCTGTCCAACTCTCTAATGCAAGAGTTAACCGTTACTCCCAGTCCTTCATTTATACAACAGGTCAACTCTGGAACTGTCTCCCTCTGTCTGTATTTCCTTCTAGCTATGATCTCCAGTCTTTCAAACGCAGGGTGTCCAGGCGTCTCAAAATGATTGGATCTTGAATTTGGCTCTCTCCTGTATTTTGTTTTTCTCTTGGAGGGAACTCTTACTGCGGGCTCATGACCTTTGGTTCCTTGTTCCTCGCATAAAAAAAAGGAACAGCTCTGCTGTCGGGTTCTGCTGCGGATGTCACTGATTGCACTGTGCAGTTGACCGTCATGCCGCGTTGTGTGGTGAGGATCTGTCTTTTCTTCCTCTTGAGGCTGAGATGTAAATGAATGTGTTTTGAGTAGATGAGTAAATTGGGAATGTTTCGTCCTGTCTCGGTTCCCTCACTTTCCTTGGGGAAAGCAGCCTAGGTATATAGATAGATAGTATCGCAGCACTCATCCTTCATCAGTCGAACCCCATCATCATGTTCCCGTAGCAACTGCACTCAGTCTTTTTCCTATTGTATACTTGTATATCCTTCTCCTTTTCAGTTAGAATATTTTTTCGTATGCACTATCTCGGCTTCTTCACGATTCCATGCCGAACCCAAACGTATATATCACCAGGACTAAAACCATAAAAAAAAAAAAAAAAGCTTCACCGTTCCTTCTCCCTATATATAAATTCTGTAACACATTCACCTTTACCATCCCAGGCATTTTTGGAATTTTATACCCACCCAATCCCGGATCAAAAAAGGGAAAAAATTGTATTGCATAAAATAGTCCAAAAGGACATATATAGAATCACTAAATGAAGGGACAGAGGGTCCATGTGACAGTTTCAATGGCATGATTTCTGTAACATTCTAACGCTGTGACGGTCAGTGGCACACTGATATTACCCAGCCATGCAGAACCAAACTCAGTGCTACAAGTGCTTGTGCACAATGTTGCCAATACATTAAGCTACTCCTTAGCAAAAAATTAGCAAGACTGAAGCAGGTAGAGACGCGCTACAGCGCGATAATTTTGCTGTTGGCACCATCAAGTTGCTGGGATTACTCAAGACGTTTTGTACCGTCGGCACCATGCCGACGGCGGGATTGTACGGGTTAATATTATATTCTGTACTTTGGGGTGAATGCTGTTGGAGGAGTCTTTTCTTTAGCGCTGAGGCTGAACACTTCGAAAATTGCGTCCAATAATATATATATATATATATATATATATATATATATATATATATATATATATATATTCCTAGTTATGGATGGTGCTCTTAATATTTATGTATAAGTTTTACATCACACAGACTGTTATTTTTCTTCGAAAGCATTCTAACGAAAATAATCGCACACCATAATGCCATAACCACCACTTTACCTATCAGTTCTAATTGTGCATGCACGGGAATGATTACATTGACGTTTTGGGG
This sequence comes from Coenobita brevimanus, assembly GCF_032717465.1. Classification (NCBI taxonomy): domain Eukaryota; kingdom Metazoa; phylum Arthropoda; class Malacostraca; order Decapoda; family Coenobitidae; genus Coenobita; species Coenobita brevimanus. The sequence continues at coordinate 10,862,654 of NC_136997.1, forward strand.
TTATTGTGATTCGGAAGATCACTCGAATCATCGAGCGGTGTGTTGCCCGCTTTCACGGTAACAAAAGTTTCTAGAAAGATTCATTCTCCAACCACCACGTCGATAAGAACAATATATGGTAGATTATTATTATTATTTTTTTTTTAATATGAGGAAGTAGGAACCAAAGGCCACGGGCCTGCAAAATTGTTCCTGCCAAGAGAAAAACAAAATACAAGAGAAAGCCAAATTCAAGATCCGATAATTTTGAGATGCCTGGACACACTGCGTTTGAAAGACCGGAGATCATAGGAAACAGGAAATACAGACAGAGGGAGACAGTTCCAGAGTTGACCTGTTGCATAAATGAAGGACTGGGAGTAACGGTTAACTCTTGCATTAGAAAGTTGGACAGAAAAGGGATGAGAGTTTGCTACTAGACGGGTGCTACGCTCCCGTCGTGGAGGTGGAGGAGTGCATGCAGACAGTTCAAAAGGGGCAGTGACCATTGAAGTAGCGATAGAAGAGATAAAGATGCAACAGTGCGGCGAAGAGACAGAGGTTGAACGGAGTCAGTAGGAGGAGGAGAGTTAATGAGATGAAAAGCCTTTGACTCCACGCTATTGAGAAGAGCTGTATGTGGGGAGCCTTCCCACACATGAGAGTTGTACTCTTCACAGGGGCAGATAAAACCCCTATATAGAGTTAACAATTGTGCAGCGGTAAATAAGGAATGGTATCGGCTTAGCGCACCTAATCTCTTGGAAACCGATTTTACAAGAGATGTAATAGAATCTTTTCAAGATAAGTCCCAAGTACATGAAACCCCAAGCATGTTCAAGGATGATGCAGGCTTAAGCTGAATATTATTAAATATTAGTGGGTATACCTGTGGAAGATTCTGACGGGTTGATAGGTGTAAAAACTGAGTCTTTGATGCATTAAAAACAACAAGATTATTTCTACTCCATTCTGAGATACGAGCCAAGTCAGAAATTTGGTGTTCCATAGCCTCATCCCTTGTTTGCTAAAGTAACTGCTGAGATGGACGTTGCGGGAACCGAATGGAAAGGTGAAGGGTGGAGTCATCAGCGTATGAATGGATAGGGTTAGATGTACCACTTAGAAGGTCATTGATAAATTAAAGGAAGAGTGTTGGTGATAGGACAGAGCCCTGAGGAACACCACTGTTAATAGATCTAGGAGAAGAACGATGGCCGTCTACAACATCGGCTATAGAACGACCAGAAAGGAACCTAGAGATGAAGGCACAGATAGAAGGATAGAAACCGTAAGAGGTTAGTTCGGAAATTAAAGATTAAGGCCAGAGTCGATCGAAAGCCTTTGAGATGTCAAGTGCAATAGCAAAGCTTTCGCCGAAGTCCCGAAAGGAGGATGACCAGGAGTCTTAAATGTAGGTGAGAAAATCGCCAGTGGAGCATCCTTGACAGAACGCATATTGTCGATCAGAAAGAAGGTCGTGATAGGAAAGATGCTTTAATATTTTTCTATTAAGAAGCGGCTCTAAAACTTTTGAGTTACAGGATGTTAAAGCAGTTGGACGATAGTTAGAGGGTTGGGAATGGTCACCCTTCTTTGGGACTGACTGAATGAGAGCAAACTTCAGCAAGAAGGAAAGGTACAAGTTGACCGACAGAGGCGAAAGAGTTCACCTAGGCAGGGTGTAAGCACAGAAGCACGGTTCTTGAGAACAACAGGAGGGACTCCATCAGGCCTATATGCTTTGTTAGTATTGAGGCCTGTGATAGCAGAAAATACATTAGCTGAAGAAATTTTATTGTCAGCCATGAGAAAGTCAGAGGGGGAGAAGTGATGGAGGAACAGCACTGGAATCGTCTAAGGTGGAATTGGAGGAGAAAGTCTCAGCAAAGAGATCTGCTTTATCAGTAGAAGAAATAGCTACAGAGTCATCAGAGTTGAAAAGGTGAGGGAAGGATGATGAAGTAAATTTGTTAGAAAGTTTTTTGGCAAGGTGCCTGAAGGAGCGGGAAGAATTCGAGTTGGAGAGTTGAGAGCATTTAGTACGGATGAAAATATTTTTAGCAGAGCGAAGAACAGACTTAGCATGATTCCGGTCAGAAACGTATAAAAGATGTGATTCAGGGGTGGGTTGGCTCCAGTACCTTCTATAGGCCCTCTCCTTGTTGCGAACAGCATTAGAACAAGCATGACCAAGGTTTTCTTGCATTAGTCATTTTTTTTTTTTTTTTTAAATGCGAGGAAAGGAACCAAAGGCCATGAGCCCGCAGTTACAGTTCCCTCCAAGAGAAAAACAAAATACAAGAGAGAGCCAAATTCAAGATCCAATCATTTTGAGATGCCTGGACACACTGCGTTTGAAAGACTGGAGATCATAGGCAGCAGGAAATACAGACAGAGGGAGACAGTTCCAGAGCTGACCTGTTGCATAAATGAAAGACTGGGAGTAACGGTTAACTCTTGCATTAGAGAGTTGGACAGAAAAGGGATGACAGTTTGCTGCCAGACAGGTGCTACGCACCCGTCGTAGAAGTGGAGGAATGCAAGCAGACAGTTCAGAGGAGCAGTGACCATTAAAGTAACGATAGAAAAGAGATAAAGATGCAACAGTGCGGCGAAGAGACAGAGGTTGAAGGGAGTCAGTAAGAGGAGGAGAGTTAATGAGATGAAAAGCCTTTGACTCCACCCTATTGAGAAGAGCTGTATGTGGGGAGCCTCCCCACACATGAGAGTTGTACTCCACACAGGGGTGGATAAAACCCCTGTATAGAGTCAACAATTGTGCAGGGGTAAAGAAAGAGCGGAGTCGGCTTAGCACACCCAATCTCTTGGAAGCAGATTTTACAAGAGATGTAATATGATCTTTCCAAGATAAGTCCCGAGTAAATGAAACCCCAAGCATGTTCAAGGATGATGCAGGATTAAGGTGAATATTGTTAAACATTAGTGGGTATACCTGTGGAAGATTTTTTCGGGTTGATAGGTGTAAGAACTGACTCTTAGATGCATTAAAAACAACCATATTATTTTTACGCAAGTCAGAGATACGAGCCAAGTCAGACATTAGGTGTGCCATAGCCTCATCCCTTGTTCGTTGAGGTAACTTTTGAGATGGGCGTTGCGGGAACCGAATAGAAAGGTGAAGGGTGGAGTCATCAGCGTATGAGTGGATAGGGTTAGATGTACAGCTTAGAAGATCATTGATGAATAAAAGGAAGAGAGTAGGTGATAGGACAGAGCCCTGAGGAACACCACTGTTGATAGATCTAGGAGAAGAACGATGACCGTCTACAACAGCGGCTATAGAACGACCAGAAAGGAGGCTAGCGATGAAGGCACAGTTAGAAGGATAGAAACCGTAGGAGGGCAGTTTGGAAATTAAAGATTTATGCCAGACTCGATCAAAAGCCTTTGAGATGTCAAGTGCAATGGCAAAGCTTTCGCCAAAGTCACGAATGGAAGCAATATTCATTCCAGGGAAAATGAAAAAATTACTGCCTGAGGGCCTCCCAATCCATAACTCCAAAGTGCCACAGACGACATGTCTTTGGAGGGTCCACAGGCCGTACCAGAGCGATAGGACAGGTTAAGGTGATAAGGCTGTGATCGGAGGAGCCCAACGGAGAGAAAAGATTAACAATGTAACCAGAAGGATTAGTTGTAAGGAAGAGGTGAAGTATGTTGGAGTTCTCTCCAAGGCGGTCAGGGATATGGGTAGGGTGCTGTACAAGCTGCTCTAGGTCATTAAGGATAGAAAAGGTGTAGGCTTGTTCACCAGGTGGATCAGTGAAAGGAGAGGAGAGCCAAAGGTGGTGGTGAACATTGAAATCTCCAAGAATGGAGATTTCAGAGAAAGGAGAAATGGATAGAATGCATTCCATTGTAGAAGTAAGATAGTCAAAGAATTTTTGATAGTCAGTAGAATTAGGAGATAAGTAAACAGTGCAGATATATTTAGTCAGAGAATAACAGAACAGCCGAAGCCAGAGTGTAGACAATTCAGAAGGATCGAGTTCACGAACACGAGAGCAAGATAAGTCGTTCCGTATATATACACAACAGCCACCTTTGGCTTTGAAATGAGTGTAAAGAAAGTAGGAGGATACAGAAAAGTGTCTGCTGTCAGGTGCCTCAGACAGCTGAGTCTGAGTTAGAAAATAAGTGCATTTCTTGGTAATGCATAAGCTTTTACAAATAAACTTTGTAGAATTTGGGTTCCTTCTTTGTGGGATCCTCCAGTTGCAGTTTCTCCGAGTGTTATAATATCGAAGCAAACTTGAGATATGCAGAATCAGGGGTCTGTGATTCCGGTGATGTTTTTCATCTAATGTTTGTTTATATGATGGTTTCCCTATTGTTAAAACAAGGCAAGATGAATGAGTAGAATATATTACAATCTTTTATCAACCAGACTTGAACGATAGTTGCGTAATACTTTAATATTTCTTAAACGAAAACTTGACCTATTCTTGTCACGTGATTTTATGACTGCCAGGGTTGTCGGACTGTGGCGTTATTATATTTAGTATATTTCTTGCTTCCACAATGGTTGTTCAGCTGTCAAAACAAAGTACGATCATAGAATAGCCTAATGTATGTGTTAGTATACTATCGTATATATTAATATTATAATATAATTCGTTAGTACTTCTTAAAAAACGTTGTGACAAACTTGCGATATGCCTTATCAGGGGCCTATTATTCAGGAGTTGTTTTATTTTACAATTGTTATTTAGTTCTAATATGCATACCTTACCACGTGCGATAACATACCATCATAGAGTATTGCATTTTTCACCATACAATCAACTGGACACGAATGATTATGGCGGTATTATTTGTACTTCTTAGGATAATATCTCGATCGATTTTGTGTCACGTAATATCGTTGCTTGGTCGTCGCCAGGGATCTCAGATGCAAGGACGTAAACACTGGGGAAAGGTTTTCTTTATTTTTTGTGTGGAAATAAAAAATTAAAAGAAATCCAAATGTTATGTGTGTGTCTAGGAATGTAATAGGAAGATTGTTGGATGTGAGAGTTCTGAGAGGGGAGGGTGGAGGTATGTCTGACCACTACCTTGTGGAGGGAAAGTTAAGAGTAGGTAAGAGATGGGTGAGAGCTAGGAGGGTTAGGTGTGGCAGGGAGGTTTTGAAAGTGAGTGAGTTGGATAAAAGAGAGAAAAAGATAGAGTATCAGGAGAAATTGAAAGATGAGTGGAACACAGTGAAAGATCGGGAAAATGGCAGTGTGGAGGAGGAATGGCAGTTGTTTAAGAGTGCTGTGGTGGGGCATGCAGAAGAGGTGTGTGGTGTGAGACGTGTGGGTGGTGGTGTAAGAAAAGGAAGAGAATGGAGGTGTGAGGAAGTAAGTATGGGTGTGGCTGAGAAGAGACGTGCATATGAAGTGTGGCTGCAGAGGAAGGATGAGTTGTCATATGAAAGGTATAAGGAAAAGAAGAATAGGGCGAGAAGGGCTGTGCATGATGCTAAAGTGGCAGCAGATGAGAGGTGGGGTAGGCGGCTGACAGAGAATTTTCAACAGAATAAGAAAATGTTTTGGAAGGAGGTGAAAAGGGTGCGAAAGGGAGAGTCTGGGAAGGAAGAACGAGTAAAAGCAGAGGATGGAAGGATGTTAATTGAGATGGATGCAGTAAGGAAGAGGTGGACAGAGTATTTTGAAAGATTGTTAAATGTAGAGGAGGAAAGGGTGGCTGAGATTGTGGCGGATGGAAGGGTGCAAGGAATAAATGTGTTGGGAGAGTTGAATGATTCTTTGATCACGAAGGAGGAAGTGGAGAAGGCAGTAAAGGAGATGAAAACAGGGAAAGCTGCAGGTATGGATGGGTGTGCTGTGGAATGCCTGAAGGGTGGTGGAGTGACTATTGTTGACTAGTTAGTAAGATTGTTGAATGTGTGCTTTGAGAAAGGTATGGTGCCAATTGACTGGGCAAATGCTTGTGTGGTCCCGTTGTATAAAGGCAAGGGTGATAAGTATGAATGTACTAGCTTTAGGGGTATAAGTCTGTTGAGTGTTGTAGGTAAGGTGTATGGTAGAGTGTTAATTATGAGAGTTAGAGAGGGTGCAGAAGGAGTGATTGGTGATGAGCAGTGTGGCTTTAGGAGAGGGAGTGGATGCGTGGATCAGGTGCTTGCTGTGAGACAAGTGTGTGAAAAGTATTTAGCGAAAGGCAAGGATGTGTTTTGGGCATTTATGTATTTAGAGAAAGCGTATGATAGAATTGATAGGGAGGCTTTCTGGACTGTTTTAAGATTGTATGGACTTCATGGTAGGTTATTAAAAGGCGTGAAAAGTTTTTATGTAAATAGTAGAGCGTGTGTAAGAGTGGAAAATGCTGTGAGTGATTGGTTTCCTGTGAGAGTGGGGCTGCGACAGGGAGTGTGATGTCGCCTTAGTTGTTTAATATTTACATTGATGGTGTTGTAAGGGAGGTGAATGCAAGAGTTTTAGGTGGAGGTCTGAGTCTGGTGAATGTTGATGGTGGAGAGTGGAATCTGAAGCAGCTGCTGTTTGCATATGATACTGCACTGGTGGCTGATTCAGAGGAGAGATTGAGACAGTTGGTAGAGGAGTTTCGAAGGGTGTGTGAAAGGAGGAAATTGAAAGTAAATGAGAATAAGAGTAAAGTGATGAAGTGTACGAGGTTGGTAGATGGTAGGGGGATGAATATAGTTTTGAATGGTGAGTTGCTTGAGGAGGTAGAGTGTTTTAAATATCTAGGGTCACATGTTGCTGTGGATGGAAGAATAGATGCAGAAGTGAAGTTTAGAATAAATGAAGTAGGAAAGGTGCTGGGAGGAATGAAAAAAGTGTTTAGATGTCATTCGCTATGAATGGATGTAAAGAGAAGGCTGTATGATGGTGTTGTGGTACCGACTGCGTTATATGGGTCTGAAACATGGACTATAGGTGTAGCAGAGAGGAAAAGTTTGAATGTAATGGAGATGAGGTGTCTGAGGAGTATGTGTGGAGTGACGCGTATGGATCGAGTGCGAAATGATGAAGTGAGAAGGAGATCTGGAGTTGTTCGGGAGATGGTTGGTAGAGTTGAGCAGAGGGTGTTGCGATGGTTTGGGCATATGGAGAGAATGGATAATGAGCGATTGGTGAAAAAGATAACTAGATCTGATGTGAGAGGTGTAAGGCTGAGAGGAAGACCACGAATAGGATGGATGGACAGTGTGAAGAGAGCACTGGATGCAAGAGGAATGTCTGTTGAGCAAGGAAGAGTGGCTGTGCGTGACAGAAATAAATGGAGAGAAATTGTGAATGAACAAGTGATGACGCAGCCCTGATGGGATATTCTCCCGCATTTGGTCTGATCAGCTAGTCAGGTCAGGTGCGGGTAAGGGGATGGGTCTGTTATGATGTGGCAGGAGTAAACCAGTTCTGCTATCGGGCCCTGCTGTGGATGTCACTGATTGCATTGCACAATTGACCCTTGTGCGGTGTGGTGCGGTGAGGATCTGTCCGTTCTCCCCTTTGGGGCAAAGATGCGAATGAATGTGTTTGAATGGATGAGTAAATGGGGAGTGTGTCGTCCTGTCTCGGCTACCTCCCTTTCCTTGGGGGAAGCAGCCTAGGTATATAGATAGATAGATAGATGTGTGTGTTTGGTTTGTGTTAACTATAATTGCCTTACTATTATACATTTAAGTTTAAGCACAGAAAAGGACTTGCCCAAAGAAATTAAGTGCAAGCCAGGGTTATAGATTACACTAGGTGTACCGTATACATTTTTTTCTTGTATGTTAGTGACATGCATGGTTGTGTAACTGTGCCAAAGTTCATTTATGAAGAGATGAAATTGCAGACTTCGCTACGTACTGTACTCCTGGCAGTGTATTTCCTTATGCAGTACCGTAATTCATTTGGAACAGTACCTCTCAAGTCACTTTAAATATCTTACCAAACCAACATTTTCACAACATGAATACTCATCGTTTAACAGGTAAATTACTTCTTAATCAGTATATATATATATATAATATATATATAGTATATATGTATATATTATATAATATATATATGTAGCAGCCGTGGCTCAGTGGGTTAGAGCGCTCCGCTCTGACCGTAGGGTCGGAAGATCGAATCCACCCAAGGGTCATTGGTAGACATCAGGAAGGGCATCCGGTCATAAAATGCTACACGCTCCAAACCAAAGTCCTCTATCCAGGGGCAACATCTTAGCCCTTATCCAAAAAGGGGTACCTGGCGTAAATCTCACTAATATATATATATATATATATATATATATATATATATATGTATATATATATATATATATATATATATATATATATATATATATATATATATATATATATATATATATATATAATCATCATCAGCCGTTGAGGTCCACTCCAAGACCGGCCTATCCCTACTGAAGGAGGGACAATACAGCCAATGTATCTCTACCCAGTAGCTTAGGCTGTCTAATGGAGATTGTATGTAGGGTGAGTTGTGCTTGTGAATGTAATTGTAATGTTGGAGTGGCTCTGGATGTGTGTGTAGTCTGTGAACCAAGTGTAACCGGCACACCTTAAGCTGACAGGGCACTAGCATACTAGTATGCGACACTGGTTCAACCACAAAACCCCTTATGTCTGCCAAAGCGGTCAGTGTCTTGGTGAACGCTTCCCAAGTTTTTACAAGTCTGGCGGGAGGCGAACCCGTGTTCACCAGCGTGCGAGACGCACACTCTACCCCTGTATAAACAGAGGCTCCATATATATATATATATATATATATATATATATATATATATATATATATATATATATATATATATATATATATATATATATATACCGCTGTGGCTGGGGGGACACAACCTGGCCGCACTATGGGGGGGTACTACTACTCTGCGGCCAGGTTGTGTTAAGAAGAATACTGCCACCGGATTCCCTGCGTGTCGTAAAAGGCGACTAAAAGGGGCGGGGTGAGGGGACTAGGGGCCCCCTCCTCTTTTTTAGTTCCTAAAAAGAGACAGGCCAGAGAAAGGGATGGGGGATGGAGTTATCCCCGTTCCCTGAAGATTGGGTCTATGAATGTGCGTGGATGTAGTACGATTGAGGCTAAAAGGGAGGAGATTGGGAGAATGTTTGTGAGAAGAAAGTTGGATGTGTTAGCTTTGAGTGAAACGAAGATGAAAGGGAAGGGGGAATCTATGTTTGGAAGTGTGAGTGGAAGATTGTCAGGTGTTGATAGAGGAAGGGCAAGAGAAGGTGTGGCCTTGTTAGTGAGTCCGGAAGTACAGCAATGTGTGATTGAATGGAAGGAGATGTCATCGAGACTGATGTGGGTGAAAGTGAAATTTGAACGTGAGTTGTGGGTGTTTGTGAGTGGATATGGACCTGGTAGTGAAAGGGATGAACAAGAGAGGGAGTCTTTCTGGAATGATGATGATGAGTGTCTGCAGAGTTTTGGAGCGAATGTGAATGTGGTAATGATGGGAGATCTGAATGCTAGAGTGGGAAATGTAGCAGTTGAAGGCGTAGTTGGTATGCATGGTGTGCCTGGAAGAAATGAAAATGGGGAACGAATGATAGCGATGTGTGTTGAGCGAGAGATGGTGATTGGGAATACGCTGTTTGAGAAGAAAGATATTTATAAGTATACGTGGGTGAGAGAGGAGGGTGGAAGGGTTGTTGATAGAGCCTTGATGGACTATGTGGTTGTGTCTAGGAATGTAATAGGAAGATTGTTGGATGTGAGAGTTCTGAGAGGGGAGGGTGGAGGTATATCTGACCACTACCTGGTGGAGGGAAAGTTAAGAGTAGGTAAGAGATGGGTGAGAGATAGGAGGGTTAGGCGTGGCAGGGAGGTTTTGAAAGTGAGTGAGCAGGATAAAAGAGAGAAAAAGATAGAGTAGCAGGAGAAATTGAAAGATGAGTGGAACGCAGTGAAAGATCGGGAAAATGGCAGCGTGGAGGAGGAATGGCAGTTGTTTAAGAGTGCTGTGGTGGGGCATGCAGAAGAGGTGTGTGGTGTGAGACGTGTGGGTGGTGGTGTAAGAAAAGGAAGTGAATGGTGGTGCGAGGAAGTAAGTATGGGTGTGGCTGAGAAGAGACGTGCATATGAAGTGTGTCTGCAGAGGAAGGATGAGATGTCATATGAAAGGTATAAGGAAAAGAGGAATAGAGCGAGAAGGGCTGTGCGTGATGCTAAAGTGGCAGCAGATGAGAGGTGGGGTATGCGCTGACAGAGAATTTTCAACAGAATAAGAAAATGTTTTGGAAGGAGGTGAAAAGGGTGCGAAAGGGAGAGTCTGGGAAGGAAGAACGAGTAAAAGCAGAGGATGGAAGGATGTTAATTGAGATGGATGCAGTAAGGAAGAGATGGGCAGAGTATTTTGAAAGATTGTTAAATGTAGAGGAGGAAAGGGTGGCTGAGATTGTGGCGGATGGAAGGGTGCAAGGAATAAATGTGTTGGGAGAGTTGAGTGATTCTTTGATCACGAAGGAGGAAGTGGAGAAGGCAATAAAGGAGATGAAAACAGGGAAAGCTGCAGGTATGGATGGGTGTGCTGTGGAATGCCTGAAGGGTGGTGGAGTGACTATTGTTGACTGGTTAGTAAGATTGTTGAATGTGTGCTTTGAGAAAGGTATGGTGCCAATTGACTGGGCAAGTGCTTGTGTGGTCCCGTTGTATAAAGGCAAGGGTGATAAGTATGAATGTACTAGCTTTAGGGGTATAAGTCTGTTGAGTGTTGTAGGTAAGGTGTATGGTAGAGTGTTAATTATGAGAGTTAGAGACGGTACAGAGGGAGTGATTAGTGATGAGCAGTGTGGCTTTAGGAGAGGGAGGGGATGCGTTGATCAGGTGTTTGCTGTGAGACAAGTGTGTGAAAAGTATTTAGCGAAAGGCAAGGATGTATTTTGGGCATTTATGGATTTAGAGAAAGCGTATGATAGAATTGATAGGGAGGCTCTGTGGACTGTTTTAAGATTGTATGGACTTGATGGTAGGTTACTAAAAGGGGTGAAAAGTTTTTATGTAAATAGTAGAGCGTGTGTAAGAGTGGGAAATGCTGTGAGTGATTGGTTTCCCGTGAGAGTGGGGCTGCGACAGGGATGTGTGATGTCGCCTTGGTTGTTTAATATTTACATGGATGATGTTGTAAGGGAGGTGAATGCAAGAGTTTTAGGTGGCCTGAATCTGGTAAATGTTGATGGAGGAGAGTGGAATCTGAAGCAGCTGCTGTTTGCAGATCATACTGCGCTGGTGACTGATTCAGAGGAGAGACTGAGACAGTTGGTAGAGGAGTTTGGAAGGGTGTGTGAAAGGAGGAAATTGAAAGTAAATGAGAATAGGAGTAAAGTGATGAAGTGTACGAGGTTGATAGATGGTAGGGGGATGAATATAGTTTTGAATGGTGAGTTGCTTGAGGAGGTAGATTGTTTTAAATATCTAGGGTCACATGTTGCTGTGGATGGAAGAATAGATGCAGAAGTGAAGTTTAGAATAAATGAAGTAGGAAAGGTGCTGGGAGGAATGAAAAAAGTGTTTAAATGTCTTTCGCTTTGAATGAATGTAAAGAGAAGGCTGTATGAGGGTGTTGTGGTACCAACTGCATTATATGGGCCTGAAACATGGAATATGGGTGTAGCAGAGAGGAAAAGTTTGAATGTAATGGAGATGAGATGTCTGATGAGTATGTGTGGAGTGACGCGTATGGATCGAGTGCGAAATTATGAAGTGCAAAGGAGAACTGGAGTTGTTCAGGAGATGGCTGGTAGAGTTGAGCAGAGGGTGATGCAATGGTTTGGGCATATGGAGAGAATGGATAATGAGCGACTGGTGAAAAAGATAACTAGATATGATGTGAGAGTTGTAAGGCTGAGAGGAAGACCACGAATAGGATGGATGGACAGTGTGAAGAGAGCACTGGATGCGAGAGGGATGTCCGTTCAGCAAGGAAGAGTGGCTGTGCGTGACAGAAATAAATGGAGAGAAATTGTGAATGAATAAGTGATGACGCAGCCCTGAGGGGATATTCTCCCTCATTTGGTCTGATCAGCTAGTCAGGTCAGGTGCGGGTAAGGGGATGACTTTATTATGATGTGGCAGGAGTAAACCAGTTCTGCTGTCAGGCCCTGCTGTGGATGTCACTGATTGCATTGTGCAGTTGACCCTTGTGCGGTGTGGTGCAGTGAGGATCTGTCCGTCCTCCCCTTTGGGGCTAAGATTCGAATAAATGTGTTTGAATGGATGAGTAAATGGAGAGTGAGTCGTCCTGTCTCGGCTACCTCCCTTTCCTTGGGGGAAGCAGCCTAGGTATATAGATAGATAGATATCTCATTCGATCCCAGGGGTGCTGGGCGAGGCATGGCACTGGGAGGGTACTAAGCATACCGCCCTCCGCCTATTGGCTCATAGTCCCCAACCTCATAGGTCCCTACCCGGGGTTCCCTGCTTTATAAAGACTTGAAAATCCCAGCTCTGTCCAATATTCCGGACACCGGGCTCCAGTGGGTTAAATATATATATATATATATATATATATATATATATATATATATAGAAATATATATATATATTTATATATATATATATAAATATATATATATATATATATATATATATATATATATATATATATATATATAAATATATATATATATATATATATATATATATATATATATATATATATATTGTTACGGAACAGAGAAAGATAATGTGCACTTTAAGTGAGAATACTAAGAGTCACTACTGTCCCGTAAAGGTCCAGGTTCAAAATAAAAGTGTTAGATAAAATTACAAGTTAAAGTTTAATGCACAAACTAACAACAAAACATTCAGGACTCATAAGGATAATGTAATGGCAAAAAACAGGTTAAATATATGGTTAACTGCAATAGCCTCTATTAACACGAAATTAGCATGAGTAAATTTATCTAAGTTAGCCCTGATAAAATGAAAATACACTTGGTAATGCTCAGTTAACGCAAGATAAATAATTACAGATACAAACTATTATTACCACTGGCTGACAAAATAAATTACAAAAACTTTACTAGGCCTACAAATCAACACCTTATGCTATACAGTACAAGAACAAAATGCAATAACACTTAAACTCAAATCACACAGCTGCTAGATGGTTGGAGACTTCCTGAGAAACTCACAATAATAATAACTGTACAGGGGAGGACAGAGATGTGAACAAAATGAGGAGCAGATCTAAGTGGCAATGATGCAGAGACTGAGCTCATTATATAGGGGCCGGCAGAGCTTGATACAACTTGTAAGAAGGACGCGCAAATGAAGCCATGGGGACAAAGAGCTGAAAATCCTGCTCTGAACAACAGAAAGGACGACTTACTCTAATATAACGGTAGAAGGGGGGGACTGAGGCAGAACACGCTCGTGATCAAACATGCAGCATACTGTGTATTAAAATTACACAAAGGATGATGAAATCATAGGCTATGTAACACCTCCCCACAAAAAAAAAGAAATTTACAAAGGAAATTTCTTATTACTCTAAAACAATCTGTATATGGCATTACAGAACATGCAAATGTCTTTCCTAATGTTACAAAACATGAGATCTCCCTAGCACGTTCAGTCATAGGTACTTGCCAGTATCCCTTTAACAAATCAAACTTACTTATGTACCTAGCCTTTCCGATCTTGTCTATGCAATCTTCCACACGAGGGAGAGGGTAAGTGTCTGTTTTGGTTATCTGATTAACACGTCTGTAGTCAATGCAAAGCCGCTGTGACCCACCTGGCTTAGGGACTAGAGTGACAGGAGAACTCCACTCGCTCTGACAGGGCTCAATCATCTTGTGGTCCAACAGGTAGCCAAGCTCCTTCTGGATGAGAGGAACTTTCACTGGGTTCACACGGTAAGAAGGCAGTTTAATTGGCTTTGCGTCTCCAACATCGACATCATGCATCAACACAGTAGTTCTTCCTGGAGTGGCACGGAACACTTGTGGGTACTCCTGCAGTAATGCTGAAAACTCCTGCCTTTCCTCGGGAGGTAGATGAGAAAGCTTAGTCTGGAGATCATTCATGATATCAGGATTCTTCCCCAAACTATCACTCAGGCTCATACTGCATGGGAGAGCTTCACTTGCAGACTCGGGTGGAACAGCTACAGTGCAGACTGGATTATTTTCGTCCTGCCTGTGATATAACTTTAGCATGTTGATGTGACATAGTTGCTTGCTCTTTCTACGATCTGGTGTGGCAATGACATAGTTGACATCACTGAGTTTCTTCTCCACGAAATAAGGACCACTAAACTTGGCTTGAAGAGGTTGCCCATGCACCGGTAGCAGAATCAAAACCTGATCTCCTGGCTGAAAGTGGCGTAACCTGGACTTCTTATCATGCCAAGTCTTCATCTTCTCCTGAGCAGCTCCTAAATTCTCTCTCGCCAGCTGTAAAGCAGTGGACAGCCGTTCTTTGAACTTCATCACATACTCCAGCAGGTTGACGTCATCTTCCTCCGACAGCCAGCATTCCTTGAGTAACTTAAGGGGTCCTCTTACTTCATGGCCAAACAGTAGTTCAAAGGGTGAGAAGCCCAGTGATTCATTTGGAGATTCTCTTGCAGCAAACACAACGATGGAAGACCCTTATCCCAGTCTTTCTGATGTTCCAAACAGTACTTCCCAAGCATCGATCTGAGTGTTTGATGACATCTCTCCAACGCTCCTTGGGTCTGGGGATGGTAAGCTGAAGACGTGATCTGGGTGATGCCCAACTCTTTCAGAGACTGCTTGAAAACATTTGACATGAAATTACTTCCCCGGTCTGACTGTACCTCTTTGGGCAGACCAAACTTTGTGAAGAACCCTAGCATTTCCTTAACCACGTTCTTTGCTGAGATATTTCTAAGTGGAATGGCTTCAGGATAACGAGTAGCCATATCAATCAGGGTCAACACATAAGAAAATCCTGAAGAAGTCTTAGGAAGAGGGCCCACAATATCCACCAACACACGGGTGAAAGGCGCCTCAAAAGGAGGAATGGGAACTAGAGGTGCAACCTTTTCGGTCTGATTACACTTCCCCACAACTTGACAGGTGTGACAAGACTTACAATACCAGGAAACATCTCTGAAGATACCTGGCCAGTAGAAGTGTTTCAAAATGCGTGCCACAGTCTTCCTCACTCCAAGGTGTCCTGCCAAACTGGAATCATGAGCCACTCTAATGATATCCTGCCTACAAACACGAGGGATGACAACTTGATGTACAACCTCCCATTCACAGTCGGCTGATGCTGTTGGGGGTCTCCACTTCCTCATAAGTACTCCTGACTTTACATAATAATAAGTAGAAGCACTGGCTGACTCTTCTTCACTGTAAGCAGAGTTAGCTAGACCTTTCAACTCAGGGTCAGCAACCTGCAACTCAACCAACTCTTGATGAGACAAATTATCAACACTACGGGGTACTGCCTCATCTGGTGAGTGGTCCAAATTAGCAAGAAAAGTGTCAGCTAGGATAACATCATCATCATCATTATCCTCTAAATCACCAGTAACTTTAGACTTAGCCCTAGTGACAGCACATGCAGGGAACACATCAGGGACATCACAATCCTGGGACGCAGCCACTGGCTCACTAGACAACTGAGGAGCTGGACACACTTGACTTCCACCAATATCATTTCCAAGTAAGAAAGTTACACCTGACATTGGGAGTGTCTCAACCAACCCAACCATAACGGAACCATTAACAAAACCAGACTCTAAATTCACTCTGCACAGAGGGACAGAGAAGTAATTATTCCCTACACCTTGTAAGATTACAGTTTCATCAGAGGAATTAATATTAGAGCCTAGAACACTGGTCAGCATAAGGGATTGGCAAGCACCTGTATCACGATATATTTGAACTGATTTCCTGTCATCACTGTCCAGAGGACTGAGAAAACCATCAGACAGGAAATTAGCACATGAACTCTTGAGAGTGTCACCCACGTTACTGCTCAAAAGAGGAGCTCCATCATGAGAATTTAAGTTACCCCTCAAAGCAGGTTCAGTTTACTCAGTTAAATAATTCTGGGAACTCTCAAGAGTGGACACTAGACCAATTGACTGAATATTTAAAGACTCCTTTTTGTTCACATCACGCTGTCTCCTGAAACATTTCTACGTAGTATGACCAAGCTTACTACAATAAGTACATTTACTTTTCTGAAATCTAGAGGTGAAGCTGGTATTTACTTCCTGAGAAACATCATCTTTATTCTCTTTCCTGTTACCTGTACTCTGAGTAGAGGCAACGTACTTACTCTCAGCTTTCCTTTTTTCTCTAGAATATCTCTTGTGAGTGAGAACATATTCATCAGCTAAAACTGCAGCATCAGACAAATTATCTATTCTTCTCTCATCAAGATATAGGCTTACATCTTTATAAATACACCTCTTGAAGTCCTCCAGCAAAATCATCTGCTTAAATTTTCCAAAATCAGAATCCACATTCTTAGAATTTAACCACTGCTCTAACAGATCTTCTTTGATTTTTGCATACTCAACATGGGATTGCTTATCTTGCTTATAAGTTGTCCTAAATTTTACTCTATAGGCTTCAGGAACAAGCTCATAGGCCTTAAGAATCAAGCTCTTAACTACATCATAATTATCAGATTGATCCTGAGGCAAAGATGCATAAGTTACTTGAGCTTTACCGGTGAGAACAGTTTGAAGGAGTACTGGCTAATACTCCTTGGGCCAACTAAAACCTGTAGCTACCCTCTCAAACAACTGAAAATACTTTGTTAAATCATATTCATTAAAAGGAGGGACAAGTTTAACATTTTTAGCCACATCAAAATCATCAGAGCTAGATGATCCAGTTCCACATTGTTTCATGCGATACTCATGGTCTGCCTGAATTCTAGCAAGTTCAACTTGTGCCTCAGCCTCCTAAGAACGGGCCTGAAATTCAGCCTCCTTAACACAAGCCTCCTTAGCCTGAGACTCAGCCTCCTTAGCACGTGCTTGAAATTCAGCTTCCTTCACACGAGCCTCCTGCAGGGTTAGCTGTAACTTAGCTAATTCAATCTGCGTTTGCTCATTTGGAGTAGTTACATTAAACAAGCTTTCATTAATCATGTCAACAATTTGATCTTTAGAATGATGAGAGCGAACAGCAATTCCCAATTGTTGAGCAACAAGCTTAAGTTCATTCTTTTTTCTGTTTTCTACATCACACACTGTTTGCACATTTGACAAAAAATCTTTGGCTTCATCAAGTGTAGAAATAGTAGAAATCATGAATAAATCACAGTCACAAAATATCAAGCAATATCCTTATGAAAATATCCTGAATATCCTGATATGAGGTCGCCAAATTTATGTTACGGAATAGAGAAAGATAATGTACACTTTAAGTGAGAATACTAAGAGTCACTACTGTCCCGTAAAGGTCCAGGTTCAAAATAAAAGTTTTAGATAAAATTACAAGTTAAAGTTTAATGCACAAACTAACAACAAAACATTCAGGACTCATAAGGATAATGTAATGGCAAAAAACAGGTTAAATATATGGTTAACTGCAATAGCCTCTATTAACACGAAATTAGCATGAGTAAATTTATCTAAGTCAGCCCTGATAAAATGAAAATACACTGGGTAATGCTCAGTTAATGCAAGATAAATAATTACAGATACAAACTATTATTACCACTGGCTGACAAAATGAATTACAAAAACTTTACTAGGCCTACAAATCAACACCTTATGCTATACAGTACAAGAACAAAATGCAATAACACTTAAACTCAAATCACACAGCTGCTAGATGGTTGGAGACTTCCTGAGAAACTCACAATAATAATAACTGTACAGGGGAGGACAGAGATGTGAACAAAATGAGGAGCAGATCTAAGTGGCCATGATGCAGAGACTGAGCTCATTATATAGGGGCCGGCAGAGCTTGATGCAACTTGTAAGAAGGACGCGCAAATGAAGCCATGGGGACAAAGAGCTGAAAATCCTGCTCTGAACAACAGAAAGGACGACTTACTCTACTATAACAGTAGAAGGGGGGGATTGAGGCAGAACACGCTCGTGATCAAACATGCAGCATACTGTGCGTTAAAATTACACAAAGGATGATGAAATCATAGGCTATGTAACAATATATATATATATATATATATATATATATATATGTCCATCCATTCATCTTCCATTCCTACTTTGCCCCATGAGGAGCGTTGGAGACCGGGGCTGGGCAGTTCGTCCTGACTTTTAAGAAAGAGACCAATGTCACTCATCCCTGAGTGGAATTGCGTGAGCAATCAACCCCAACCATCTCTTGGATATAAACCTACACCGGCTCAATCCGATTGAAGCACAATAATTACCCACTAAACCACTAGGCGCCAAAATTTGGTTATATAGTTACCACCCAGTGTAGTAAATGGATTCCTGGTGCACAGGAAACCATTTGGCTTGTCACTCAGTGTAGAGTCACCCACAGGCAGAACGAAGAGGAAAGAATGAAGGAATAAAAGACAGAAGAGGGAGTGTAAAGTCGCCCGTAGGCAGGACGAGGAAAGAATGAAGGAAGAAAGACAGAAGGAAAGAAGGATGGAGGAGAGAACAAGGCAGACACCCTCGAGCAGCACTACATGGAGTGAGTGGAAGGTGAACGCCCCCACCTACCACAAATTATATATATATATATATATATATATATATATATATATATATATATATTGTTACATAGCTTATGATTTCATCATCCTTTGTGTAATTTTAATGCACAGTTGCTGCATGTTTGATCACGAGCGTCTTCTGCCTCAGTCCCCCCTTCTACCGTTATAGTAGAGTAAGTCGTTCTCTCTGTTATACTTTGCGGGATTTTCAGCTCTCTGTCCCCATGGCTTCATTTGCGCGTCCCTCTTACAAGTTGTATCAAGCTCTGCCAGCCCCTATATAATGAGCTCAGTCTCTGCATCATGGCCACTTAGATCTGCTCCTCATTTTGTTCACATCTCTGTCCTTCCCTGTACAGTTATTATTATTGTGAATTTCTCAGGAAGTCTCCAACCATCTAGCAGCTGTGTGACTTGAGTATAAGTGTTATTGTATTTTTTCTTGTACTGTGTAGCATAAGGTTGATTCTTGGGCCTAGTGAGGTCTTTGTGATTAATGTTGGATTTTATGTCAGTCATTTTTGATAATAGTTTGTATCTGTAATAATTTATCTTGCATTCACTGAGTATTATCTGGTATCTCATTTTATCAGGGCTGACTTAGATAAATTTACTCTTGCTAATTTCGTGTTAATAGAGGCTATTGCAGTTAACCATATATTTAACCTGTTTATTTGCCATTACATTATCCTTATGAGTTCTGAATGTTTTGTTGTTAGTTTAAGCATTAAACTTTAACTTGTAATTTTACCTAACTCTTTTGTTTTGAACCTGGAACTTTACGGGACAGTAGTGACTCTTAGTATTCTCACTTAATGTGTACATTATCTTTCTCTGTTCCGTAACATAAATTTGACGACCTCGCCAGGATATTCAGGATATTATCATAAGGATATTGTTTGATATTTTGTGACTGTGATATATTCATGATGGCTACTATTTCTACACTTGATGAAGCCAAAGATTTTTTGTCCAATGTGCAAACAGTGTGTGATATAGAAAACAGAACAAAGAATGAACTTAAGCTTGTTGCTCAACAATTGGGAATTGCTGTTCGCTCTCATCATTCTAAAGATCAAATTGTTGACATGATTAATGAAAGCTTGTTTAATGTAACTCCTCCAAATGAGCAAACGCAGATTGAATTAGCTAAGTTACAGCTAGCCCTGCAGGAGGCTAAGGCTAAGGAGGCGGAGTCTCGTGTGAAGGAAGCTGAATTTCAAGCACAGGCTAAGGAGGCTGAGGCACAAGTTGAAATTGCTAGGATTCAGGCAGACCATGAGTATCGCATGAAACAAGGTGGAACTGGATCATCTAGCTCTGATGATTTTGATGTGGCTAAAAATGTTAAACTTGTCCCTCCTTTTAATGAATCTGATTTAACAAAGTATTTTCAGTTGTTTGAGAGGGTAGCTACAGGTTTTAACCCGTCACGTCCCGAGGTTTTCCGCACCTCCGACATCCCCCAGTCCCGAGGTATTTTCGATTTTTTTTTTTTTTGGCTAAAACCTTCGCTTTTGGTGAGAAACATCGAAAATTCATAGAGAAATCGCTCACCTGAGGTTTAAAGTGCCCAATCCAGGTAGGAGTTCCTCCTTACCTGAGTGGGTTTTCTAACATGCTGGCACCAAAGAAAACGAGTTCTATGGGAGGGTAACTATTTCATCCACTCATAAATGGTATTTCTTTATTTACTTGGTACGAATGTATATGTAGTATGACAGTATATTGGTTTTCAAGCAGTAATAAAGGCAATATAAGCATTGTTTCACTCACTAACTAATCACCATACCTGACCTATTTTTGCCACACTACCTGATCATTATTTCTGGCTGTTTCTTCTTCTAATGCTATGTAAACATTGTCCTCCACATTGTCATCGATTGGGGAATCACTCTGGCCCTGAATAACTTTACTAGCCAGGTCATTGGTAACAGGTCCTTTGCCAAGACAATGGCGTGAGGGGGGGAGGGGGGAGGTTATGCAGTGTAAGGCATTGTCCCTGCTTGGTATCTTGTACAGGAATAGAGGAAGGTGTCCGGTGTATACATACGAAAAATCACCTGCGAAAATTGAAAATTGTGCAAATTAGGTACCTTGCCATTGCACGACGTACTGGTACGTCGCCGGGACTGGCAAATGCAAATCGTGGTGACGTACCCATACGTCGTCGGGACGGGGCTGGTTAATTGGCCAGCACTCCTTCAAACTGTTCTCACCGGTAAAGCTCAAGTAACTTATGCATCTTTGCCTCAGGATCAGTCTGATAATTATGATGTAGTTAAGAGCTTGATTCTTAAGGCCTATGAGCTTGTTCCTGAAGCTTATAGAGTAAAATTTAGGACAACTTATAAGCAAGATAAGCAATCCCATGTTGAGTATGCAAAAATCAAAGAAGATCTGTTAGAGCAGTGGTTAAATTCTAAGAATGTGGATTCTGATTTTGGTAAATTTAAGCAGATGATTTTGCTGGAGGATTTCAAAAGGTGTATTAGTAAAGATGTAAGCCTATATCTTGATGAGAAAAGAATAGATAATTTGTCTGATGCTGCAGTTTTAGCTGATGAGTATGTTCTCACTCACAAGAGATATTCTAGAGAAAAAGGGAAAGCTGAGAGTCAGTACGTTGCCTCTACTCAGAGTACAGGTAACAGGAAAGAGAATAAAGATGATGTTTCTCAGGAAGTAAATACCAGCTTCACCTCTAGATTTCAGAAAAGTAAATATACTTATTGTAGTAAGCTTGGTCATACTACGGAGAGATGTTTCAGGAGACAGCGTGATGTGAACAAAAAGGAGTCTTTAAATATTCAGTCAATTGGTCTAGTGTCCACTCTTGAGAGTTCCCAGAATTCTTTAACTGAGTTAACTGAACCTGCTTTGAGGGGTAACTTAAATTCTCATGATGGAGCTCCTCTTTTGAGCAGTAACGTGGGTGACACTCTCAAGAGTTCATGTGCTAATTTCCTGTCTGATGGTTTTGTCAGTCCTCTGGACAGTAATGACAGGAAATCAGTTAAAATATATCGTGATACAGGTGCTTGCCAATCCCTTATGCTGACCAGTGTTCTAGGCTCTAATGTTAATACCTCTGATGAAACTGTAATCTTACAAGGTGTAGGGAATAATTACTTCTCTGTCTCTCTGTGCAGAGTGAATTTAGAGTCTGGTTTTGTTAATGGTTCTGTTATGGTTGGGTTGGTTGAGACACTCCCAATGTCAGGTGTAACTTTCTTACTTGGAAATGATATTGGTGGAAGTCAAGTGTGTCCAGCTCCTCAGTTGTCTAGTGAACCAGTGGCTGTGTCCCAGGATTGTGATATCCCTGATGTGTTCCCTGCATGTGCTGTCACTAGGGCTAAGTCTAAAGTTACTGGTGATTTAGAGGATAATGATGATGATGATGTTATCCTAGCTGACACTTTTCTTGCTAATTTGGACCACTCACCAGATGAGGCAGTACCCCGTAGTGTTGATAATTTGTCTCGTCAAGAGTTGGTTGAGTTGCAGGTTGCTGACCCTGAGTTGAAAGGTCTAGCTAACTCTGCTTGCAGTGAGGAAGAGTCAGCTGGTGCTTCTACTCGTTATCCTGAAGCCATTCCACTTAGAAATATCTCAGCAAAGAACGTGGTTAAGGAAATACTAGGGTTCTTCACAAACTTTGGTCTGCCCAAGGAGGTACAGTCAGACCAGGGAAGTAATTTCATGTCAAACGTTTTCAAGCAGTCTCTGAAAGAGTTGGGCATCACCCAGATCACGTCTTCAGCTTACCATCCCCAGACCCAAGGAGCGTTGGAGAGATATCATCAAACACTCAAATCGATGCTCAAGAAATACTGTTTGGAACATCAGAAAGACTGGGATAAAGGTCTTCCATTCGTCGTGTTTGCTGCAAGAGAATCTCCAAATGAATCACTGGGCTTCTCACCTTTTGAACTACTGTTTGGCCATGAAGTAAGAGGACCCCTTAAGCTACTCAAGGAATGCTGGCTGTCGGAGGAAGATGACGTCAACCTGCTGGAGTATGTGATGAAGTTCAAAGAACGGCTGTCCACGGCTTTGCAGCTGGCGAGAGAGAATTTAGGAGCTGCTCAGGAGAAGATGAAGACTTGGCATGATAAGAAGTCCAGGTTACGCCACTTTCAGCCAGGAGATCAGGTTTTGATTCTGCTACCAGTTCATGGGCAACCTCTTCAAGCCAAGTTTAGTGGCCCTTATTTCGTGGAGAAGAAACTCAGTGATGTCAACTATGTCATCGCCACACCAGATCGTAGAAAGAGCAAGCAACTATGTCACATCAACATGCTAAAGTTATATCACAGGCGGGACGAAAATAATCCAGTCTGCACTGTAGCTGTTCCACCCGAGTCTGCAAGTGAAGCTCTCCCATGCAGTATGAGCCTGAGTGATAGTTTGGGGAAGAATCCTGATATCATGAATGATCTCCAGACTAAGCTTCCTCATCTACCTCCCAAGGAAAGGCAGGAGTTTTCGGCATTACTGCAGGAGTACCCGCAAGTGTTCCGTGCTACTCCAGGAAGAACCACTGTGTTGATGCATGATGTCGATGTTGGAGACGCAAAGCCAATTAAATTGCCTCCTTACCGTGTGAACCCAGTGAAAGTTCCTCTCATCCAGAAGGAGCTTGGCTACCTGTTGGACCACAAGATGATTGAGCCCTGTCAGAGTGAGTGGAGTTCTCCTGTCACTCTAGTCCCTAAGCCAGGTGGGTCACAGCGGCTTTGCATCGACTACAGACGTGTTAATCAGATAACCAAAACAGACACTTACCCTCTCCCTCATGTGGAAGATTGCACAGACAAGATCGGAAAGGCTAGGTACATAAGTAAGTTTGATTTGTTAAAGGGATACTGGCAAGTACCTATGACTGAACGTGCTAGGGAGATCTCATGTTTTGTAACACTAGGAAAGGCTTTTGCATGTTCTGTAATGCCGTATGGTATGAAGAATGCACCAGCCACATTTCAGAAGCTCATGAATGTTGTAACAGAGGGTTTGGCAGGGTGTGTTGTTTATATTGATGATGTATTAATCTTCAGTGACAACTGGAAAGATCACCTATGCCATGTCAGTAAATTTCTTGACCGTTTAGTTCATGCTAATCTTGTAGCTAATTTATCAAAGTGTGAGTTTGGTCAAGCTAAAGTTCAGTACCTTGGGTATGTAATTGGTGATGGACATGTTGCACCACCAGGAGCTAAGGTTCAGGTTATAAGTGATCTTCCCAGACCTAAAAGTAGGAAAGAGCTACAAAGATTTTTGGGAATGGTAGGTTATTACAGGAGATTTGTTCTTAACTTTTCTATTCTTGTATCACCACTTACAGACCTACTGAAAAAGGGAGTTAAATTTGTCTGGACTGATAACTGTGAATCCTCTTTCAACAAACTTAAAGCTATTCTATTAAGTCAGCCAGTGCTCGCTACTCCAAATTTTGCTAAGCCTTTTAAGATGGCTGTTGATGCAAGTGATACAGGAGCTGGGGCTGTTTTGCTGCAAGAGGATGATCAGGGTATTGAACATCCTGTATCTTATTACAGTAAGAAGTTCACTCCACCTCAAAAGAACTACTCAACTATTGAGAAAGAACTTTTGGCCTTGATTTTGGGTTTACAGCATTTTTCATTTTATTTGTGTTCTGGTTTTGACCCCATAGTCATTTATACCGATCATAACCCACTGAAATTCCTTAGTAAGTTTAAAGATAAAAATCAGAGATTGACAAGATGGAGTCTACTTCTTCAGGAGTATTCATTAGACATACAACATGTCAAGGGGAAAGAAAATGTTATTGCAGATTGCCTATCTAGACTTTAGACAGATTGTTTTAGAGTAATAAGAAATTTCCTTTGTAAATTTCTTTTTCTTTGTGGGGAGGTGTTACATAGCCTATGATTTCATCATCCTTTGTGTAATTTTAACGCACAGTTGCTGCATGTTTGATCACGAGCGTGTTTTGCCTCAGTCCCCCCTTCTACCGTTATAGTAGAGTAAGTCGTTCTCTCTGTTATACTTTGCGGGATTTTCAGCTCTCTGTCCCCATGGCTTCATTTGCGCGTCCCTCTTACAAGTTGTATCAAGCTCTGCCAGCCCCTATATAATGAGCTCAGTCTCTGCATCATGGCCACTTAGATCTGCTCCTCATTTTGTTCACATCTCTGTCCTTCCCTGTACAGTTATTATTATTGTGAATTTCTCAGGAAGTCTCCAACCATCTAGCAGCTGTGTGACTTGAGTATAAGTGTTATTGTATTTTTTCTTGTACTGTGTAGCATAAGGTTGATTCTTGGGCCTAGTGAGGTCTTTGTG
This sequence comes from Coenobita brevimanus, assembly GCF_032717465.1. NCBI lineage: Eukaryota > Metazoa > Arthropoda > Malacostraca > Decapoda > Coenobitidae > Coenobita > Coenobita brevimanus. The sequence goes on from NC_136997.1 coordinate 10,887,622, forward strand.
ATTAATGTTGGGTTTTATGTCAGTCATTTTTGATAATAGTTTGTATCTGTAATAATTTATCTTGCATTCACTGAGTATTATCTGGTATCTCATTTTATCAGGGCTGACTTAGATAAATTTACTCTTGCTAATTTCGTGTTAATAGAGGCTATTGCAGTTAACCATATATTTATTTGCCATTACATTATCCTTATGAGTTCTGAATGTTTTGTTGTTAGTTTAAGCATTAAACTTTAACTTGTAATTTTACCTAACTCTTTTGTTTTGAACCTGGAACTTTACGGGACAGTAGTGACTCTTAGTATTCTCACTTAATGTGTACATTATCTTTCTCTGTTCCGTAACATAAATTTGACGACCTCGCCAGGATATTCAGGATATTATCATAAGGATATTGTTTGATATTTTGTGACTGTGATATATTCATGATGGCTACTATTTCTACACTTGATGAAGCCAAAGATTTTTTGTCCAATGTGCAAACAGTGTGTGATATAGAAAACAGAACAAAGAATGAACTTAAGCTTGTTGCTCAACAATTGGGAATTGCTGTTCGCTCTCATCATTCTAAAGATCAAATTGTTGACATGATTAATGAAAGCTTGTTTAATGTAACTCCTCCAAATGAGCAAACGCAGATTGAATTAGCTAAGTTACAGCTAGCCCTGCAGGAGGCTAAGGCTAAGGAGGCGGAGTCTCGTGTGAAGGAAGCTGAATTTCAAGCACAGGCTAAGGAGGCTGAGGCACAAGTTGAAATTGCTAGGATTCAGGCAGACCATGAGTATCGCATGAAACAAGGTGGAACTGGATCATCTAGCTCTGATGATTTTGATGTGGCTAAAAATGTTAAACTTGTCCCTCCTTTTAATGAATCTGATTTAACAAAGTATTTTCAGTTGTTTGAGAGGGTAGCTACAGGTTTTAACCCGTCACGTCCCGAGGTTTTCCGCACCTCCGACATCCCCCAGTCCCGAGGTATTTTCGATTTTTTTTTTTTGGCTAAAACCTTCGCTTTTGGTGAGAAACATCGAAAATTCATAGAGAAATCGCTCACCTGAGGTTTAAAGTGCCCAATCCAGGTAGGAGTTCCTCCTTACCTGAGTGGGTTTTCTAACATGCTGGCACCAAAGAAAACGAGTTCTATGGGAGGGTAACTATTTCATCCACTCATAAATGGTATTTCTTTATTTACTTGGTACGAATGTATATGTAGTATGACAGTATATTGGTTTTCAAGCAGTAATAAAGGCATTATAAGCATTGTTTCACTCACTAACTAATCACCATACCTGACCTATTTTTGCCACACTACCTGATCATTATTTCTGGCTGTTTCTTCTTCTAATGCTATGTAAACATTGTCCTCCACATTGTCATCGATTGGGGAATCACTCTGGCCCTGAATAACTTTACTAGCCAGGTCACTGGTAACAGGTCCTTTGCCAAGACAATGGCGTGAGGGGGGGAGGGGGGAGGTTATGCAGTGTAAGGCATTGTCCCTGCTTGGTATCTTGTACAGGAATAGAGGAAGGTGTCCGGTGTATACATACGAAAAATCACGTGCGAAAATTGAAAATTGTGCAAATTAGGTACCTTGCCATTGCACGACGTACTGGTACGTCGCCGGGACTGGCAAATGCAAATCGTGGTGACGTACCCATACGTCGTCGGGACGGGGCGGGTTAATTGGCCAGCACTCCTTCAAACTGTTCTCACCGGTAAAGCTCAAGTAACTTATGCATCTTTGCCTCAGGATCAGTCTGATAATTATGATGTAGTTAAGAGCTTGATTCTTAAGGCCTATGAGCTTGTTCCTGAAGCTTATAGAGTAAAATTTAGGACAACTTATAAGCAAGATAAGCAATCCCATGTTGAGTATGCAAAAATCAAAGAAGATCTGTTAGAGCAGTGGTTAAATTCTAAGAATGTGGATTCTGATTTTGGTAAATTTAAGCAGATGATTTTGCTGGAGGATTTCAAAAGGTGTATTAGTAAAGATGTAAGCCTATATCTTGATGAGAAAAGAATAGATAATTTGTCTGATGCTGCAGTTTTAGCTGATGAGTATGTTCTCACTCACAAGAGATATTCTAGAGAAAAAGGGAAAGCTGAGAGTCAGTACGTTGCCTCTACTCAGAGTACAGGTAACAGGAAAGAGAATAAAGATGATGTTTCTCAGGAAGTAAATACCAGCTTCACCTCTAGATTTCAGAAAAGTAAATATACTTATTGTAGTAAGCTTGGTCATACTACGGAGAGATGTTTCAGGAGACAGCGTGATGTGAACAAAAAGGAGTCTTTAAATATTCAGTCAATTGGTCTAATGTCCACTCTTGAGAGTTCCCAGAATTCTTTAACTGAGTTAACTGAACCTGCTTTGAGGGGTAACTTAAATTCTCATGATGGAGCTCCTCTTTTGAGCAGTAACGTGGGTGACACTCTCAAGAGTTCATGTGCTAATTTCCTGTCTGATGGTTTTGTCAGTCCTCTGGACAGTAATGACAGGAAATCAGTTAAAATATATCGTGATACAGGTGCTTGCCAATCCCTTATGCTGACCAGTGTTCTAGGCTCTAATGTTAATACCTCTGATGAAACTGTAATCTTACAAGGTGTAGGGAATAATTTCTTCTCTGTCTCTCTGTGCAGAGTGAATTTAGAGTCTGGTTTTGTTAATGGTTCTGTTATGGTTGGGTTGGTTGAGACACTCCCAATGTCAGGTGTAACTTTCTTACTTGGAAATGATATTGGTGGAAGTCAAGTGTGTCCAGCTCCTCAGTTGTCTAGTGAACCAGTGGCTGTGTCCCAGGATTGTGATATCCCTGATGTGTTCCCTGCATGTGCTGTCACTAGGGCTAAGTCTAAAGTTACTGGTGATTTAGAGGATAATGATGATGATGATGTTATCCTAGCTGACACTTTTCTTGCTAATTCGGACCACTCACCAGATGAGGCAGTACCCCGTAGTGTTGATAATTTGTCTCGTCAAGAGTTGGTTGAGTTGCAGGTTGCTGACCCTGAGTTGAAAGGTCTAGCTAACTCTGCTTGCAGTGAGGAAGAGTCAGCTGGTGCTTCTACTCGTTATCCTGAAGCCATTCCACTTAGAAATATCTCAGCAAAGAACGTGGTTAAGGAAATACTAGGGTTCTTCACAAACTTTGGTCTGCCCAAGGAGGTACAGTCAGACCGGGGAAGTAATTTCATGTCAAACGTTTTCAAGCAGTCTCTGAAAGAGTTGGGCATCACCCAGATCACGTCTTCAGCTTACCATCCCCAGACCCAAGGAGCGTTGGAGAGATATCATCAAACACTCAAATCGATGCTCAAGAAATACTGTTTGGAACATCAGAAAGACTGGGATAAAGGTCTTCCATTCGTCGTGTTTGCTGCAAGAGAATCTCCAAATGAATCACTGGGCTTCTCACCTTTTGAACTACTGTTTGGCCATGAAGTAAGAGGACCCCTTAAGCTACTCAAGGAATGCTGGCTGTCGGAGGAAGATGACGTCAACCTGCTGGAGTATGTGATGAAGTTCAAAGAACGGCTGTCCACGGCTTTGCAGCTGGCGAGAGAGAATTTAGGAGCTGCTCAGGAGAAGATGAAGACTTGGCATGATAAGAAGTCCAGGTTACGCCACTTTCAGCCAGGAGATCAGGTTTTGATTCTGCTACCAGTTCATGGGCAACCTCTTCAAGCCAAGTTTAGTGGCCCTTATTTCGTGGAGAAGAAACTCAGTGATGTCAACTATGTCATCGCCACACCAGATCGTAGAAAGAGCAAGCAACTATGTCACATCAACATGCTAAAGTTATATCACAGGCGGGACGAAAATAATCCAGTCTGCACTGTAGCTGTTCCACCCGAGTCTGCAAGTGAAGCTCTCCCATGCAGTATGAGCCTGAGTGATAGTTTGGGAAGAATCCTGATATCATGAATGATCTCCAGACTAAGCTTCCTCATCTACCTCCCAAGGAAAGGCAGGAGTTTTCGGCATTACTGCAGGAGTACCCGCAAGTGTTCCGTGCTACTCCAGGAAGAACCACTGTGTTGATGCATGATGTCGATGTTGGAGACGCAAAGCCAATTAAATTGCCTCCTTACCGTGTGAACCCAGTGAAAGTTCCTCTCATCCAGAAGGAGCTTGGCTACCTGTTGGACCACAAGATGATTGAGCCCTGTCAGAGCGAGTGGAGTTCTCCTGTCACTCTAGTCCCTAAGCTAGGTGGGTCACAGCGGCTTTGCATCGACTACAGACGTGTTAATCAGATAACCAAAACAGACACTTACCCTCTCCCTCATGTGGAAGATTGCACAGACAAGATCGGAAAGGCTAGGTACATAAGTAAGTTTGATTTGTTAAAGGGATACTGGCAAGTACCTATGACTGAACGTGCTAGGGAGATCTCATGTTTTGTAACACTAGGAAAGGCTTTTGCATGTTCTGTAATGCCGTATGGTATGAAGAATGCACCAGCCACATTTCAGAAGCTCATGAATGTTGTAACAGAGGGTTTGGCAGGGTGTGTTGTTTATATTGATGATGTATTAATCTTCAGTGACAACTGGAAAGATCACCTATGCCATGTCAGTAAATTTCTTTGACCGTTTAGTTCATGCTAATCTTGTAGCTAATTTATCAAAGTGTGAGTTTGGTCAAGCTAAAGTTCAGTACCTTGGGTATGTAATTGGTGATGGACATGTTGCACCACCAGGAGCTAAGGTTCAGGTTATAAGTGATCTTCCCAGACCTAAAAGTAGGAAAGAGCTACAAAGATTTTTTGGGAATGGTAGGTTATTACAGGAGATTTGTTCTTAACTTTTCTATTCTTGTATCACCACTTACAGACCTACTGAAAAAGGGAGTTAAATTTGTCTGGACTGATAACTGTGAATCCTCTTTCAACAAACTTAAAGCTATTCTATTAAGTCAGCCAGTGCTCGCTACTCCAAATTTTGCTAAGCCTTTTAAGATGGCTGTTGATGCAAGTGATACAGGAGCTGGGGCTGTTTTGCTGCAAGAGGATGATCAGGGTATTGAACATCCTGTATCTTATTACAGTAAGAAGTTCACTCCACCTCAAAAG